>NC_135825.1:21105730-21425633 GCF_964213995.1 Mustelus asterias | reverse complement strand
AAGCTTTGGAACTGGGCTAAGTTCTCGAGGCCCACAGCTATGGCCTGCTGTGTCTCCAGAATGCCAACAAGAGCCTCAGTCATAACCAACTGTGTCTCTAGAATTCCTCCAACACCTGTGGCAATGGCCTGATTTGTCTCCAGAATTGCAGCGACACCCTCAGCCATGGCTCACTGTGTTTCCGCCATGGCCCGTTGTGTCTCCGCCATGACCCGTTCTGTCTCCAGGACCCTGTGCACCCTGTCATCCATGGGGACCATTTCCTGTCCCAGACTTACCACTACGGATGCCATCTTTGCAGGCCACCCTTGCAGTGTTGGCCTGGGTACCAGGCTGTGCATCCATCACTCCCTGTGACAGAAGTCTGTTGGACTCCTCCAAATAGCCTTTCAGTTTCTGCAGTGTTGCTGAGAGTACCTCCACAATTTCCCAGCTCTGCTGATGCATCTGCAGTAGCTACGGGATGATCAGTCTCAGAGGCCTGGCACCTGATTTGGGGCCAGCTGAGTCCTGATCTTCAGCAGACCTCCTTGTGCCCAAGGCCTCAGATGTTCCCACCTTCACCCAATGTGCATCTACAGCTGTGTTGTGCGCACCAGTAAGTGACCCAGAAGTCTCACTGCTAACACGTCCCACCATGGTGATCCTATCTGCACAGGTGGATTGTGTGTTGTTTGCCTGTGTCAAGTGAATTGTGCTGGCCTGGGAGGATTGCTCAGGGACTCCCTCCAAGGTGTGGTCGCTGCTGTTGGCCGGTGTCACAGCAGGAGCAACAGGAGAAGAGCCGGGGGCATCGGGGTCATTTTCTGAAATAAATGACACAAGGTTTAGTGCAAGGGAGGGACAGGTGTCTGGGCAACATGTCACTTACTTGGAATGAGTCATTTGAATGATGGTTTGCGAAGGCTCACTTCCAGGGTGCAAGCCAACCTGGCTGTCATTGATAATTCGTTCCTTGCCCTCCCCAGCTCGCTCCATTGCATGCTCCTCAAAGGCAGTGAGGAGGTGCAGTTCTGGGACCCCACCTCCTGTTTTTGAATGCTCCATGAGGTTGTGGGCCCTTTTATCCTGCAGGGTCAGAAGGGGGGATTGAAAGCCTGATGTGACGTTAGCGTACCTTTAAGAAATGTATTTTTTTTTAAATCATGTTCTCTGCAGTTAAACAGCTTCAGTTTTTTTATTGTTGCCAGGCTGCCTAGTTAGAAGTCCTTTGATTGCTGCTTCAATGGCTTAAATGGGGTTTGTTTATTTTTACTCTGGGCCTCTGGTACTGTTTGGGATTTGTTTTATTACCCTGCATTGTGTGGTGAACCATCGTTGGTTCACCACTGGGGTTTGTTACTATGTTACTGTTGGGCTAGGGTGTTGTTACTGTGGGGGTTGTACTATGTTGTTGGGTTAGGGTGTTTACCTGTTATAAGAGTTATCATGGCACATTCCAGTGGGGTCCCGCCTCCGGTGGCGAGGTATAAGACCCCCTGCTCCGGCAGGACCCCTTCAGTCTGAACTGGTGTATTCGTGTTAGTAGTTCCCTTGTTACTTTATTAAAGCCTTCAATACCGAAGCCTTGGTTCCATGTGCTTATTGACGCGCATCAATTTAATAAAGTAAACAGAAAACTCACAACTGTGCAACAAGAAGGAAAACAGAGAGTATGGAACAGATTCTAAAACCGGATCGTCTGACACTGGACCCACGTGCGGTCGGTGCAGCTAACACATTCGACCATTGGTGGAAGTGCTTTGAGGACTACCTGGCAGCCTCGGTAGCTATCACTACGGACAGTGATAGACTCCAGGTCCTCCACGCAAGGGTAAGCGACACGATTTACCTAGCCATTCGTGCAGCTCCCACTTACCAGGGTGCTGTCGAGCTCCTAAAGAAAAGATACACTATGCCACCCAACGAGATACATGCTCATTACCTCCTCGCTACACGACGTCGGCAGTCGGGCGAAACCATGGAGGATTATGCCAATGAGCTCCTGCAGCTTGCCAGGGGTTGCGACTGTAAGGACGTCTCCGCCGAACAGTATATGTACGACCTCGCCCGAGACGCGTTCGTAACAGGGGTAGGGTCCTCGTACATCAGGCTTAAATTGCTAGAAAAGGGGAAACTCAACTTGACCCAGGCAATGGAGATGGCCGTGAGGTTGGAGGCGGCGTCGAAGAGCTTGGCGCTGTACCCTGAGGACCACGTGCAGTCAACGTGGTTGGAGCAAGCTCAGCTCCCTCCTCGCCCCGCGAACCCGCGCTCCCAGATCGATTCGACGACGGCGGCAGCTCCAGGTGGCCAGCGATGCTATTTTTGTGGAGGGGCCAAGCATCCACGGCAACAGTGTCCGGCAAGAACGGCAATCTGCAGCCAGTGCGGTAAAAAAGGCCACTATGGCAAAGTCTGCAGGTCCAAACCTAAAAACGGCAGTGTAGCTTGTAACCCTCCAGAACGGAGACAATCTCCTTCGGCATCGCAGTACCCACGAGGTCCGACCACGTGCGAATCCAGGACGGCGCCATTGTGGCTGACGGAGGAGGAGGAAGACCACCAGGAGTCGCTGCGCTTGGCGCCCTCGCCCACATGCGATTCATGGGGGCAGCCATCATGGTCCACGACGACTAGGAGCGACCAGCAGGGGTCCTCATCATCCACATCGGCAGCATGCAGCAGCGACCAGCAGGGGTCCTCAGCATCCACATCGGCAGCATGCAGTGGCGCCCAGGGGCCAACGGTGGCGTCGATCTCCCTGGATCAGACTAGGCATTACAGACTCGAACATTCTATGATGGAGGTAAAGGTTAGTGGCAGAACTGTGAATTGTCTGTTTGACAGTGGGAGCACCGAAAGTTTCATACACCCTGAAACTGCAAAAAGGTGTGGACTCCGGGTTCTCCCTGCCAAGCAGACAATTTCCATGGCATCACGGTCCCAGTCTGTACCGATCCAAGGACGATGTATGGTAACTCTTGAGGTACAGGGCACAATTTACGAGCAATACAGGCTCCTTGTGTTACCTCACCTTTGCGCGCCAATTCTCCTCGGACTAAACTTTATGGCCCACATGAGGAGTGTGATCCTACAGTACGGTGGGCCACTCCCTTCACTGGCAGTAGGGAATCAGCCGCAGCCTCCAAATTGCCCAAAGCGCCCCGCATGTAATCTATCCACCCTGAAAATTACTACACCATCCCTTTTTAAAAATCTGGTTCCTGGCTGCAAGCCCATCGCTACTAAAAGTAGGTGTTACAGCGCTGAGGACCGGATCTTTATTAGATCTGAGGTTCAGCGGCTCCTCAAGGAAGGGATCATACAGGCCAGTGCTAGTCCGTGGAGAGCGCAGGTCGTGGTAGTCAAAAGCGGGAACAAACCTCGGATGGTCATCGACTATAGTCAGACCATTAATAGATACACGCAGCTGGATGCGTATCCTCTCCCGCGCATTTCTGATATGGTCAATCAGATTGCGCAGTACCGAGTGTTTTCTACCATAGACCTTAAGTCCGCCTACCATCAACTCCCCATCCGCCCAGAGGACCGACAATATACGGCTTTTGAGGCGGATGGTCGTCTATACCAATTCCTCAGGGTTCCATTTGGTGTCACCAATGGGGTCTCGGTCTTCCAGCGTGCTATGGACCGAATGGTGGACCAGAACGGGTTGCGGGCTACCTTCCCGTACCTGGATAACGTCACCATCTGCGGCCATGACCAGCAGGACCACGACACGAATCTCCAACACTTTCTGCGCACTGCATCTCGCCTGAATCTGACCTATAACAGGGAGAAGTATGTATTCCGTACGCGTAGGTTAGCCATCCTCGGATACGTGGTGGAAAACGGGGTCATTGGCCCTGATCCAGAACGTATGCGCCCACTCACTGAACTTCCCTTGCCCGCTAGCACGAAAGCACTGAGGAGATGCCTCGGGTTTTTTTCATATTATGCACAGTGGGTCCCCAACTACGCGGACAAAGCTCGTCCGCTCATTAAGTCCACGACCTTCCCACTTACGCCGGAGGCCCAATTGGCCTTCAAGGTTTTGAAGAGCGACATCTCGAAAGCCACGATGCACGCGGTGGATGAATCCATCCCTTTCCAGGTGGAGAGTGATGCATCTGACTTCGCCCTAGCCGCCACACTAAACCAGGCAGGCAGGCCCGTCGCGTTTTTTTCCCGCACCCTTCAAGGCCCAGAAATTCGGCACTCAGCGGTGGAAAAGGAGGCTCAGGCCATTGTGGAGGCAGTCAGACACTGGCGCCATTACCTGGCAGGTAAGCGGTTCACCCTGATCACGGATCAACGATCCGTGGCGTTTATGTTCAGTAACACGCAGAGGGGCAAGATCAAGAACGATAAGATCTTGCGGTGGAGAATTGAGCTCTCCACCTATAATTACGATATTATGTATCGTCCAGGGAAGCTCAATGAGCCCTCGGATGCCCTCTCGCGCGGAACATGCGCCATCATGCAGGAGGACCGCTTGAAGGCTCTCCACAATGATCTGTGTCATCCTGGAGTCACCAGACTCTACCACTTCATCAAAGCCCGCAACCTGCCCTACTCGGTGGAGGATGTCAGGTCAGTGACTAGAAGCTGTCGGATTTGCGCAGAATGCAAACCACACTTTTATCGACCAGACCGGGCACAATTGGTCAAGGCCACTCGCCCTTTTGAGAGGCTGAGTGTGGATTTTAAGGGCCCCCTTCCCTCAACGGACCAGAATGTCTATTTTCTCAATATAATAGACGAGTATTCCCAGTTTCCGTTTGTTTTCCCCTGTGCGGACACGTCAACTGCCACCGTCATTAAGGTTTTCAGTGAACTTTTTACCCTGTTCGGGTACCCCTGCTACATTCATAGCGACAGGGGCTCGTCGTTCATGAGCAACGACTTGAGGCAATTCCTGCTCTCATTCGGGATTGCCTCTAGTAGAACCACGAGCTACAACCCTAGGGGTAACGGACAGGTGGAAAGGGAGAATGCTACAGTCTGGAAGGCTGTCCTACTGGCACTGAAATCCAGGGGCCTTCCAGTCTCCCGTTGGCAGGAGGTCCTTCCAAATGCGCTCCATTCTATCCGCTCCCTCCTGTGTACGGCAACCAATGCTACTCCCCACGAGAGGATGTTCTCATTCCCTCGGAAGTCGTCCTCGGGGACCTCATTGCCAGCCTGGTTGACGTACCCAGGACCCGTCCTTCTGCGGCGCCATGTGAGGGCTCGCAAGTCCGACCCCTTGGTCGAACCGGTCCAACTCCTCCACGCCAACCCTCAGTATGCCTATGTGGCATATCCTGACGGGCGAGAGGACACTGTCTCCATTAGAGACCTGGCGCCCGCAAGGGACGTAGCAACTCCTGTCGCTCCTATTCCCCCAGTCACGAATCCACTACTCCTCATTACTTCCCCAGACGTGGCACGGTCAGCACCGGGACCAGTGCATAACACTTTTACTCCCATG
This sequence comes from Mustelus asterias, assembly GCF_964213995.1. Classification (NCBI taxonomy): domain Eukaryota; kingdom Metazoa; phylum Chordata; class Chondrichthyes; order Carcharhiniformes; family Triakidae; genus Mustelus; species Mustelus asterias. The sequence continues at coordinate 21,420,178 of NC_135825.1, read as the reverse complement.
TACAGCTTGCCTGAGACTCGGAGATCGGCGCTACCATCATCATCACCACCACCACTACCACCAAACGTTCCAGGATCCCCTGCACCATCGCCTCACCAGGGCCGGCCGGCCCGGGAGTCCTTGAGGGGACAGCCAGACGTTGCTTTGGAAAGAGCGCCACCACAAGCACCTGCTCCGGTTTCGCAACCGGTGTTGAAGAGATCGGCACCTGCTCCGGTTTCGCAACCGGTGTTGAGGAGATCGCAGCGTCGGTGCGGTCCTCCAGAGCGTCTGGACTTGTGAATCCTGTGATTTTTCTGTTATTGTCTGTTTATATGACCTGTTTTTCGTCCACCCCGCCACCTTTTGTTCTTAAAGGAGGGGTGAATGTGGTGAACCATCGTTGGTTCACCACTGGGGTTTGTTACTATGTTACTGTTGGGCTAGGGTGTTGTTACTGTGGGGGTTGTACTATGTTGTTGGGTTAGGGTGTTTACCTGTTATAAGAGTTATCATGGCACATTCCAGTGGGGTCCCGCCTCCGGTGGCGAGGTATAAGACCCCCTGCTCCGGCAGGACCCCTTCAGTCTGAACTGGTGTATTCGTGTTAGTAGTTCCCTTGTTACTTTATTAAAGCCTTCAATACCGAAGCCTTGGTTCCATGTGCTTATTGACGCGCATCACATTGTAAGAGGGAAGATTGATTGACAAGTCACAGTCAGGTGTTTCTTCCCCTGTAAAATCTAAGGATTCATTTTCAGTTTTAGTTTGGAAGGGGTGGACAGCAGATGGAAAAGCAATGTTTCTCTCTCTCTCCCCCTGGTATTGGAAATTCTGCTGGCTAGCTGGAAGCAAGGTTTTGTTGCCTTCCTGGAGTGCAAAATTTGCTGTCGGTTGTTGGCTTGCCTAGAGTCTCTCCCCCTGGTGTCATGGGAAGCTGTTCTGACTTCAAGACGGTCTGTGTGTATATTCAGAGAGCTGCGAGAAGTTACAAGGCTGGGAAGTCAGAGTTTCAATTCTCCACCTAAAAGGACTAAGTTCCAGCATCATGTGAGCATTCGTATTTGCTGTGTTAAACCTGTGGCAAGAGTTTTGTTTATGGGATTTGTTTGGTTGGAGCAGTGTTTAGCTGTTAAGGGTTATACAACATCATGATTGTTTTATTTTTGTTTGTAATTGGCAAAAGTTACTGCTAATTTTCTTCCCATACATGTTGAGGGCAATGCTCCCACTCGGCTGCACTAATTTTCTAGTGCAGCGGGGTGGGAAAATTCCGCAGCCAAGCATGTGCGGGATTCACGCATGTGTTCCTGCCAGAGTGCATCTCCCAGCACCAGATTCCTGGCGCAGTCAGATCAGCGCTGGAAACCGCAAAAAAAAACAGGGAAATAATTTTAGTATATTTTAAATCTGTTTTTAATGTAATTAGCGGGCCTAGGACTGAATTCTCTGGGCCCACTAGCATCTCCCACCCTGCCAGAGTGTCACTCCAGCGGGGATTAAACTAGCTCCCCACTTTCGGGAAACTATCGGCATGACTGCAAAGGAGTGAAAGGGGGGCAAACGGGGCCCCCAGGGGTAGGGTGGCGGGGGGGGGGGGAGCACGGTGGTGGATGTCCTCTGGGCATGGGCACTTTGGCAATGACAGCCTGTGCTTGCAGCACTGCCCAAGAGGTAAAATGCCCATGCCTAGGGGACACCCTAGGAATACTGCATCGAGTAACTCACCTGCTGACTCCCAAAGCCTATCCACCATCTACAAGCTGGGAGTCGGGGCATATGGGGTGAGGCCTATTGGGGGGCTGAGCCTATTTGGAATGGGGCCTTGGGGTGATCGGTAGGGGTTGGGGGTCCCGCTGCCACTCTGCCATTGGGATTGATGCAGGCAGGAGGGAGGTCAGCGGTCATGGCGGGCTTAGGGGGGGGGGGAGGTGCTGGGGGGGAGGGATGGGGGGGGGGCGGTTGTCAGCAGGGGAGGCGTGGGGTCTTTTTAATTTTTTTTTATTCATTCGTGGGACATGGGAGTTGCTGGCACCACTTATTGCCCTTCCCTAGTTGCCCTTGAGAAGGTGGTGGTGAGCTGCCTTCTTGAATTGTTGCCGTCCATGTGCTGTGGGTTGATCCACAATGCCATTAGGGAGGGAATTCCAGGATTTTGACCCAGCGATTGTGAAGGACGGTGATATATTTCCAAGTCAGAATGGTGAGTGGCTTGGAGGGGAACTTGCAGGTGGTGGTGTTCCCATGCATCTGCTGCCCGTGTCCTTCTAGATGGAAATGGTTGTGAGTTTGGAAGGTGCTGTCTAAGGATCTATGGTGAATTGCTGCATTGCATCTTGTAGATAGTACACACTGCTGCTACTGTGTCAGTGGTGGAGGGAGTGGGTGTGGTCCCAATCAAGTGGGTTGTTTTGTCCTGGATGGTGTCAAGTTTCTTGAGTGTTGTTGGAGCTGCACCCATCCAGGCAAATGGGGAGTATTCCATCACATTCCTGACTTGTGCCTTGTAGATGGTGGATAGGCTTTGGGATCAGAGGCTAGGAATACTGCATCGAGTTACTCGATGCAGTATTCCTAGCCTCTGACCTGCTCTTGTAGCCACTGTGTTTATGTGGTGAGTCTAGCTGAGTTTCTGGTCAATGGTAACCCCAAGGATGTTGACAGTGGGGATTCAGTGGTGGTAACACCATTGAATGTCAAGGGGCGGTGGTTAGGTAGTCTTTTATTGGTGATGGTCATTGCTTGGCATTTGTGTGACACAAATGCTACTTGCCACTTGTCAGCCCAAGCCTGGATATTGTCCAGATCTTGTTGCATTTGGACATGGATTGCTTCAGTATCTGAGGAGTCGCGAATGGTGCTGAACATTGTGCAATCATTGGCGAATATCCTCACCCAACTTCTGATCTGTCAGGGGGTGGGGGGTCCTACCTCCCAGGGGATCTGCAACGTGGGTGAGGGGGATTGTCACGGTGGGGTGGGGGAGAGCAGGGGGTGTCGGAGCTCGCCCGGGAATGGTCGGAGGGACTGCAATTGGGCCGTGTGGGGGTTGGGAGGCAGCACTGTGGCAGTCCCGGGCTGGCCAGCAATCGAACTAGCCAGCAAATGGGAGGCTGACAGTTCGGGGCCACTGTGCATGTGCAGAGACCAACTGGTTTCAGCCTCCTGGGCAGGAATAGGCCTCGCCCTCTTAAATCTAATGATATTCATGCTGGTGGCCTCTGCAGTGCACAGCATGTGGGAAATTCTAGTGTGAACTCCCACTGAAGAAACCAACGTGAATTACTCCAGTTTTCCCACGAATTTGACACTTAGAATTTTTTGGGGAGAATTCCACCCATTAACTGTATACTTAAATAAACTTTCTTTGATAAAAGCTCCCTTATGGGTCATTTGAATCCTAACTGAAGTGAAATATCTCATGCTCACCCTAGCTAAATTCAAAGTGCAAAAATTATGACCCAGGCGGACTTCATAAAACACTTCGGCGTTTCCGACCTGAATTATAGCACTAGAAGGTCACAGGGTGTCGGGCATGGAGGCGATTGGGTGGGGTTTATTGGGGCTGTGTCTCGGCAGTCTGGGGTTATGAGGCAGGCTGGCAAAGGGGTTGAAGGAATGTGCTGGGGGGTAGGGTGCTGGAAGGACGTGGGGTGTCACGGGATGGTTTGAAATTGCAGGAGTGACAGATGAGGCTGATGTCAGGATGGGATGGACACTCACCCTTCCTACCTGAAGGAGATCATTCATCTTCTTCCAGCACTAGTAGGCGGTCCTCGGTGACAATGCGTGGGCAAGGACAGTTGCTGCCACAGCCTCCCAGGCTGAATTGCCAGCCTGACCCCTGGATCATTGCCCATCTGGGGGGTAGATTATTGCTTGCCTCTCCTACATTGCATCGAGCAGACAGCTCAGCTTTGCATCACTGAAACATGAGGCACTTTTCTTGGTGCCATCTTCCTGGCATGACTTCCAGTATGTCCATCATTAAAACTTCTATGGAGCTCACGCTTGTTAAAGGAGTTCAACAGCAGGTTGTTTGGGCGAGTCATGTGCCCATTGAATCCATCCCAGCGAGGCTGTTTGGTTGCTAAGGGGAAGAGGCAAGATCAATGCTGGAGGGGTGCTGATGGGAGGAACACTGCAAGAGTGATGATCAAGGAGGGGGGTGTTGATCAGGGAAGGGGGTGATGATCAGAGGAACTCTGCAAGTGTGGAAATCGGGGGAATTGGTGATCAGGGGGATCTCTAAAATGGTGATGATCGGAGGGAATTCTGCAAGAGTGGGGATTGGGGGTGGTGAGCAGGGGACCTCTGCAAGGGTGGTGATTGGGGAGGGGAACGGTGATTGAGGGAATTCTGCAACGGTGATGGTCAGTAAGAAGGGTGATGTTAGAGGGGTTCAGAATACCCTGGGGTTAAAAACTAATAAAGATTATTAAAACAGGGTGGACTAACTCAGAGTAAGGATCACAATGTGCCATATACATATATTATACAAGGTTACAGCTGCATAGAGGCACATATAATCACTGGTAGAGTTTTTAAGCATGTATTTCAGATTTAAACATGTATTTATGGATGTTTTGTATTAAAATGTACACCTTGGCCAAAGTACAGACTGCTCGAAAGCATAATAGAATAGAAGCTGAATGAGACAGGCCACATTCTTTTCGAACAATAAAACCACAGAGCACAGTCTTTTATCAATATAAGTTATATAGAAATTGCAAGTTTCTCCGACACAAGGATGAATATTCAATTATTCAATTTCTGCAGATAAAAAATGGCTGGCAGACAGTGGGAATGAAAACTCTTGACCCCTATAACTATGTAATAGAAGTTGCTAAGCGACAGTGGGATAACAACCTCTGGACCCTACGGACCTACGTAAGTGGAAGTTTCTAAGTAACAGAGGACGGGATCTTTCAGATTCGACAGATCAATGAATTCCCATTCTGCCAGAAGATAGGGTGTTATTGGCCAAGGTAAATAATGTGCACTAACACGATTGGAGCATCCAATTAGGATGACAGTGAAGGCAGGTGAAATTAATTTTAGAAAAAGTATAACTGAATTTCCAATGCATTGTAACCGTAGAAAGGAGTTGGATGCCCAGCTGCCTTTCTCCTGGCGTAGGTTGGTCAATAAGACATCTTTAACCAGCATATTGTCTTCCGAATCTTTGTATTAGCTGGATACAGCTCAGCACTTAGAGTCTGATGAGAAAAACCTCCGAGAGGTGATGATCGGGGATAGGGATGATGATCGGGGGAACTCTAAGAATGGGGATCAGGGATGGAGTCGGTATCAGGAGGGCGGGGGAACCAATGTCTGTGGTGCAGGGTGTGGTGAGGTCCGGGTGTTGAGGGTTAGTGAATTCCTGGTGATGGGAGGGAGCCATGTCCGTAGGAAGTGTGTGGGGGAGCCACGTCCATAGCAAGGGGGGGCATGTCTGTGGGGAGAGGGTGGGGGGGAGAGATGTAGGAAATCTTCCAGTGTACTGAGAGATTGGTGCACCTCCACAAAGGCGCCCCTAAATAGTCTGTCGCTGGCTTCACCGGCGAGATTAGGCTCTGCCACCACCACCCCCCCCCCCCCCCCCGCCACCAACCCCCCCGCTCCCCCCCCCCCCCCCCGCCCCCCGCCACTGTTGAGAATTGCATTACGGCTTCTGTTATGCACAGAATGCCGTAAATTCACATAACTTACCTCACTGAAAAAAACGATGAGAAAACCTACTATTTTCTCGCCTGTTCGGCACATTGAACTTTTTTGAGAAAATTCTGCCCACTCTCTGAGCTGAGCATCCCTCAGCATTTTAACATTTTAATAATGACCTTAAAAGGTTATTCACAGCTTTTTTGTAATCAAAGTATTGTTCATCTGATGTCTAAATGAGCAATTTTGAGTAAAGGTATTCAATCCAAATGATGCACTATCAATCAAGCAAAGACTAGTTTGTATGCTGGAACAAATAGGCTTTTATTAGCAAAAGACTTGGAGCACACCCATGCCGATGAACTGGTCCAGAGACTGAGGCAGGGGGTGGGGAGCAGTCACCTTTACACCTGGACCAGGGGGGAGGAGTCCCAGGCCGGGCCGGCAGGGGCATGTCCAGGCATGTCACACACACACACACAGGCAATAAGCTAACAGTGGTTTACCACACCAAGGTATATACTTACTGGAAATCGTAGTTTCAGAATCGGAAGTAGGTCTACTTTCTGCGAAAGGGAAAAAAAAAATTACTCAACTGACAGAAAAAGGAAACAATGTTACTATAGAACAGTACTTAACAAAACATACATAGTACATAAAGGACAATCTAAAGTAAGACAATGCCCCAGAATTTTATGAAACTGCATGTTCAGTGATGCACAATATAAATTCTGATATTTCTGTTTCAAACCTCCTATTATTAATTACACTGATAATCCCTGCAAAAGTTATTTGATTACTTCAGTGAACATAACACAGCCAACAACTTACCTCAATTGCATCAATGAACTTTATTAACCAAAGCAATTCAGGCATGATCCAAGTCACAAAGTTCTGAATTTCAAATCTTTCATTTTGCAGAATCCTATTATTTACAGAAAGCTTCTCTGAGCTGTGACACACTGTGGTTGTAATTCACTTTTCAGGAATATTCAACATTAAAGGTTAACTTTTAATTAAACTAAAAGTAAGCTAAGGTAACTACTGCTAAATGGCATGTGCAAGGAATAGCCAAGTATACAGAAAACACAATGAAGGAGCATTTGGATGGGTTTATATCAGAATTAAATATGTCAAGAAAGAGCAGACATTTTACTTTGATCAATGAATTTGAACACAGGAATTTGGGCACACTTACAAATTAGATGAACTGATTTTATGATTTTGCACTTGCTCCAAGGGCTCTATTTCTTAATGGTTACAAGATGAACTTATCTTTAATATGATTCAGGATGCAAATATGAAGCTTCTATTAGACTGAGAATCTTGTGAGAGCTATAAATCATGCCAACACCAGCTGACCAATTGCCCAGCTATACCATTACCTTACAATTTTGGTGGTTGCAAAAGAAGACAAGCATAAATCCTGGAAATGTGCACTCTCATTGAAAGCAGGAAGAGAGCTTGACAATGAATATTTCAAAGATTTGCTTGGTATCCAGGTGAAACAGCAAAGAAGATTAAAGAAGTGATGATGTGGGATGAACAAAGAACAAAGAATAAAGAAAATTACAGCACAGGAATAGGCCCTTCAGCCCTCCAAGCCTGCACTGACCATACTGCACGACTTAACTAAAACCCTCTACCTTTCCGGAGGTCATATCCCTCTATTCCCATCTTATTCATGTACTTGTCAAGACGCCCCTTAAAAGTCATTACCGTATCCGCTTCCACTACCTCCCCCGGCAACGAGTTCCAGGCACCCACTACTCTCTGTGTAAAAAATCTGCCTCATACATCTCCTTTAAATCTTGCCCCTCACACCTTAAACCTGTGCCCCCTAGTAATTGACTCTTCCACCCTGGGAAAAAGCTTCTGACTATCCACTCTGTCCATGCCCCTCATAATCTTGTAGACTTCTATCAGGTCTCTCCTCAACCTCCATCGCTCCAGTGAGAACAAATCAAGTTTCTCCAACCTCTCCTCATAGCTAATGCCCTCCATACCAGGCAACATCCTGGTAAATCTTTTCTGTACCCTCTCCAAAGCCTCCACATCCTTCTGGTAGTGTGGCGACCAGAATTGAACACTATATTCCAAGTGCGGCCTAACTAAGGTTCTATAAAGCTGCAACATGACTTGCCAATTTTTAAACTCAATACCCCGGCCGATGAAGGCAAGCATGCTGTATGCCTTCTTGACTACCTTCTCCACCTGCATTGCCACTTTCAGTGACCTGTGTACCTGTGCACTTAGTTCCCTTTGCCTATCAATACTCTTAAGGGTTCTGCCATTTACTGTATATTTCCTATCTGTATTAGACCTTCCAAAATGCATTACCTCACATTTGTCCGGATTAAACTCCATCTGCCATCTCTCTGCCCAAATCTCCAACTGATCTATATCCTGCTGTATCCTCTGATTGTCCTCATTGGTATCCGCAAATCCACCAACCTTTGTGTTGTCCACAAACTTACTAATCAATCCAGTTACATTTTCTTCCAAATCATTGATATATATTACAAACAGCAAAGGTCCCAGCACTGATCCCTGAGGAACGCCACTTGTCACAGCCATCCATTCAGAAACGCACCCTTCCACTGCTACCCTCTGTTTTCTTTGACCAAGCCAAATGAATTGTGGCATTTTTTGTTATCTCACATGTTAATCTGCTTTTGCTTTGGAAAATAAGATATCACAGATGTCCGGTTACAGAAAATTCGAGGCACTTAAGTAAAGGCAATAAACCTACAAGCAATCACAATACCTGGGATAGGGCTTAACTCATATGATGAACTTCTAAAAAAATGTTCTCGAACATTAGGACAGTTAGGTGAAAACTATGCATGGCCATACATTGTTTAGCCCTATTTCCGTGTTCTCAGATAACTTTTGTTTCACAGAATAATGGACTCCAGGATGCAGAGCAACAGGGAAGACAGACCGTGAGGATGAAATTGAACTCAATACTGCCTGCTTTTTAGGTACTAAATGGTCTCTTAAGATTCCAAAATGGTTTATGCACAGAATGGCATATGCACAACTAATGTTTAGCAACAGTGTGCTGTGGGGGTAGACTATGACACCAAAAAGTGTTCAGCATTGATTAGATACCAGTCTCCCAGTCTATGCCCTCTCAACTTCACACAACATGGCATTAGACAGCATGACGGGCCACCAATAGAACTGTTCAGCATCAGCAGCATCAAGTGCTGAAATACTCTTCTGCTGACTTCAAGACTGCTGAAAAATGATTAATTCCAAATAAGATTAGCTGTAGGCTTTCCTTTTGGATTTGAGCATAACTAGACTGTTCAAGCAGAATAATCGAGCTGCTCGATGAGGGATAGTGTGGGCAGGAGGGCTCCTGGTAGGAGGCCATATTAGCTAGAATGTTCTGGGAGCAATTCTTCTTGCTGAACCTCAGCAACAACGAATATTTGAGATTGCAATTCATTGAAATGCTTGTCACTGAAATTTGCAAGGGCAAGGACTACATTGCCAGTGACAGTGATGTCCATGAAATTGTGTATACCTGATCCTTTCAGGCTGATGCTAGAGGTATAAACCACATTCTATAGTTTGGAGTGCATTGCTATGTAAGAGATGTTATTGAGGCACAATACAAGGTGATCTAGTTTCATCTTGTTCCTTCTTGCCAGAAAAAATAAGGTAGAGTGAGCACAGGAATTTGCAAGGATCACAGGTGGTCAATGAACACATATACATTCCTTTGTGTGCACCTCATGTGAACTCTGCCATGTACCTGAACCAAATTAGATTACACTCCCTCAATTTGCAGCTGATGTATGACCATAAGCAGCAATTCACGCAGATCAATGTATAATATTCTGATTGCAATCAAGATACATTAATTTAGTGGCAGGACTCTATGCAGCTATATATTTTAACAGCAATGGAAGACAAAAAAAATGGTTAGGCGGTGAAAAGACTAGTCGCTGACAATGTGACCCCAGGCTCCAGTCTCCAACGCTTGCACACATATGCAGCATGCATATAATGGGAGTCATGATGCCACAAGAAATCTAAGGAGACTAGCAATGTCCCAAAGGATGAATTTCACAGGCTGGACAGTTCTGGAAGAGCCCTGCAGTACTTGGCTGAGCGCGTTTCAAGATTTGTGGTGGTTTTCTGCATTCTGCAAACCTTGCTATCATGAGGGGTATCCCTTGCAATCACCAATTAGGTGAGAGGCAGTGAAGTAGCAGAAGCAGAAGGAAGAAAGGCTTGTGGAGCGATGGTCAACCGTGTCTGCATGGGCTCCCTGTGGGCGCTCAGGTTTTCTCCTACAGTCCCAAAGATGTGTAGGTTGGATGGATTAGCCATGATCAATGCGCAGGTTATGGGGATCGGATGGAGGAGTTGGCCTGGATTGTAATGACTTCAATGAGGTCCATGAGGTGAACCTGTTAGAATATGAGCTCTGTGATTGAGGCAGTTAATGCTGTCCAATTCATAAGCCCTGCAGTGGTATATAATGTGGAGTATCTGGGTTACTGGCACTCAGAGTGTATACTCTGTACTGGAGAGTACTTGTCTGAGTTGCAACTTAGACTAATTCAAAAGAGATACCAGTAACTTCAGCCTAAATTCCCCATTCATCCATAATGCCACACTCTTTCCTTCTGTCAGTGATCAACATCCTCTTGTTCACAATGCAAAATTAAAAACCAACAAAAAATAGGCATCCACATTCATGGATTAAATCATGATATGTTGTAATGAGAAGTAAAATAACTTGTGTTGTGCTTTCTTTTAATCGGAGACTTAATCTAGTCATGAATGGTAGTGGACAATTAAACAACTCACTGGAGAAGGAGTCCATACAAATATTCCCATTCTCAATAATGGAGGTGTCCAGCAAATCAACACAAAGCATAAGGCATGTGCAACAAGCTTCAACCAATAGTGCCAAGAGGATGATCCATGATAGCCTCATCTGGAGATTCCCAGCATCCCAGGTGCCAATCTTCAGTCAATTTGACTCACTCCACCTGATGTCAAGAAACTGTTGAAGGAACTGGATACTGCAAAGGCTATCAGACATGGCAGCATTCTGGCAATACGACTGAAAACTTGAGTTCCAGAACTTGCTGTGCTCCTAGCTAAGTTGTTCCAGTACAGCCAAAACACCGACATCTAATTTGGCAATGTAGAACATTTTGATTTGATTCGATTTGATTAATTATTATCACATGTATTAACATACAGGGAAAAGTGTTGTTTCTTGTGCGCTATACAGACAAAGCATATCATACATAGAGAAGGAAAGTAGAGGGTGCAGATTTGTAGTGTTATAGTCACAACTATGGTGTAAAGAAAGATCAACTTAATATGAGGTAGGTCCATTCAAAAGTCTGATGGCAGCAGGCAAGAAGCTGTTATTGAGTCAGTTGGTACGCGACCTCAGACTTTTGTATCTTTTTCCTGACGGAAGAAGATGGAAGAGAGAATATCTGGGATGCGTGGGGTCCTTAATTATGCTGGCTACTTTCCGAGGCAGTGGAAAGTGCAGGCAGGCTGGTTTGTATGATAGACTGGGCTTCGTTCTAGACATTTTATAATTTCTTGCGGTCTTGCGGTCTTGGACAGAACAGGAGCCATACCAAGCTGAGACATAATCTGAAAGAATGCTTTCTATGGTGCATTTGTAAAAAATGGTGAGAGTCATAGTGGACATGCCAAATTTCCTTAGCCTCCTGAGAACGAAGAGGTGTTGGTGAGCTTTCTTATCTATAGTGCCAGCGTGAAGTGACCTAAACAGGTTGTTGATGACCTGGATACCTAGAAACTTGAAGCTCTCAATCATTTCCACTTCATCCCTTTTGATGTAGACAGGGGCTTATCCTCCATACGCTTCCTGAAGTTGATGACTATCTCCTTCATTTTGTTGACATTGAGGGAGAGATTATTATTATCGTACTAGTTCACCAGATTCTCTATCTCTTCCATGTACTCTGTCTCATCATTGTTTGAGATCTGACCCACTGCGGGTGGTGTCATCAGCAAACTTGAAAATCAAGTTGGGGGGAATTTAACCACACAGTCATAGGTGCATAAGGAGTACAGTAAGGGGCTGAGGGCACAGCCTGCGGGACACTGGTATTGAGGATGATCGTAGAGGAGGTGTTGTTGCCTATCCTTACCAATTGCGGTCTGTGGGTTAGGAAGTCTAGGATCCAGTCACAGAGAGAGGAGCTGAGCCCTAGGTCACGGAGTTAGGAGATGAGTTTTATAGGAATAATGGTGTTGAAGGCTGAGCTGTAGTCAACAAACAGGAGTCTGACATAAGTATCTTTGTTATCCATGGCTCCTTCCACTGCGAATGGATCCTAGACTTCCTAACCCACAGACCGCAAATCAGTAAGGATAGGCAATGACACCTCCGCGATCATCTTCAACACCGGTGAATGTGTGTCCTCAGCCCCTTATTATTCATCCTTATACACCTATAACTGTTGCCCAGGTATGTGCTGACCCCTTCCATCAGTGAAGTGATGGAAGGGGTCATCAACAGTGCTATGCAGCTATCTAGTGGCATCTGCTTAGCAATAACCTGCTCACTCACGTTCAGTTTGGGTTGCGTCAGGGTCACTCAACTCCTGACCTCATTACAGCCTTGGTCCAAGCATGGACAAAAGAGCTGAATTCCACAGGTGAGGTGGGAGCAATTGTCCTTGACACTGTGGTTGCATGTGACTGTGTGCAGTATCAAAGCCAAGCCAAATAAATCAATGGGAAATAGGGGGAACATCCTCCTGGGGAGGTTTGCTGATGATTGCACAATGTTCAATAATATGCACAACTCCTCAGAAACTGAAGCAGTCTATGTCAAAATGCAACTTGACAATATCCAAGCTTGACGAATGGCAAGTAAGATTCATGCTACCCAAGAACTAGGCAGTGACCATCTCCAACAAGAGAGAATATAAATACCTCTTGATATTCAATTGCATTACCATCACTGAATTCCCCACTGACAAAATCTTGGAGGTTACCTGTGAGCAGAAACTGAACTGGACTAGTCATGTGAATAATATGGATACACAAGCAGGTCAGAGGCTGGGAATCCTGTGACGAGTAGCTCACCTCCTGACTCCACAAAGTCTGTCCACCATCTACAGGGCACAGGTCACGCATGTGATAGAATATTCACCAATTGTCTGGATAAGTGCAATTCCAACACTATCCAGCACAAAGCAACCCACTTGATTAGCACCACTTCCAGAGACATTTATCCCTCCACCACCAATGCACAGTAGAAGCAGTTTGTATCATCTACAAGATGCACTGCAGGAACTCACCAAGGCTCCTGAAGCAGCACCTTCCAAGTCTGCTATGATCTAGAACAGGTTTGCCCAAACGTTTCCATTTTTTTCTCGCTCCAAGGGCCAAAGAAAAAAATTCAAGAAGACAAGATTGAAATCATGAATAACATGAATTTCAATAAAATGATCAATGAAGAAAAGGAACAACTTCCTGGGAAAAGTAAAAAAATGTCAAAGGAATAAATTGATCATTTAAAATAATGAGTAATGAATGAAGATGACCATTAGAGTGTGAGAGGGTCAAATTGTTTTTCTGGCTCACTCTCGGGGTACTCACTCACTTACTGTCACCCACTGTGTGAGTTGGTGTGAGTGTGTTGCTATATGAAGGTGAGGGTGAGTGCTGAACCCTGAGACTGGGAGTGAACCAGGCTCTCGCGTTCTCTCCTATACACATACACACCTGTGTTCACAATCACACAGACACACACACATGTGCTCACACACATGCATACACACACACACACACATACACACACATACTCTCACACGTGCCATTCGCATTATGAAGTGCTTCGAAAGGTTAGTCATGGCACGAATCAATTCCAGTCTTCCGGACTACGTGCATCCACTACAGTTTGCCTACTGCCGCAACAGATCCATAGCAGACACCATTTCCCTGGCCCTGCACTCAACCCTGAAACACCTAGATAACAAGGACACCTATGTCAGGCTTTTATTTATTGACTACAGCTCAGCCTTCAACACTATTATTCCCACGAAACTCATCTCCAAACTTTGTGGCCTGGGCCTCGGCACCTCCCTCTGTGATTGGATCCTGAACTTCCTAACTCACAGACCACAATCAGTAAGGATAGGCAACAATATCTCCTCCACGATAATCCTCAACATCGGGGCCCCACAAGGCTGTGTCCTTAGCCCCCTACTATACTCTTTGTACACCTATGACTGTGCGGCCAAATTCCCCTCCAATTCGATTTTCAAGTTTGCTGATGACACCACTGTAGTGGGTCGGGTCTTAAACAATGAAGAGACAGAGTACAGGAATGAGATAGAGAATCTGGTGAACTGGTGCGGTAACAATAATCTCTCCCTCAATGACAACAAAACAAAGAAGACTGTCATCGACTTCAAGAAGCGTAAAGGAGAACATGCCCCTGTCTACATCAATGGGGATGAAGTAGAAAGGGTCGAGAGCTTCAAGTTTTTAGGTGTCTGGATCACCAACAACCTGTCCTGGTCCCCCCATGCTGACACTATAGTTAAGAAAGCCCACCAACGCCTCTACTTTCATAGAATCATAGAATCATAGAAACCCTACAGTGCAGAAAGAGGCCATCTAGCCCATCGAGTCTGCACCGACCACAATCCCACTCAGGCCCGACCCCCTTATCCCTACACATTTACCTGCTAATCCTTCTAACCTATGCATCTCAGGACACTAAGGGGCAATTTTAGCATGGCCAATCAACCTAACCCGCACATCTTTAGACTGTGGGAGGAAACCGGAGCACCCGGAGGAAACCCACACAGACACGAGGAGAATGTGCAAACTCCACACAGACAGTGACCCAAGCCGGGAATCGAACCCAGGTCCCTGGAACTGTGAAGCAGCAGTGCTAAGGACTATCAGGGGATAACAGCAGCAACAGCTGGAGCAGTGGCACCACAGCTGGCTCTGTTGGTAAGCAGGGATGGACAAAGAGCACTAGAGCAATAGTTATATGGGACTCTATAGCAAAGGGTGCAAATAGGCGCTTCTGTGGATGTGAAAGAGACTCTAGGATGGTATGTTGCCTCCCTGGTGCCAGGGTCCAGGATGTCTCTGAACAGGCAGAAAGCACTCTGAAGGGAGAGTGTGAACAGCCAGAGATCGTGGTACATGTTGGTACTAATGACATAGGAAGGAAGAGTGATGAGGTCCTGCAGCAGCAGTTTAGGGAGTTAAATAGAAAGTTAAAAAGCAGGACCTCTCGGGTTGTAATCTCAGGATTACTCCCTGTGCCACATGCCAGTGAGGCTAGGAATAGGAAGATAGTGCAGCTCAACACGTGGCTAAACAGCTGGTGTAGGAGGGAGGGTTTCAGATATCTGGACCATTGGAGTTTCTTCCAGGGCAGGTGAGACCTGTACAAGAAGGACGGGTTGCATCTAAACTGGAAAGGCATAAATATTCTGGCTGGGAGGTTTGCTAGTGTCACACGGGAGGATTTAAACTACTTTAGCAAGGGGGTGAAGACCAAAGCAAAGGGGAATTAACAGAAGGGGAACCAGAGAGTAGGGCCAGGAAGACTCAGCGAAAGAGCAGGCAGGGTGTGGTTACTAATCAAAGAGGGTCTGGTGGACTGAAGTGCATTTGTTTCAATGTGAGAAGTGTAATAGGTAAGGCAGATGAACTTAGAGCTTGGATTAGTACTTGGAACGATTATGTTGTTTCTATTACAGAGACTTGGTTAAGGGAAGGACAGGATTAGCAGCTCAACATTCCAGGATACAGATGTTTCAGGCAGGATAGAGGGGGATGTAAAAGGGGTCGGGGAGTTGCACTACTGGTTAAGGAGAATATCACAGCTGTACTACGGGAGGACACTTCAGAGAGCTCATACAGCGAGGCAATATGGGTAGAGCTCAGGAATAGGAAAGGTGTAATCACAATGTTGGGGGTTTACAATAGGCCGCCTAATAGCCAGCGGGAGATAGACAAACAGATATGTAGGCAGATTTTGGCAAGGTGGAAAAGTAATAGGGTTGTTCTGGTGGGAGATTTTAACTTCCCCTATATCGACTGGGACTCACTTAGTGCTAGGGGCGTGGATGGGGCAGAGTTTGTAAGGAGCATCCAGGAGGGCTTCTTGAAATAGTATGTAGATAGTCCAACTAGGGAAGGGGTCATATTGGACCTGGTATTAGGAAATGAACCCGGCCAAGTGGTCGACGTTTCAGTAGGGGAGAAATTCAGGAACAGTGACCACAATTCACTAAGCTTTAAGGTACTGATGAATAGTCCTCAAGTTAAGGTGCTAAACTGGGGGAAGGCTAATTACAATAATATTAGGCAGGAACTGAAGAATGTAGATTGGGGGCAGATGTTTGAGGACAAATCTGGCATGTGGGAGGCTTTCAAGTGTAAGTTGGTAGGGATTCAGGACCGGCATATTCCTGTAAGGATGAAGGATAAGTATGGCAAGTTTTGGGAACCTTGGATAATGAGAGATATTGTGAGCATAGTCAAAGAGAAAAAGGAAGCATTTGTCAAGACTAGGAGGCTGGAAATACACGAAGCAAGTGTGGAATACAAGGAAAGTAGGAAGAAACTTAAGCAAAGAATAAGGAGGGCTAAAAGGGGTCATGAGAAAGCATTGGCCAGCAGGATTAAGGAAAATCCCAAGGCTTTTTATTCATATATAAAGAGCAAGAGGGTAGCCAGGGAGAGGGTTGGCCCACTCAAGGACAAGGGAGGGAATCTAAGCGTGGAGCCAGAGGAAATGGGTGAGGTATTTAATGAGTACTTTGCGTCAGTATTCACCAAAGAGAAGGACTTGGTGGATGATGAATCTGGGAAAGAGTGTGTCGATAGTTTGAGTCATGTTGAGATCAAAAAGGAGGAGGTATTGGGGTTCTTGAGAAACATTAAGGTAGACAAATCCCCAGGGCCTGATGGGATATACCCTAAAATACTGAGAGAGGCAAGGGAGGAAATTGCTGGAGCCTTGAGAGAAATCTTTGTATTCTCACTGGCTACAGGGGAGGTCACAGTAAGAAGTCTCACAACACCAGGTTAAAGTCCAACAGATTTATTTGGTAGCAAAAACCACTAGCTTTCGGAGCGCTCGCTGCCCCTTCATCAGGTGAGTGGGAGATGTGTTCACAAACAGGGCATATAAAGACACAAACTCAATTTACAAAATAATGGTTGGAATGCGAATCTTTACATGTAATCAAGTCTCAAAGGTACAGAGAATGTGAGTGGAGAGGGCATTAAACACAGGTTAAAGAGATGTGTATTGTCTCCCAACAGGACAGTTAGTGAGATTTTGCAAGCTGAGGCAAGTCGTGGGGGTTACAGATAGTGTGACATGAACCCAAGATCCCGGTTGAGGCCGTCCTCATGTGTGCGGAACTTGGCTTTCAGTCTCTGCTCAGCGACTCTGCACTGTCGTGTGTCATGAAGGCCGCCTTGGAGAACACTTACCCGAAGATCAGAGGCCGAGTGCCCATGACCGCTGAAGTGTTCCCCAACAGGAAGAGAACACTCTTGCCTGGTGATTGTTGAGCGGTGTTCATTCATCCACTGTCGTAGTGTCTGCATGGTCTCCCCAATGTACCATGCCTCAGGACATCCTTTCCTGCAGCATATCAGGTAGACAACGTTGGCCGAGTTGCAAGAGTATGTACCGTGTACCTGGTGGATGGTGTTCTCACGTGAGATGATGGCATCCGTGTCGATGATCTGGCACGTCTTGCAGAGGTTGCTGTGGCAGGGTTGTGTGGTGTTGTGGTCACTGTTCTCCTGAAGGCTGGGTAGTTTGGTGCGGACAATGGTCTGTTTGAGGTTGTGCGGTTGTTTGAAGGCAAGAAGTGGGGGTGTGGGGATGGCCTTGGCGAGATGTTCATCTTCATCAATGACATGTTGAAGGCTCCGGAGAAGATCTTTTCCGGTGTACAGGTACATAGGTCACTGAAAGTGGCAATGCAGATAGAGAAGGTAGTCAAGAAGGCATACGGCATGCTTGCCTTCATCGGCCGGGGCACTGAGTTTAAAAATTGGCAAGTCATGTTGCAGTTTTATAGTACCTTAGTTAGGCCACACTTGGAATATAGTGTTCAATTCCGGTCGCCACACTACCAGAAAGATGTGGAGGCTTTGGAGAGGGTGCAGAAAAATTACCTGACATGGTGTCAGTGGTAAATCTTCACTGGGAATTTGTGTCTGCATTAGTTGCTGGGATAAAAGGAATAGTGTGAGTTTAAATCATTTTCTGGCATCAGTATTGAAATATTTCCAACTGTTTTGTTCAGTGTAATGTAGTCCATCTTTCTTGTTTAATCAGAGTTTTATTAAAGTTTATCAGCAGATTCCTGTGAATCTGTACATTAGCTACCTGGCATGTTTAAAAAATATATATGATCGATGAAGTCAGATTCCATTCTGGGATCTTGCTTGTTTAGTAACATCAGCTGGGATTAACACAATAACATTTTGGTTTTGCTTTAATGGAGCATTGCATTCAGTTATGGCACACACTTTCGGATGGATGTAAAGACATCAGAGAAGGTGCAAAAAAGAATCATGAGAATGGATCCAGTGATGAGGAATTTCAATTACCTGGATAGGCGTGAGAAGTTGGAGCTGTTCTCTTTGGAGAAGGGAAAACTGACAGGAGATTCATTGGAGGAGTTCAAACCATGAGGGGTTTAGATAGAATATGTCAGGAGAAATTGTTTCTTTTAGCAGAAGGATCTGGAATTACAGGACATCAAGTTATGGTGACTGGGAAAATAAGCAATAACGATATGATACGAGGAAAAACCTTATATGATTAGGATCTAGAATGTAATGCCTGAGTGTGTGGTTGTGACAGATTCGAATCAGGTCCTTCAAAGGCATGAAGAGAAAACGTTTGCAGGGAGACATTTGGGAAAATGTTTGCAGGGCACGACAGGGGAGTGGAACAAGGTTAGCTGCTCCTACAGAACACTGGCATGGATCTGTGCTGTAACCATTATATGATTATATCTAGCCTCAGTCCTCCGCAACAGGTTTTTTTTCTACATTGTTTTACAGCTGCTTCAGGCATCAACAGTTGGTTGTCTGTGGACCAAACTATTTGCAAACATTGTTAATGTCCTCATTGTGACTTCAGTTATTTTTCAAGATCTGCCCCCATAAATGTAGAGCAAATAGAGCATTGACTCCATGCCAGCAAAGGAAGAGCATTTAGAACTGATATTAAAATTGATAAAGCAGTAATGTGGTATTCAGGATTTTTGTACAGCATGTAAATAAAGAGGTAATTCTTTCTTATTTTGCAACATATGATCCTTCATATAGACCAGGTAGTACTGTGGAATATTCAACACTGAGCCTGGCATTTCCATGGATCAAAAAACTAGTTGGACAAAGGCATAGCATGTTGCAGTCTTCATAGGATATGGGCACCAGCAGAGGTTTAGATTGGGATAGACGTCAATCTACATTTTAACAATGCTTACAGATGTTGTTCACCTGTCTTCAACCAGTTGTTGGTTGCCTAGAACAGCTAGAGATCATCATAGTATAAACTTTGTTGCAGAAAACTGAAATTAAATATTTAGTTTTAAAGTGAGACAAACTTCAGACCGCACATTGATGTATTAAATAGCTACAAGGCATGTGTGTTTCATAAATATTTATGATCAAAATAACAAGCTTCAAAGTAAAAAATGACCAATGTATAAAAGAGAAATACCAATTTTTAGGACACTTTTTGCAGAAGTGAAAATAGGGAAGAATTAAGTCAACAAGCCAAAGTTAACTGGGAAAAAAATCCACAGAACATTCAACACTTAGTTTTAACTTGAGAAAAACCTACCCACATCTTCTAACTCTACTCTCACATTTAAGAAATACATACCTTTTCTGCAGGTAGGAGGTGATGGTGCAAATGTTTCATTTTCACCACATTTTATAACACTTTTGCCGACTACTTCAAAACCTTTATTACATGTGTAGGTAATTGTATCCTTATATTTGTATATAGGTTTAAATCCTGAAATTATTCGGCCATTTTGAGGCACTGGAGGAGGTGTACAGATAATAACTGAAAAAAAAAGCAACGTATTAGTAGTCTCCACAAGACAGCTGGGTGTACCATAGAACCATAGAAAATTACAGCTCAGAAACAGGCCTTTTGGCCCTTCTTGTCTGTGCCGAACCATTTTATGCCTAGTCCCACTGACCTGCACTTGGACCATATCCCTCCACACCCCTCTCATCCATGAACCCGTCCAAGTTTTTCTTAAATGTTAAAAGTGACCCCGCATTTACCACTTTATCCGGCAGCTCATTCCACACTCCCACCACTCTCTGCGCGAAGAAGTCCCCCCTAATATTCCCTTTAAACTTTTCTCCTTTCACCCTTAACCCATGCCCTCTGGTTTTTTTCTCCCCTAGCCTCAGCGGAAAAAGCCTGCTTGCATTCACTCTATCTATACCCATCAAAATCTTATACACCTCTATCAAATCTCCCCTCAATCTTCTACGCTCCAGGGAATAAAGTCCCAACCTATTCAATCTCTTTCTGTAACTCAGCTTCTCAAGTCCCGGCAACATCCTTGTGAACCTTCTCTGCACTCTTTCAATCTTATTTACATCCTTCCTGTAACTAGGTGACCAAAACTGTACACAATACTCCAAATTCGGCCTCACCAATGCCTTATATAACCTTGCCATAACACTCCAACTTTTATACTCGATACTCCGATTTATAAAGGCCAATGTACCAAAGGCACTCTTTACGACCCTATCCACCTGTGACGTCACTTTTAGGGAATTCTGTACCTGTATTCCCAGATCCCTCTATTCAACTGCACTCTTCAGAGTCCTACCATTTACCCTGTACATTCTACTTTGGTTTGTCCTTCCAATGTGCAAGATCTCACACTTGTCTGCGTTAAATTCCATTTGCCATTTTTCAGCCCATTTTTCTAGTTGGTCTAAATCCCTCTGCAAGCTTTGAAAACCTTCCTCACTGTCCACTACACCTCCAATCTCTGTATCATCAGCAAACTTGCTGATCCAATTTACCACATTATCATCCAGATCATTGATATAGATGACAAACAACAATGGACCCAACACCGATCCCTGCGGCACACCACTAGTCACAGGCCTCCACTCAGAGAAGCAATCCTCCACAACCACTCTCTGGCTTCTTCCATTGAGCCAGTGTCTAATCCAATTTACTACCTCCCCATGTATACCTAGCGACTGAACCTTCCTAACTAACCTCCCATGAGGGACCTTGTCAAAGGCCTTGCTGAAATCCAGGTAGACAACATCCACCACCTTCCCTTCATCCACTTTCCTGGTAACCTCCTCGAAAAACTCTAATAGATTGGTCAAACATGACCTATCACGCACAAAGCCATGTTGACTCTCCCTAATAAGTCCCTGTGTATCCAAATATTTCTAGATCCTATCCCTTATCACAACTTCCAATAACTTGCCCACCACCGACGTCAAACTTACTGGCATATAATTTCCCGGATTTCTTTTGGAACCTTTTTTAAACAACGGAACAACATGAGCCACCCTCCAATCATCCGGCACCTCCCCCGTGAATACTGACATTTTAAATATGTCTGCCAGGGCCCCTGCAAGTTCAACACTAGCTTCCCTCAAGGTCCGTGGGAATACCCTGTCTGGTCCTGGGGATTTATCCACTCTGATTTGCCTCAAGACAGCGAGCACCTCCTCCCCTTTAATCTGTAACGGTTCCATGACCTCCCTACCTGTTTGCCCTATTACTGCTGACACTTGAAAATTCAACTCAACTGATTGATGCTTTCAGACTAAAATGTGTTTTCAGCAATCAGTTGAAAAAAATATGCTAGTTAAGATCTGGCTAAAATCAAGGAAACTACTCAGTTCTGTACAGAATGAGGAAAACAAAAGATATCACCATACTCCATAAAATAAAGGAAGAACTGGTAAGTTCAACTCTTACATTATAGATTTCTCTGATATTTGACTTGCACCAAATATTTGGCATCTTTTGACTGAGCAAATCTTTCATTTTTTTTACTTTTCATTAATTTCCATTTATATCCTCTGTTCTACATGCCCAACTTGACTTGAAATAATAACCAGATTTATCTCATCAACATCATCTAACAAAACTCCTCTTTAATGTACCTCACATTCTTCTTTTGTCTAGACAATAAACATCAAATTTCATTGCCTTTTTGACATTGTTAGTTCTGTTTATATTTGAAACAAGTCTATTATAGCATACCCAATTGAAGTTTTGTTATACAGTCAACTTCCACTGTTCCATTTGCGCAAATTCTCACAAAGTGTGAAATTGTGAATGGCAAACTTGCACATGCACAGAGTTGGCAAATGCACAGTGAGCATTTTCCACGTGGAATGGCGTGGTGAGGGCAGAAGTTTAACACTCTAAATTGGAGGTGAATTAAGTTTTGTGGCCATGAACCTAGATTATGCATACAAATATAAGAACAAAGAACAGTACAGCACAGGAAACAGGCCCTTTGGCCCTCCAAGCCTGTGCCACTCATTGGTCCAACTAGACCATTCGTTTGTATCCCTCCATTCCCAGACTGCTCATGTGACTATCCAGGTAAGTCTTAAACGATGCCAGCGTGTCTGCCTCCACCACCCTACTTGGCAGCGCATTCCAGGCCCCCACCACTCTCTGTGTAAAAAACGTCCCACTGATATCTGAGTTATACCTCGCCCCTCTCACCTTGAGCTCGTGACCCCTCGTGATCGTCACCTCCGACCTAGGAAAAAGCTTCCCACTGTTCACCCTATCTATTACCCTTCATAATTTTGTACACCTCTATTAGGTCTCCCCTCATTCTCCGTCTTTCCAGGGAGAACAAGTCCAGTTTACCCATATTTTCATGAGTGAACAAATCCATGATAGCAGGAGTCATAGATGACAGGAGTTGACTGTATGGCAATGGATCTGCACATAATCTCCCTGCTCTTACCCCCTAATTTTTCCAATTTAATTATTCACACTGTTATGAACCTCTCTGATGTTCAATGCGAGGGCATCCCAAATCTTAGGAGGGAAATTTGGAATCCCAGCTCTTAACCATTTATTTTTGCGATTTGGAAAAAAATGTGAACAAATCGGTGAAACCTGGTCAGTGTTTTTGTAAATTATTCAAATAACAAAACATTTATTAGACTTTAAAACACAAAACAACAAAAATCAACAGTAAATAACAACATGTACACTTAACTACAATAATGGTTCTAAGGGGATCAGGGGTTATGGGGAAAAGGCAGGAGAATGGGGATGAGAAAAATATCAGCCATGATTGAATGGCGGAGCAGACTCGATGGGCCGAGTGATCTAATTCTGCTCCTATGTCTTACGGCCTTATAGTCTTACAATGGTTACTCAGACAGAATACTTAAATTACCCCCATCTAAATCTATCTACTTCCTTAAACTCTGAGAATATACCCTCCCCAAAACAACATCCCATAGGTTTTAACACTATGAGCAAAAGCCAGCAAATAATTACCATACAGGACCTGTAGCCTTCTTTTGGGAACTATTCTTCTAGTTTAGAGCAGACAGATTTCTGCTGCTTTCTTCTGCACAACAGCTTGATTTCTGCTTTGCCACTGGGCGTAGGTATAATGTAGGTCTCTAAACTGCGAGTCCCAACTTTGTTTAACAAAGTAATTAGCCTGTTTATGCTGAATAGCAGACACTGACTCCTTTTGAAGGTCTGTAAGCTGATAAACATTTTCCACAACTGTACAGAGAAGGCATGAAACTTTAATTTGAACACTATAGCTTCCACACAATTTAACTTCCAAACTATGAAACTTCAATCTAAACATTTTAACTTCCACAGCACCACCAGGTGTATAGGCCATATCTGGGACTGCAGCAAGGTAAGAAGTTTAACAACACCAGGTTAAAGCTGCAGCAAGGCCCAGAGGCAAACATGCTGTGATGGAGCCAGGACAAAAGGGTGAGCGTAATAATCTTACCGAGACCATCACCATCACCCTTCTATTTATAGTGAGATCTGAATGCTGTTCAATGGCTACAGAATGCAAATCAGTCCAGATTCTATCAACTGTCGGCCTGAGTGGAGCCAACTGGTTTTAAACACCCATTGTTCCTTCCCTATTCAGCGAGCCTCCAATTGCCTAATATGGGAGTTCATATTCAACAAGGCCCACAGGGAGATCTATTGATGATCACCATGGCCATCATAACATCCATTCCTCCTCAAGTTCGTTTCTTGCCCTGTGCTCCTGTCACAACGGATGTCTTCTCCGCCACTTGGCGATCAGTCTGGGTCGATGGGGGGCAGGACCAGATCGTGGATGTGAAACAGTTCGAAGACCTTCACTTCCACTAGGAGAAATGAAAAGCCACCAACTCGCTTTGGTAGGGCCGCCAGTCTCTTCTGCTTCCATTTCGGAATACATGTACTCATCACCTGGATGGGCAGGCATGGGGTTGACATCCATTTGAGACTCGCGCTGGCTGTGGTCATCCCCATGGCTGGTAATATTGCCTGTACTGGCACAGGCTCCTTACTCCTCAGATGATCCAGGTGCTTCTTGACAATTTTGCCCTGCATTTGGACCTTATAAGACAAGGGCCCTGTTTTCCCCGTTACGATTCCAGGGATTTAACTGAGACTGCCCCCAAAGTTCCTCACCCTTACCCTAACCCTAATGCCCCCAAAGTTCCTCACATGGACTGGGTTGCTGGTTTTCAATGTTCTGTCTATCCTTACAGAATCATGGTTCTTCTTCTGGGTCTCTTGTTGGGACTCTACCCTCCCCACCAGGTTTTGCAAAAGTAAGCTTAATCTTGTCTGAAGCCTCCAAACCATTAATAATTCCACTAGGGTGATTCCTGTCATTCTGTGAGAGGTAACCCTGTAGTTGAATAAAAATCACGCCAGTTTGATCCTTATGGATGGTTCAGGTTGCTTCTTCATGCTGAGCTTAAAAGTCGTCACCACTCGTTCAGCCAACCCATTTGATCACAGGTGATGGGGGCTGTCCTAATGTGTTTGATTCCATTGGAATGCATTAAGGTATGAAACTTAATGCTAGTAAAGGCAGTGTCATTGCCAGAGACCAGGACTTCAGGTATCCCTTGTGTGCAGAAACTCCATCATAGTTTCTCAATGGTAGCATGGGAAGTGGTGAAGTTTATACGATGTATCTCCAACCATTTGGAATGCGTGTCAATCATAATTAAGAAAATGGAACCCAAAAAAAGCCTGGCAAAGTCTGCATGCACTCGCACCCAGGGCCTAGCAGGCCACTCCCATGGATGTAGCGAGGCTGAGAGAGGAAGTTTATGATTCACTTGGCACTTTGATATTCTCTTCCTTTCAGTTTATGATTTTGGAAAATCATGAAGCCTTTCAAGTTGGCTATTCTTTTGATTGAGATTGACCAACAGCAGCGACATCAACGTGCACTGCAGGAACAGCACCCTGCTCTTCCAGAAGCAGGGCCACAGATGGCAGAGCCTTGGAGGATGCACAACAGGCTATGGGTATTTCAATGTCAACTTCTAACCTCCAGGTATCAGAGGTCCAGTGCTGGAGAAGACTATGTCTGTTCCAGGAAATGATAGACTATGATGCAAGAGTTGGCACCACATGGACTGGGAGGTCACCCATTGCCTGTGGCCTTAAGGTTACCGGCGCTCTGAACATCTATGCCAGCGGCTCGTTTCAGGGCTGCGCGGGTAACCTGTGTGGCATATCCCAGTCATCAGTGCACAGGTTCATAAGGGAGGTCTCAGCTGCGCTATTTGGGAGGGCCCACATGTACATCAACTTGGACTGGGACCAGGCGAGTAGGGATGCCTGGATCATGGGCTTTGCCCACATAGCAAGCATGTCCCAGGTACAGGGTGTCATCAACTGTCCCATATGGCTCTGTCATCTCCATGGCGGCATGGGGGCATCATTTATGAACCACAAGAGAATTTCTTATTTTACTCATTCATGGGACATGGGCGTTGCTGGCTGGCCAGCATTTATTGCTCATTCCTAGTTGCTCTTGGAGGACAGTTGAGAGTCAACCATATTGCTGTGGCCCTGGAGTCGCATGGAGGCCAGAGCAGGATGGCAGATTTCCTTTCCTTAAGGTCATTAGTGTTGGTCTTTCCAACAATCGACAATGGTTTCATGGCCATCAGTAGGTTCTTAATTCCAGATATTTTTTATTGAAGTCAAATTCCACCATCCACCATGGCAGGATTTGAACCCAGGTCCCCAGAACATTAACTGAGTTTCTGGATTAATAGTCTCGTGATAATACCACTAGGCCATCACCTCCCATTTGATACAATATCCTTAATGCTCAGATTGTTTGTGACCACACAATATGCATCATACAGGTGTGTGTCCGTTTCAGGTGGTGCATCCATAATAGTTACATATTGCAGCCCTCCACGGATCCCAGCCGTTTTTGAGGCAAAGCAGCGGCTGGAGGGATGGCTCCTCAGAGACAAAGGGTACAAAATCAGGAGATGGAATGCAGTGCAGAGACCACAAACACCTGCTGAAACTCGTAACATTGAGGATCACTCATCAAAGCGCATGCTGGTCAAGCAGGTGATTGGACTGTTCAAAATGCGGTTCCACTGCACCGGTCGGGGTGAGTCCTCCAATACAGCCCCA
Source organism: Mustelus asterias (assembly GCF_964213995.1). NCBI lineage: Eukaryota > Metazoa > Chordata > Chondrichthyes > Carcharhiniformes > Triakidae > Mustelus > Mustelus asterias. The sequence goes on along the minus strand of NC_135825.1, from coordinate 21,393,813 downwards.
GAGGGCATGCTGCATCATAGTGGTCTGTTGCACTCTGCAAATCCTGGCACTAGAGAGGAGAAGGCAGCTGGACCAGGAGGAAATAGAGGAGTGCCACATCTCCATGGATGAGGAGGAGAGCAAGGGTCAACCTGCGGAGGAGGAGGAGGAAGGACCTTGCGTGATGGCCAAGGCCCGCATGGGGCACATGGCTAGAGACGCCTTCACAGTTTCTCGGTTTGGGGATGACCAGGATGAGAGTGTGAAGACCTCTCCCATCATGGGGTCTGACATCCATACCATCTGTGGGCAGTCATCATGAGGGTGGCTACCTCTGCGAGCAGAATGATAATGCAATTTGCCAGACACAGCAAGAGAATGATGCTGATTTGCGTTGAGGACAGAGCGATGCTCCTCTCATCCTCAGCAATATGTCTGACTCCTGCTTGACAGAGCTGAACACATCTTGCCAACGAAATGGCTTATCATTGAGCCCAGAGACACTGGATGAGAAATCTCAACTGCTATGCCTCCTCCGGGGTCGGGGGCCCTGGTGTTTTTCTCCACCTAATTACAAGGTGGGCAGTCTCTCAAACATCTTCAGCTCTTGGCATCCTCATCACAAGAGAAGACTAGCAGACATGAGAGGTAGAGGCCTGAGCATTGATGTTGAGGAGGTGACGGGGATGATTTAACATTCAATGGATGGGAGTTTGGTAGTAAGGAAGCTGGGAGGAGTGGGAGACATTCCAGCAGCAGTGTCTGTTTACTGTATCTTCAGTATGGGAGGTGGCAGAGACATAGCGCTGCCATTCTCACACTCCACACGGATGAAGTGCTGAGTGTGCGTGGGGGTGCAGAACATGGCAGCATGATATGACAGCATGGAGGATCTGTAAGGGTGACCAAAGTGATGTTTAATACAACACCGATATTACAATAGTTTTAGTGTTTTATCTTTGCTAGTGCCTAGGTTCACCTGCGCCCACTAGGTACCTATAGTTTTTTACTCTTCTTCACCCTCCTGCTACGTCTAGGTGTATCCTCAAGATCCACAGCTGAGGTTCAGGTGGCCTGCTGCCTTCCACACCTTGTTGCCTGAGACAACCTTGGCAGGCGTTCCCTGGAGGGCTGGGACCTTGAAGCTCTAGGCCGACTTTCAGGCAGCATGGGCGTTGCATTTTTTGCCCACTTTGGTGTGCAGGTATGCAGGCATGTTACTCACAGGTAGGGAAAGGTCTCAGATGGGTTGGACATTCTCAAGGTCTTCTGCGTAGAATGATCTGTACTGCGCCCCTGCCTATTCTATTCCCTTTGGGTGCCCGGGGACCCCTGAGCTACTCCATGGGTTAGAGGGGCAGCCAGAGTGAGATCCAGAAGCTTCACCATCCTCTGGTGCTGACAATCATGGATTCCCACTAGTGTCTGTATCATGCAGTTGAAGCCATGTACCATGGAGCTCATGCCCTCATCCATGAAAGTCATGAACTGAACCATGGAGCAGACATCCCCTGCCATGCTGTGCAGGTCCTACACCAAAGGTCTCCACTGCGGACGCCAACCTTGCAGTGTTGACCTCATTTTGTTGGAGTGACCGCACCATCTCCACAGACAGAAGGCAATGGGATTCCTTGCAGTTTGTCGACGGATACTGTCATCCCTTTCTGATGCTCACGACTTTCCCTTTTCGGTTCCAGCAGCTCTGGGGCAACTGGACCCAAGGTCATGTCATTAACCTGGGGCTCACTGTATCCTGGGCTCCAGCAACTCTCCAAGTGCCGGATCCCTGGGACATTCCTTCTTCCGCCTGCTGTGGATCTTCAGCTGTCAGGTACTCACCAGTGAGTGACCCAGACACCTGCCTACGAGTTAATCCCACCAAGGTGTGAGGTGCTGGTGGTGGGTGCGGGTGACAGCTGTGACACCTCCACAATGCTGGTCTCCGAAATGCAAAGGCGTGTGTGAAGGATGCAGTGGACATCAGGAGGTTGACTTACCCTGACTATGCAAAGGACATTATTCATCTTCTTCCGGCACTGTTGCCCCATCCTCTTCTGCAGCGAGCTGGCACTCACTATCACGCCCATTGCCTTCCAGGCAGGAGTGGTGACCTTGCTTATTGGACATCCGTGCGATTGTGGGTAGATGTCACGCCTCTCCTCCACACCATCCAGGAGTTTGAGGGCTCTCTCCGAAATCTTGGTGCTGTCTCCCTGGCAGCAACCCCCAACTGGACTTGGAACAAGTGCAGGGAAGTGCTGGGAAGGGGTTTAAAAGGAGCGCCCCACTGATTACGGAGATTAAGTATTCCTGTGGTGAACAAATCAGAGATAGGTTGTAATTAGTGCAGAAAAAATCTTGTGGAAAAAGAAATTTGTTAAAGAGGCTCAATATTCGTTGAGGTTTCCTGTCAGCATCAGTTTTCTCACCGGAACCAACACTTTGAAAATATATGGGAAAATTCTGCCCAGAGTCTCAGTTTAGAAATTCTTCAAAACGTTCTCTCCAGCGATCACACATTGGCGTCTTGTTCATTGACATGATCATCTGTGCAGTGCTTTTCAAAACAAAAACCAATGTTGGTGTCCAAACTTGTTGGATCTTCAGCACACTTTCTACCCACTATTTTTTATTTTTTGTGATAGGTTTTATGATGCAATATTGCATTTCCAAGCAATAGATGATTCACTGACTCCCAAGCTGCTTTAACTTCTGTAGCCTGGAGGAATCCATATTTCATTTTTGTACAAGTATGAGAAGTTGCCATCGCCTTTTCCATTATCTGAAGTGGATGCTCCTCAAAATTTAATTGAATTTAAACACATACGCCGAATCTTTGTCTCCCAGATATTCAAGTATGGGAGGGAGAGCAGGAATATCAGGAAACTTCCTCATGAGACTGCTTGTGAGCCTGAACAAGGTTGCCATTAACAGGTCCAGGCAGTGGATGGTTGAGTGAGTCCACCTGACTTCCTGCCTCTATCCCCACAGCTATGTTTGTACTGGGTGCCCCTGGAGAGGCAGCACATAAACCAGGATATTCTGGCCTCCCCGCAGCGTTTTTCCTGGCAGCGGGAGGTGACACACCATTGGCGGGATCTTCTGGTCCTGCCGCTATCAAAGGGATTTCCTATTGGTTCCACCCCACACTGCCAGGAAGCATGTAGTGGGGGTGTGCATTAGCAGACCCAGAAGATCCCGTTGGCATGAAGAACTGGAAAGATCATGGTGCCATGGTGGGGGTGGTTCCACTGGAAACATGGGGCAGAATTTAGCAGGCCAGTACATTGCGTTTTAGCAGCCATAGCAGGGTTTATGCCCATAGCTAACACCCCAGAAAGGGCATGAACCTGATTTCCATATTTTGAATACATTTACATATCCTTACTGACCTTGACACCGTAACGTCTGCCCATGCCTTATCCCCCCGCAAAGTTGGTGTGATATTATGCCAGCAAGGATCACTACAGATTTTGAAAACAAAAACCAGTCATCATGACCACACCAGAGACGCAGAGGTGAGCATAGACCCCGGGTGGTGAGGAATAACACTAGGCCCTAGCACTGTCAACTTAGCACTGGCAAGTTGGCACTGCTGGGCAGGCCCTCTGCGGAGCCCAATTGAGGGTTCTGTTTCTGTGTTGGGGAGGGGGGGAACCAGATGGTTGATAGGGGGTTATGTATGCATTGTGGTGGGAACTGGAGACTGTGAAGGGGGTGGATGTGGTGCTAGTGATGGGGAGGGGGGGGGGGTGTGGTGCTAATGAGAGGGGGGAGTGCCCTGAGCTCTGTGTGGTAGGGTGCCTCTAATTTAACTGTGAGATTGGCCATCCTTTATTGATCCCAGAACCCCAGCTTTGCCGCTGTGTTAAGGCTCCGCCTCCCCAGCTGGCTGAGAGATCCTTGCCAGCATTTTGAAATTGAACACAATGCTGTTTAGTCCTCCTTCCACGAGGCAGGTCTACATGCCATAGAGAAGTGCAGAGAAGGTTTACCAGTCTGATTCCTGGGATGGCGGGACTGACATATCAGGAGAGATTGAGTCGGTTAGGATTATATTTGCTGGAGTTCAAAAGAATGAGGGGGGTTCTCATAGAAACAAATCAAATTCTAATAGGACTAGACAGGGTAGATGCAGGAAGGATGTTTCCGATGATGGAGGTGTCCAGAACCAAGTGTCATAGCCTAGGGATAAGGGATAAACCTTTTATCTCAGAGATGAGGAAAAATCTCTTCACCCAGAGAGTGGTAAGCCTGTGGAGTTCACTGCCACAGAAAGTGTTGAGGGCAAATTATTGTATGTTTTCAAGGAGTTAGATATAGTTCTTGGAGTGAAGGGGATGTAAGGATATGGGGAGAAGGCAGGATCAGACTATTGAGCTGGATGATCAGACACAATCATAATGAATGGTGGAATAGGCTCAAAGAGCCAAATGGCCTACTTCTGTTCCTATTTTCTATGTTTATATCAGGCGAGAAAAGGTGTCTGTAAAGCTGGCAAGTTTCAAACAGCACTTGGTAAATTTTTGGAAGAATTCCACCCATGGGGTTGCACAGAATGCATGATGGATCTATTGGAATTCTTTGAGAATTTAACTCATAGTGTTGACCAAGGAGAGCTGCTGGATATGGTCTATTTAAACTTTCAGAAGGCTATCATCAAGGTCTCACATTGCAGACTACTATGTAAATTTAAAGCACATGGGATTGCGGGTGGTGTCTTGAGATGGATAGAAAGCTGGTTAGCAGACAGGAGGCAAAGAGTTGGCTTAAATGGGTCTTTTTCCAATTGGCAGGCAGTGACAAGTGGGGTACAGTAGGGATCTGTGCTAGGACCCCAACTCTTCACATTATATATTAATTATTTGGAAGAGGGAACACCAAATCGCTGATAATACAAAGTTGGATGGGAGGGTAAGCTGTGAGGAGAATGCAGAGATGCTTCTGCGTGATTTGGAAAAACTCAGTGAGTGGGCATATGCATGACAGATGCAGTATAATGTGGATAAATGTGAGGTTATCCACTTTAGTAGCAATAATAAGGAAGACATTTTATTATTTGAATGCATGTAAATTGAGAGAGGTGGATACTCAGCGAGACCTTGGTGTCCTCGTGCATCAGTCACTGAAAGTAAGTGCGCAGGTACAGCAGGCAGTAAAGAAGGCAAATGCTATGTTGGCCTCCATAGTACATAAGAACATAAGAAACATAAGAACATAAGAAATAGGAGCAGGAGTAGGCCATCTGGCCCTTCGAGCCTGCCCCGCCATTCAACAAGATCATGGCTGATCTGAAGCGAATCAGTTCCACTTACCCGCCTGCTTCCCATAACCCCTAATTCCCTTATCGATCAGAAAACTATCTACCCGTGATTTAAACATATTCAACGAGGAAGCCTCCACCACTTCAATGGGCAGAGAATTCCAGAGATTCACTACCCTCTGAGAGAAGAAGTTCCCCCTCAACTCTGTTCTGAACCGGCCCCCCCTTATTTTGAGGCTGGGCACTCTAGTTCTGGTTTCCCTTCTAAGTGGAAAGAATCTCTCCACCTCTACCCTATTCAGCCCCTTCGTTATCTTATATGTCTCTATAAGATTACCCCTCATCCTTCTAAATTCCAACGAGTACAGACCCAATCTGTTTAATCTCTCCTCATAAGCCACACCCCTCATCTCCGGTATCAACCTGGTGAACCTTCTCTGCACTCCCTCCAAGGCCAATATATCCTTTCGCAAATAAGGGGACCAAAACTGCACACAGTACTCCAGTTGCGGCCTCACCAGTGCCTTGTACAGTTGCAGCAAGACCTCCCTGCTTTTATATTCTATCCCACTCGCGATAAAGGCCAACATTCCATTCGCCTTCTTGATCACCTGCTGCACCTGCAGACTGAGTTTTTGCGATTCGTGCACAAGGGCCTCCAGGTCCCTCTGCACAGTCGCACGATGTAATTTTTCTCCATTTAAATAATATTCCAATTTACTATTATTTCTTCCAAAGTGGATAACCTCACATTTGCTAACGTTATATTCCATCTGCCAGATCCTCGCCCACTCGCTCAGCCTATCCAAATCTCTCTGCAGACTTTCCGCGTCCTCCACGCAATTCGCTTTCCCACTCACCTTCGTGTCATCAGCAAACTTGAATACCCTACATTCAGTCCCCTCCTCCAGATCATCTATGTAAATGGTAAACAATTGAGGCCCCAGCACCGATCCCTGCGGCATGCCACTGGTCACCAACTGCCAACCAGAAAAGCACCCATTTATCCCAACTCTCTGCTTCCTGTTAGATAGCCAATCCCCAATCCACGCCAACACCTTACCCCTAACTCCGTGTACCCCAATCTTCTGCAGCAACCTTTTGTGAGGCACCTTATCGAACGCCTTCTGGAAATCTAAAAACACCACATCCACCGGTTCCCCTCTGTCAACCGCACTTGTGACATCTTCATAAAAATCCAGTAGATTCGTCAAACACGACTTTCCCTTCATGAATCCATGCTGCGTCTGCTTGATCGAACCATTCTTATTCAGGTGCTCTGTTATTTCCTCTTTAATAATGGACTCTAACATCTTCCCAACTACGGACGTTAAGCTAACCGGCCTGTAGTTACCCGCCTTTTGTCTACTTCCTTTTTTAAACAGCGGCGTAAAAGTAGCTGTTTTCCAGTCAGCCGGCACTACCCCAGTGAGAGGATTTGTGTATGGGAATAGGGATGTTTTATTGCAATTGCATAGGGCATTCATGAGGCCAAACCTGGAGTATTGTGCGCAGTTTTGGTGTCCTTACCTGAGGAAGGATATCCTTGCTACAGAGGGAGTGCAGTGAAGGTTTACCAGGCTGATTCCCGGGATGGCAGGTCTGTCACATGAAGAGAGATTAAATTGCTTGGGATTATATTCATTGGCGTTTTGAGGAAATTTCCCATTAACTCAGTCCTAAAAGTTTATACCTTATCCTTAAACTATGACCCCTAGTTCTGGACTCCTTCACCACCGGGAACATTCTTTCTGAAACTACCCTGTCTAATTCTGTTAAAATTTCACAAATTTCCATGACATCTCATCTCACTCGTCAAAACACCAATGAATATAATCCCAACCGACTTAATCTGTCCTCATATAACAGAACTGCCATCCCAGGAATCAGTGAGGAAGGAACGTAAGACACTCGCTCTGGTATTCAGCATCACAAGATTCCATATATACGTATTTAGTAAACGATTCATTGTGGAAACCAAACAAAAACCATGAAAAAGATTTGGCACAAGCCACTGACATGTGCACCACCCAATGACTTTTGATTAAAACAGTAAGAGTTTTAACAACACCAGGTTAAAGTCCAACAGGTTTATTTGGTAGCAAATGCCATTAGCTTTCGGAGCGCTGCTCCTTCGTCAGATGGAGTGGAAATCTGCTCCCCCACTCCATCTGACGAAGGAGCAGCGCTCCGAAAGCTAATGCCATTTGCTACCAAATAAACCTGTTGGACTTTTACCTGGTGTTGTTAAAACTCTTACTGTGTTTACCCCAGTCCAACACCGGCACCTCCACATTATGATTAAAAAACAGAGCTATGACTTTGAAGTCAGTTACAAACCTTGCAGCAAAATTGTTGCTTCAGATATGGTGAGCCGGCGATTCACACTGTAAAAGCATGAATTTTAAAAACGACTTCATTTTGACTGATATAATAAAAACTTGTGCATGGTTAAATTAATAGATGTTGGTGGATTTGGCCTGAATTCTGCAAATTCAAGTTTTAATTAACTATTGTTTCAGTTTCTCAACTTCAACCAAAGCTGTGAAAGAACTATTGAAATTAATTTGGATTCTGTACTAAGTACCTTGGCATGTTGGCGGTTCCAGGTTCCACATTCCATTTGCCGTGCAAACAACTGCTGCTGAACCAATCAATGAATAATTACCAATACAAGAATACATTGCTACCATTTTATACTCCCACTTCTCCGTATGCGGTGGTATTGGAGTTCTTCCGTTACTGATAGATGGAAGATCAGGACAGATAGCAACTGGGGATAAATGAAATTTGGTTAATGTTCTGATCATACTGTCAGATTAAAACTTCATCTTCACATTCTAAAATCAATCAAGATCAGTAATATGACATACTGCTAAACCAGTACATTGCAGTCTTTTGAGTGCAGTTGGAGCTACAGTCATCCAGGCAAGGCAAGGTTATTCCATCACATTCCTGATTTGTGCTTTGTATATGTTGGACAGACTTTGCGAGGAGGTGAGTTATTTGCTGCCAGATGCCTAGCCTCTGACCTATGCTTGTAGCCACAGTATTTGCATGACTTGTCCCATTCCATTTCAGGTCAATGATAACTCTAGGATGTTGATAGGGGGTTACCTAAGAATCCGGTGGCGAGTAACTAACCTCCTACTTTCCCAAAGCCTGTAAGGCATAAGTCATGAGTGTGATAAAATACACTCCACTTGCCTGGATGACTGAAGCTCCAACAATACTCAAGGAGTTTGACACCATACAGGACACAGCAGCAGCTTGATTGGCTCACTTCCATAAAAATTCACACTCCATCACCAATGAACTGTGGTAGCATTGTGGGTACTATCTATAGGATGGCGCTTTCCAAACTTATGATCATTACCATCGAGCAGGACAAAGGCAGCATTTACATGGAAACACACCACCTGGAGGTTCCCCTCCAAGTCATTCACTATTCTGACAAGGAAATATATCGCCCCTCCATCACTGTCGCTGGGTCAAAATCCTGGAACTACCTCCCTAATAGCACTGTCGGTGTACCTCCACTACAGAGACTGCCACAGTTCAAGAAGGCAACTCATCATGACCTTCGTAAGGGCAATAGGGATGGGCAATAAATACAGGCCTAGCCAGCATACCCATATCCTCTAAATGAATTTAAAAATAAAGCAAGGTAGTTGTGGGAATTGAAGCATTTATTATATTCACACTTAAATGTAATACAGATAGGAAATATACAGTAAATGGCAGAACCCTTAAGAGTATTGATAGGCAAAGGGATCTGGGTGTACAGGTACACAGGTCACTGAAAGTGGCAATGCAGGTGGAGAAGTTAGTCAAGAAGGCATACGGCATGCTTGCCTTCATCGGCCGGGGTATTGAGTTTAAAAATTGGCAAGTCATGTTGCAGCTTTATAGAACCTTAGTTAGGCCGCACTTGGAATATAGTGTTCAATTCTGGTCGCCACACTACCAGAAGGATGTGGAGGCTTTGGAGAGGGTACAGAAAAGATTTACCAGGATGTTGCCTAGTATGGAGATCATTAGCTATGAGGAGAGGTTGGAGAAACTTGGTTTGTTCTCACTGGAGCGACAGAGGTTGAGGGGAGACCTGATAGAAGTCTACAAGATTATGAGAGGCATGGACAGAGTGGATAATCAGAAGCTTTTTCCCAGGTTGGAAGAGTCAATTACTAGGGGGCATAGGTTTAAGGTGCGAGGGGCAAGGTTTAAAGGAGATGTACGAGGCAGATTTTTTACACAGAGAGTAGTGGGTACTTGGAACTCGTTGCCGGGGAGGTAGTGGAAGCGGATACGGTAGTGACTTTTAAGGGGCGTCTTGACAAGTACATGAATAGGAGGGAATAGAGGGATAGGGTCCCCGGAAGGGTAGGGGGTTTTAGTTAAGTCGGGCAGCATGGTCGGTGCAGGCTTGGAAGGCCGAAGGGCCTGTTCCTGTGCTGTAATTTTCTTTGTTCTTTTGTTCTACTCTTGCCTTAATCTTTCCCCTCCACTTCAGAACCATTATTGAGCTCCCCTTATTCTCCCCTTCCACTTCACCAGCCTCTACAATCTCTCACAGGTTTCATGGCGGCAAGGTGTGCATTCAATGGAAAATCCTGTTGACAATGGTGGGACCAGAAGATCCCGCCACCGGCCAATGGTGGGCTGCCTCCCACCACTGTGAAACGCACAGTGAATTGTGTCGTAAATTCTGCCCATAGTGATATTTAAATCTAAATGTTAAGTGTGCTTATGGAACGAACATTGTGCATGCACTTTGCAGGGTCATGTCATCCTTACTTCTGGATATGTAAGATTGAGGCACAGGTGTTCTTCTGACTGGTTTGCATTCTTGAAAGGACAAGGTTCAGTGTCTATGGAAATATGTGTTCATGTATGGAGAAGGGTCAAATATCATGCAAATCCATTTGCACTCTGTTTCTCAGGAGGATTTCATGCTATGAACACATGCCCAGACCTCATGTGTGCTGCTGGCTGCCAAACATGTTTTCGACTTTCAGAGTGTACATCTGTTGGACTCACTAAAAATGCCACTATCTTGCCACCATAAGCTGATAAAGCCCAGCCTCTCTTAGCCACATTATAATCCCAATGACCAAACTTCCAAAACCTGTCTCTCAACTTGCGGTTGCTTGTTTTGTAGGGTAAGGTTCTCATCATAAACTAGGGTTGCAGCACTGTGTGTCCCCTCACCTCAGCACTCACCAATGTCACTGATGCCGTGTGTAGCAAACCTCAATGATTCATGAGACTCTCTGGGGTGTGTACATGAGTGATCCACCAGATCTGTCCAGGAACTGGAATCGCATCTTTAGCACTCCTGTGTTGTGCTCCACCAATGTGCGAGTAGCGCATCTTGTCTCCACAGAACGAGCATCATCAGCCACATCATCATCAAGGAGCAAGCCCTGGATCCAGTCCCTCGAAGATGTCCACGGTCCTCAAGATACTCAAGGTTTCTCATCCCAGATGTTCCCTGGATATTTGGTGCAAATCTACAGGATATATTTCTTATGGTCACAAACCAGCTGGATGTTGAGTGAGTGGAAGCCTTTGCAGTTTTTGTATTGGGGTGCCTGTTGCCAGGGAGCTTTGATAGTCACGAGTTGTATAGAAAGTAAAGAGTTAAGATATTTGCCAGTCAACTCAGCAATATTCAAGCTGTGAGAACCTAAAAAGGTGCAATTGTGTTTTACAACATATGATAGTATCACTGTAATCACAGGTCAAATTGACCCGCTACTATCTTTCTATTTTGTTTTTTTAGTCCAAAGCTGTATATTTATACAAAGTTTCACACATAAGTTGTTTGCGCGTCAATAGAAAAGGGGGCTGCGATCCGAGTAAGTTGGGCTTCACCTTGGACCCGAAACCCAAATGGTGCCAGCCTCACTCGAGCTCCAGATCAGCTGTCCAGGATCACGGATGAGCAGAAGACAGTGAGAATTATTGCATGTTTTCATATCTCTTGTATTTCTTTCATAATATTTGCTGTTTTTCAATAAACCATTATAATAGCTTAGAAATTATAATTCTAGTCTGTCTCTTGTTTAACATTCTCCCAGACCATTAAAAGAACAAAACAGAACACAACTGGCACTGCGAGCAAGATCCAGTAGAATGTTTAAGAGAATGTTTAAGAGTAAGGACAAGTCTGAAGCAGCTGAGACATTCCAGATAGCAGGAATGACCAACAATGCTGAAGGCTTTGTGTAACTAGTAAATAGCAAGCGCTCCCTTGCGCTGTGAAGGAGCCTTTGGTGGAAGCGGGCTTCCCCAAACAGAAGGATAGTAATGCATGTACAAGTTAGACAGATATAAACAAGAATATCAGAGGCTGCTCTAGCCCTCTCTGAAAAACACAATGCAACAGTAACTGAAGCAGCCAAAGCCGCCCAAGAAGGACTGATAAAGCGGAACAGAAACAAACATGCAGGTTAGCGAGAGTACAACATAGGATGAGATGGAAGAGAGAGGCAAAAATAGACATTGGACCACTGGAAAATGAGGCTGAGAAGTAATAATAGAAAATAAAGAAATGAGATAGGAACTGAATAGTTACTTTGCATCAGTCTTCATGGTGGGAGTCACCAGTGGGATGCCAGAGCTCCAGGAGAATCAGGGGGCACAGGTGAGTGTAGTAGCCATCACTAAGGAGAAGATTCTGGGGAAACAGAAAGGTCTGAAGGTGGATAAATCACCTGGACTGAATGGATTATACCCCAGGGTTTTAAAAGAGATAGCTGAGGAAATTGTGGAGGCATTGGCGGTGATCTTTCAGGAATCACTGGAGGAAGGGAGCGTCCCAGAGGACTGGAAAGTAGCTAATGTAATACTGCTTTTTAAGAAGGGAGAGAGGCAGCTGATGGGGAAATATAGGCCGGTTGGCCTGACTTTGGTCATTGGCAAGATTTTAGAGTCCATTATTAAAGATGATTGATGGAAAGGGTCCTTAGGGATGGGATTTACGACCATTTAGAAAGATGCGGATTAATCCGAGATAGTCAGCACGGATTCGTGAAGGGCAAGTCGTGCCTCACAAATTTGATAGAATTTTTTGAGGAGGTAACTAAGTGTGTTGATGAAGGTAGGGCAGTTGATGTCATATACATGGATTTTAGTAAGGCGTTTGATAAGGTCCCCCATGGTCGGCTTATGATGAAAGTGAGGAGGTGTGGGATAGAGGGAAAGTTGGCCGATTGGATAGGCAACTGGCTGTCTGACCGAAGACAGAGGGTGGTGGTCGATGGAAAATTTTCGGATTGGAGGCAGGTTGCTAGCGGTGTGCCGCAGGGATCAGTGCTTGGTCCTCTGCTCTTTGTGATTTTTATTAATGACTTAGAGGAGGGGGCTGAAGGGTGGATCAGTAAATTTGCTGATGACACCAAGATTGGTGGAGTAGTGGATGAGGTGGAGGGCTGTTGTAGGCTGCAAAGAGACATAGATAGGATGCAAAGCTGGGCTGAAAAATGGCAAATGGAGTTTAACCCTGATAAATGTGAGGTGATTCATTTTGGTAGGACAAATTTAAATGTGGATTACAGGGTCAAAGGTAGGGTTCTGAAGACTGTGGAGGAACAGAGAGATCTTGGGGTCCATATCCACAGATCTCTAAAGGTTGCCACTCAAGTGGATAGAGCTGTGAAGAAGGCCTGTAGTGTGTTAGCTTTTATTAACAGGGGGTTGGAGTTTAAGAGCCGTGGGGTTATGCTGCAACTGTACAGGACCTTGGTGAGACCACATTTGGAATATTGTGTGCAGTTCTGGTCACCTCACTATAAGAAGGATGTGGAAGCGCTGGAAGGAGTGCAGAGGAGATTTACCAGGATGCTGCCTGGTTTGGAGGGTAGGTCATATGAGGAAAGGTTGAGGGAGCTAGGGCTATTCTCTCTGGAGCGGAGGAGGCTGAGGGGAGACTTAATAGAGGTGTATAAAATGATGAAGGGGATAGATAGAGTGAACGTTCAAAGACTATTTCCTCGGGTGGATGGAGCTATTACAAGGGGGCATAACTATAGGGTTCGTGGTGGGAGATACAGGACGGATATCAGAGGTAGGTTCTTTACGCAGAGAGTGGTTGGGGTGTGGAATGGACTGCCTGCAGTGATAGTGGAGTCAGACACTTTAGAAACATTTAAGCGGTTATTGGATAGGCACATGGAGCACACCAGGATGATAGGGAGTGGGATAGCTTGATCTTGGTTTCAGATAAAGCTCGGCACAACATCGTGGGCCGAAGGGCCTGTTCTGTGCTGTACTGTTCTATGTTCTATGTTCTATATGAGATTGCAGAGTACTTGGAAGTGCATGATAAAGTAGGACTAAGTCAGCATGGCTTTGTAAAGGGGAGGTCATGTCTGACAAATCTGTTAGAGTTCTTTGAGATGTTAACAAGGAAGTTAGATAAAGGAGAAACAGTGAACGTGATTTATTTAGATTTCCAGAAGGCCTTTGACAAGTTACCGCATAGGAGACTATTAAATAAGTTAAGAGATCGTGGTGTTAAGGGTAAGATCCTGGCATGGATAGAGGATTGGTTGACTGGCAGAAGGCAGAGAGTGGGGATAAAGGGGTCTTTTTCAGGATGGTAGCCAGTGACTAGGTGACCAGTGGTGTGCCTCAGGAATCGGTGCTGGGATCACGACTTTTCACAATATACATTAACGATTTGGAAGAAGGAACTGAAGGCACTGTTGCTAAGTTTGCAGATTATACAAAGATATGTAGAGGGACAGGTAGTATTGAGGAAGCAAGGGACTTGGATAGGCTAGGAGAGTGGGCAAAGAAGTGGCAGATGAAATACAATGTGGAAAAGTGTGAGGCTATGCACTTTGGAAGGAGGAATGGAGGCATAGACTATTTTTTAAATGGGGAAATGCTCAGGAAATCAGAAACACAAAGGGACTTATTCAAGATTCTCTTGAGGTTAACGTTCAGGTTCAGTCAGCAGTTAGGAAGACAAATGCAACGTTAGCATTCATGTCGAGAGGGCTAGAATACAAGAGGAGGGATGTACTTCTGAGGCTGTATAAGGCTCTGGTCAGACCCTATTTGGAGTATTGTGAGCAGTTTTGGGCCCCATATCTAAGGAAGGATATGCTGGCCTTGGTAAGGGTCCAGAGGAGGTTCACAAGAATGATCCCTGGAATGAAGAGCTTGTCGTATGAGGAACGGTTGAGGACTCTGGGTCTGTACTTGTTGGAGTTTAGAACGATGAAGGGGGATCTTATTGAAACTTACAGGATACTGCGAGGCCTGGATAGAGTAGATGTGCAGAGGATGTTTCCACTAGTAGGAAAAACTAGAACCAGAGGGCAAAACCTCCGGCTAATGGGGCGATCCTTTAAAACAGAGATGAGGAGGAATTTCTTCAGCCAGAGAGTGGTGAATCTGTGGAACTCTTTGCCGCAGAAGTCTGTGAGGACCAGGTCATTGAGTGTCTTTAAGACAGGAATAGATGGCTTCTTGATTAATAAGGGTATCAGGGGTTATGGGGAAAAGACAGGAGAATGGAGATGAGAAAAATATCAGCCATGATTGAATGGCGGAGCAGACTCAATGGGCCGAGTGGCCTAATTCTACTCATATGTCTTATGGTCTTATGATTAGGTCTGACTGGAATCTCCATGATCCTCCTGAAAAACAGAGGGAGTTGTGGAAAATGAAGTTGTGGAGAAAGGATAAGAATGATAAAGCCTGGTTCTGATTCAAAGAACAAAGAATAGTACAGCATAGGCCCTTTGGCCCACCAAATCTATGCCGACACAGGTGCCTCTCTAATCTAATATTTTCTCTGAACCCATGTAGAATTAACAAAATGAGTGAACCAATTATAAAGAATAGGAATAACCCTTCCCTCATAAAAATTGATAAAATAAAAATAATTAGGATCAGAAATAAATTAAGAGTGTAAGTTTAAAATCAAATTTGTTTTGTGTGGTTAGATGAGTTTAAAGTGACCCAATTGCATGCCAAGTTTCTCTTCTACACTCACTGCTCATTTTGGTTCTGTACAAAAGTTAATTCTTTCAGCAGACAGTTGATTTGTTTTAAATCACCCAAAAACTTGTGTCTGTGATTTCAATTAATCGTTTGGAATTTGCAAGCTATGAAAACTTGAGTATCTTGTTTGTTTTATATGGACGTTCGCAGATATGTTTTATCATTGTATGGGCTACATTTGTTAAGTCTATCTTTTTCAAGAATTAACCTTGAGTTTTAATTATATGAATTTGGAAGTTTAAAAACAGAACCACAGAGAACACCTACAGAATTCATTCTGGTTATTCTTGTCTTAAAGCGTGTTAAGCATATTAGTTTGTATATGCATGACATTTGTGGGTGTATGTTGCAAGTTTTAATGTTTTCTGTCTAATATTGTGATTTCATGATCATAGTTTAGATGATTCCCAGACCATGGGTGATGATGTAATGACGTCCATTTGAGAACTTTACTCCATTCCTTTTCAAGCTAGCAGAGAATTAACAGTTGTCTGTTAACAACTGATGTTCATCATGGCTGAAGATTTTCTTTGCAGCAACTGGGAACTACAATTTTTTTAAAGTTTTCAATTATTAGATACATTCAGATTAACTAACCCATTGTGCCCCAAGAAGGATGGATCTTTTGTGTTTTGTTTTGCAGGTAACTGCAAAGGAAGCAGGATTTTCAGTAGCTTCAAAACATTCAAGAATTTATTTGTAGACTTTCATTATAGCAGCAAACGTCAGCCTGAATCAAAATCTAGAAAAGAGGGAGGGCATCTAGTGAGGAGTTACAGAAGACATATGCACAGTTTAGGTGCTTTCTATAGACATAAGAACAAAGTTTCTTTTGAAGAAGAAATGAAGCAGACACTAATAGACATTTGGAAGCCAACAATGCTGTTTGAATTTGGGACAATTCTGAGATGTGAAATGTGCACTGTGATTTAGCAAGCTACTTTTGAAAACTGATGTAATCTAAGATAAAGAACAAGCAATCAAAACATGTTAATGCCTAGAATAAAATAGAAATGTTTGATTTCTGTTTTACAGATATGAAAATATTTTATTGGACTGCAAAATTTCTCCAGGGCTCATGACTGGGATAGGATAATAACAAGTGGGATGCATCCAATTAGATACAATTAATTGAGGGTACAAGATAGGGACTGGAAATTAAAACAATAAATAAGATATTGAACAAAGAACAAAGAACAATACAGCACAGGAACAGGCCCTTCGGCCCTCCAAGCCCGCGCCGCTCCCCGGTCCAGGATTGAATCCTGAATCCAGGATCCCCGCCCAATTTTCCAGCCTATCTACATCCTAATATCCTATCCACCGAGCTGTCCCTCACAGCTACGATGCTTTGTTCATCACAACCTATTAACTCACCCCCACCCCCCCATTCCAGACCATGTGATCTCCAGGGAGAGGCGAAAACCCAGAGTGAAAACCCCAGGGCCAATATGGGGAAAAAAAAATCTGGGAAATTCCTCTCCGACCCCCTGTGGTGATCGAAACGAGTCCAGGAGATCACACTGGCCCTGATCAGAAAATGCTTCCCAACCCTATTCATTTCCACTTCTGCTTTACGAACACCATCTGAATTCCCTGCCCCCGAGACAGGTTCCCAATTATCCGCAGTCTCGCTCTGTACTGGCACCAGCAAGATGATCATAGAATGAAGCCTTGAAACGAGAAACAAAGAACAATTAGCCCGCGCCGCTTCCTGGTCCAAACTAGACCACTCTTTTGTATCCCTCCATTCCCACTCCGTTCATATCGCTGTCTCGATAAGTCTTAAACGTTCCCAGTGTGTCCGCCTCCACCACCTTGCCCGGCAACACATTCCAGGCCCCCACGACCCTCTGTGTAAAATATGTCCTTCTGATATCTGTGTTAAACCTCCCCCCCCTTCACCTTGAACCTATGCCCCCTCGTGAACGTCACCACCGACCCGGGGAAAAGCTTCCCACCGTTCACCCTATCTATGCCTTTCATAATTTTATACACCTCTATTAAGTCTCCCCTCATCCTCCGTCTTTCCAAGGAGAACAACCCCAGTTTCCCCAATCTCTCCTCATAACCAAGCCCCTCCATACCAGGCAACATCCTGGTAAACCTCCTCTGTACTCTCTCCAAAGCCTCCACGTCCTTCTGGTAGTGTGGCGACCAGAACTGGACGCAGTATTCCAAATGCGGCCGAACCAACGTTCTATACATCTGCAACATCAGACCCCAACTTTTATACTCTATGCCCCGTCCTATAAAGGCAAGCATGCCATATGCCTTCTTCACCACCTTCTCCACCTGTGACGTCACCTTCAAAGATCTGTGGACTTGCACACCCAGGTCCCTCTGCGAACCTTTATGGTTCTTCCATTTATCGTGTAGCTCCTCCCTACATTATTCCCACCAAAATGCATCACTTCGCATTTATCAGGATTGAACTCCATCTGCCATTTCTTTGCCCAAATTTCCAGCCTCTCTATATCCTTCTGTAGCCTCTGACAATGTTCCTCACTATCTGCAAGTCCTGCCAGTTTTGTGTCGTCCGCAAACTTACTGATCACCCCAGTTACTCCTTCTTCCAGATCATTTATATAAATCACAAACAGCAGAGGTCCCAATACAGAGCCCTGCGGAACACCACTAGTCACAGGCCTCCAGCCGGAAAAAGACCCTTCCACTACCACCCTCTGTCTTCTATGACCAAGCCAGTTCTCCACCCATCTAGCCACCTCCCCCTTTATCCCATGAGATCCAACCTTTTTCACTAGCCTACCATGAGGGACTTTGTCAAACGCTTTACTAAAGTCCATATAGACAACATCCACGGCCCTTCCTTCGTCAACCATTCTGGTCACTTCTTCAAAAAACACCACCAGGTTAGTGAGGCATGACCTCCCTCTCACAAAACCATGCTGACTATCGTTAATCAGTTTATTCCTTTCTAAATGCGCATACATCCTATCTCTAAGAATCTTCTCCAACAACTTCCCCACCACGGACGTCAAGCTCACCGGCCTATAATTACCCGGGTTATCCTTCCTACCCTTTTTAAATAACGGGACCACATTAGCTATCCTCCAATCCTCTGGGACCTCACCTGCGTCCAGTGACGAGACAAAGATTTGCGTCAGAGGCCCAACGATTTCACCTCTCGTCTCCCTGAGCAGCCTTGGATAGATTCCATCAGGCCCTGGGGATTTGTCAGTCTTTATATTCTCTAACAAACCTAACACTTCCTCCTTTGTAATGGAGATTTTCTCCAACGGTTCAACACTCCCCTCCGAGACACTCCCAGTCAACACATCCCTCTCTGTGAATACCGACGCAAAGTATTCATTTAGGATCTCCCCTACTTCTTTGGGCTCCAAGCACAAGTCCCCACTTTTGTCCCTGAGAGGTCCGATTTTTTCCCTAACAACCCTTTTGTTCCTAACGTATGAATAAAATGCCTTGGGATTCTCCTTAATCCTGTCTGCCAAGAACATTTCGTGACCCCTTTTTGCTCTTCTAATTCCCCGTTTGAGTACTTTCCTACTTTCTTTGTACTCCTCCAGAGCTCCCTCCGTTTTTAGCTGCTTGGACCTAACATACTGCAATTCAGTGGAACATTTCAATCTGGCATTGACATATATAGAATCATAGTCATAGAGTCGTAGAGGTTTACAGCATGGAAACAGGCACTTCAGCCCAACTTGTCCATGCCATTCAATTTTTACCATTCAGCTAGTCCCAATTGCCTGCATTTGGCCCATATCCCTCAATGCCAATTCTACCTATGTGATTGTCTAAATGTTTTTTAAAAGACAAAATTGTACCCACCTTGACCACTACCACTGGCAGCTCGTTCTAGACACTCACCGCCCTCTGCTTGAAACAATTACCTCTCACCTTAAACCTATTCCCTCTAGTTTTAGATTCCCCTACCTTTGGAAAAAGATGTTGACTACCATATCTATGCCTCTCAATATTTTATAGACCTCTATGAGACCACTCCTAAGCCTCCTACGCTCCATGGGAAAAGGTCCCAGCCTCTCCTTATAACTCAAACCATCAAGTCCCAGTAGCATCCTAATAAATCTTTTCTGCACTCTTTCTAGTTTAATAATATCCTTAATAGAGTGAGCAGAACTGTACACAGTATTCCAAATGTGGCCTTACTAATGACATATACAACTTCAACAAGATGTCCCAACTCCTGTATTTAATGTTCTGAGCAATGAAACCAAGCATGCTGAATGCCTTTTTCCTCACCCTGTCCACCTGTGACTTCACTTTCAAGAAGCAATAAACCAGTGCCCCTCAATCTCATTGTTCCATAACTCTCCCCAACATCCTACCATTAACTGAGTAAGACCTACCCTGGTTCGATCTACCAAAATGCATCACCTCACATTTATCTAATTTGAACTCCATCTGCCATTCATCAGCCCACTGGCCCAACTGATCAAGATCCCATTGCAATCCTAGATAAACTTCTTCACTGTCCACTATGCCAACAACCTTGATGTCGTCTGTAAATTTACTAACTATGCCTCCTAAATTCTCATCCACATCATTATTATAAATGACAAATAACAGTGAATCCAGCACCAGTCCCTGGGGCACACTGCTGGTCACAGGCCTCCTGTTTGAAAAACAACCCTCGACAACCACCTTCTTCTGTCATCAAGCCAATTTTGTATCCAATTGGTTGCCACAACCTGGATCCTGTGAGATCTAACCTTATGCAACCACCTACCATGCAGTACCTTGTCAAAGGCATTGCTAAAGTCCATGTAGACAGCGTCGACTGCACTGCCCTCATCTACCTCCTTGGTTACCCTTTCAAAAAACTCAGTCAAATTCGTGAGACATGATTTTCCACACAAAGCCATGCTGCCTGTCCCTAATCAGTCCTTGCCTCTCTAAATGCCTGTAGATCCTATCTCTTAGAATACCTTCTAACAACATACCCACTACAGACATTAGGTTTACCGGCCTATAGTTTCCAGGCTTTTCCCTGCAGCCTTTCTTAAACAAAGGCACAACATTTGCCACCCTCCAATCTTTAGGTACCTCATCTGTGGCTGTTGATGATTCAAATATCTCTGCTGGGGGATCCGCAATTTCTTCCCTAGCCTCCCACAGTATCCTGGCATACACTTCATCAGGTCCTGAAGATTTATCTACCTTGATGTGCTTTAAGACTTACAGCACCATCTCCCCTGTAATATGTACACTGGTATGTCCAAGGTTGGAGAAAAGACTGCACTTGTTGAGAACCTTTTATGACCACATTATCCCAAAGTGCTTTACAGCCAATGAAGTACTTCTGAAGTGTATTTTCTGCTGTAATTTAAGAAACACAACACCCAATTTATGCAGAGCAATCTTCGACAAATAATATAATGATCAGATCTTTTTTTAATGATAATAGAGGTACAAATGTTACTCATGACTCTGCTGATAATTCCTCTGCTGCTGTTCCATTCTGACTACATGCTGATCTTCTATTATCTCACCTGAATTCAATATTTTTACTAAACAGATAAATTTAAAATTCTGCTATTTCTGTTCCTTTTCATAAAATTTAATGGAGGAACTCTCTCAATGTTTTGGGATACACTTCATGAGGTCCCGGGGTTTATCTACCTTGATGTACTTTCACACTTCTAGCATCTCCTTCCTAGCAAAAGGAAAGTATAGAAGAGGCTAGTAAATTGATAGCTTTCTCTTGGTGATATTGGTGTCCTTGTCTATGTTTTTGTTTAAGAGAACAAAATTTGATAATCTGGCCACCACCCAAGGCATCTGAGCCACATATGGAGAGAGGAGCAAAGACTTCAAGATCTTTTGATAAGATCACCCAAGAGTCAAGAAGGTGTTGGCATGATATTGAGATACTGCATAAGTGTGCAGATGAGTTACGTGTGAAGTAACTAATATACAGAAAACCAGTCCAAAACCACCCATTCAAGTGTTTGGAAGAGCTTGCAATTATACATTGAACAGCTGGTCTCAGACATGCACACCACTTGGCAAACAACATGGCATAAAATGGTTAATGGAGCCAGTAGAGTCAAAAAGCGCCATTAAATGATCAAAACACCAACACATATTCCATAGTGAAGCTGATTTTCAAAACAACTGAGACAGAATTAAACATACCAATACCTGTCAAAAAAGGGTAAAATTAAAATGGAAGGGTAAACAATGTGGATTGAAAAAATTTAAGGGCCTGGTAGCAAGTAAACCTAATGAGGAATGTCCATAAGATGGATACAGATAAATGGAGAGCTGCAGAATATTTTAAGTCATGCATGATGTTATTTTGAATGATTAATGGAATACAATGGGTATTGCGTACCTCCTATTATCCCCAGGCAGCTGGCCTAATTGAACGCATGAATGGGCTTTTGAAACAACAAATGTTTGACCAGTGACCACACACTCAAAGGTGGCAAGGTATGGGGATATATCTCAAGATGTGGAGATGCCGGCGTTGGACTGGGGTAAACACAGTAAGAAGTTTAACAACACCAGGTTAAAGTCTCACTCCCATTGTTTTGTTTCTTAAAGACTGGATTAGTTGTAAGTATTCGCATTCCAACCATTATTCATGCAAATTGAGTCTGTGTCTTTATAAGTTCTGTTTGTGAACAGAATTCCCACTCACCCGAAGAAGGGGCTCAGAGCCTCGAAAGCTTGTGTGGCTTTCGCTACCAAATAAACCTGTTGGACTTTAACCTGGTGTTGTTAAACTTCTTACTGGATATATCTCAAACCAGACCCTGCAGAAAAGGGGAAATAATTGCTGCTAGAAGTGCTTGGCCTATACCTCCTAAGCTGCATTCACTCCTTATGCATGGGGATAGCAAGAAGTCTCGCAACACCAGGTTAAAGTCTAACAGGTTTATTTGATAGCACGAGCTTTTGGAACTGTTCCTTTAGTGCTCCGAAAGCTCGTGCTACCAAATAAACCTGTCGGACTTTAACCTGGTGTTGTGAGACTTCTTAATGTGCCTACCCTAGTCCAATGCCGGCATCTCCACATTATGTATGGGGATGGAAGGCATCCAGTGAAATATGCACTCAAAACAACTGTACTTGTGCAAAAGATCAGAAATGTTATTTGTATAATGTGACTGTCCGGACAACCATACTCATAGTGTGGTGGATTGTAGCCAATGGTCTTTTGGGATGGGTTATGCTCTACATACCCCACCACCCCCATATATGAAGCTTGTACCTTACAGCTGAATCATGGCCAATGTCGATGGGAATTATTATCACTTAACGTTCAATGGATGGTCACACAAGGCATCCGCTGTTTTTACTTTAATGGGGAGGTGGTGGCCTAGTGGTATTATGGCCAGACTATTAATCCAGAAACTCAGTTAATGTTGTGGAGACCTGGGTTTGAATTCCACCATGACAGATAGTGGAACCTGAATTCAATAATTTTTAAAAATCTGGAATTAAAAGTCTAATGATGACCATGAAACCATTTTCGATTGTTGGAAAAATCCATCTGGTTCATTAATGCCTTTAGGAGAAAAAGCTGCCGTTCTTACCTGGTCCGGCCTCCAGAGCCACAGCAATGTGGCTGAGTCTCAACTACCCTCTGAAATGGCCTATCAAGCCACTCAGTTCAAGGGCAACTAGGGGTGGGTAATAAATGCTGGCCAGCCAGCGACACCCATGTCCCACGAATGAATAAAAAAAGTTACATCCTGTAGTTATACTGCTACTTTGTATCTTTTTTGTTCATTTTACTTGTCTTGAGCTTCATAATGTGTGCATTGTTAACAATAGTCACAGATGAGATTGCTGCATTGACTGGCGAATCTAAGGGTGGAATGTATAGAAAGTAAAGAGTTAAGATATTCACCAGTCAACTTAGCAATATTCAAGCTGTGAGAACCTAAAAAAATGCAGCTGTGTTTTGCAGTATCATTGAAATCACAGGTCACATTGACCTGCTACTATCTTTGTATACTGTTTTCTTGGTCCAAGCCTATATGTTTATATCAAGTTTAGCACAGAAGTTGTTTGCATGCCACTAGAAAAGGGGGGTGTGATCTGAGTAAGTTGGACTTCACCTTGCACTAGGATTGCGAACAGTGCCAGGACCACTCGAGCTCCAGACCATCCATTGTTACCGGGGTCCCCGATAGGCAGAAGGCAGTGAGACTCATTGCTTGTATTTATTTCTCTTGTATTTCTTTCATAATATTTACTCTTTTTCAATAAACCATTCAAATAGTTTAGAAATTCTGTCTCTTATTTAACATTCTCTCTTAAAAGAACAGAGTGTAGTTAATGGCATCCTGGATCTGCAGAAAGCTGGACAATTCTATTCTGGAGTCCTGGTTTGCTTGATCACTCTTGAAGTTGATGTAATTGTGGGCATTTTTAGAATTGGCTTCTGTGACCTCTTCTATTCATTTATGCATGGATGCTGGAGAATGCCGCAGAGGTCCTCTGAAAGGAGCCAGTGATGTAGAAGTTGAGTGTGTCTAAAATTTTCATTGGCATTGGATTTTCTCCCAGTCCCTGTGGCACCAATTCTGGAGAATGTGGCAAATACGAGTGAGCAGATCCCTGGATGTGCAAAACTATCAATTACACTGGTTCTCACTCATCAGCAGATAAGACATGTGTCATCTGTAGACTCTGGGTCTAGCGAGGCATTTATTCATGACGTTTCTGTTGTGATCATCCATTACATCCAGAGAAGGCCTGCTGTCCTTGGTCATGAGGGTTTTGCTCCTTCCTTTGGCAAAACAGCCATCCCTGATGCAATCTTCCCCTCTACCATGCCTGTATGGGATCATACTGGCAGCAGTGAATCAAGGCTCCATTTTCCTGATGGGTTTCTTTGTGCGGCATCAAATCTTTCCTCCATCGCCTTCACATGAGTGACTGCTACGAGATTGCTTGGACCAGATTCTTGGATGTGCTGCTTTCAACCCAGGTGCTAGCAACCTCATTCACTGCATTGTAATGCTAGATTCTTTTGAATATACATAAGCATCATGTTTAATCAGGCTGTGAGATATAATGAGTGGGCCATGAGTCTTCTCTCTGTGAACCAACTATCACTGCAGAAGACTCTTCTAAAACTCTGAGGAAGTGCTGTGTGGATTTGAAACGTCAACTCTGTTTGTTTCTCTGCACATGCTGCCAGACCTGCTGAGCTTTGCCAGAATTTCGTGTTTTTATTCCTTCTGAAGCTTGTCTAGTTGCCCAACTGTTCTGAAATTCTTAATGGGGTGAGAAAGGGATGAAACTAGGTGATACATTAGTGCCACTTTGCGTGATTTGTCTCGCATTAATGTGCATCACTGTTTCACTTTGTTAATTCCCTGCAATGAAATTGAGACCGCAAGAAACTAAAGTCGTGAATGTAGCCCAATCCATCACACAAACCAGCTTCCCATCCATTGACTCTGTCTACACCTCCCGCTGCCTTGGCAAAGCATAATTAAGGACCCCACGCACCCTGGACATACTCTCTTCCACCTTCTTCTGTTGGGAAAAAGATACAAAAGTCTGAGTCATGTACCAATCGACTCAAGAACAGCTTCTTCCCTGCTGCCACCAGACTTTTGAATGGACCTACTTCGCACTAAGTTGATCTTTTTCTAGCTATGACTTTAACACTACATTCTGCACTCTCTCCTTTCCTTCTCTATGAATGGTATGCTTTTTCTGCATAGCGCGCCCGAAATAGTACTTTTCACTGTATACTAATACATGTGACAATAATAAATCAAGTCAAATTATTGCTCTGAGGAATTTCCACATAGTGAGAAAGGGGTGAAACTAGGTGATACATTAATGCGACTTTGTGCGATTAGTCTCGCATTAATGTGCATCATTGTCAATTCCCTGCAATGAAATTGAGACTATTAATATGTCTCAGGTGTGCCTCTCTGCTCATGTGGGATTTCACAGTTCAGTTGACTAATCGACTACCCAGTTCATTCAGTTGGCCTCCAAGCCACCCATAAAGCCTTCACTGGCAGTGTCTGCTCTCATTTACATTTTGCACTGCACAATTGCTGCAGGTTTGAATATCATGCTGCAGGAACTCTCACTGCCAGACCTTCCCTGTGTGAGTATGGAACTTCCCTCATCGCCATTGTTAAGACCCAGACCAGAAAGTTCAAGGTGTTTTGTGAAGTTAGTCTAGATCCTAAGTTCTACATTTTATTTTAGCATTGGTGAGCATAAGGTGTTTCATTCCACATATGATTCAAGTGACCCAGCAAGAAGCTTTTAGCAAACAAAGTTTACTTAAGAACAGAATATAACAAAAAGAATTAGCATAACTTTTACCAATTACAAGACTTAAACATGACATAGTTTAACTCCTAGCACCTAGCTATCTTTGTTCCAAGTTAAAGCACAATCCCACGTATGTACACTATTCTTCAGACTTAGCACAAAAACAAGTATGCTCACGTGATGCTGGATTTTCAGATTTGTAACATCAATGGACAGAAATCCAAGCCAGCAGTTTTCAGAGAAGGATATACCCTCAAAACAGCCAAACTTCAGAGAGGTAAACGTAACCTCTTCCAGTCTTCAGTCTCAAGAGGGGAAAAACACTACTGTTCCTCTCAGCCTCAAGCAGACTCTAGACAGCAGCATCTAGACAGCAAAAACTCCAACTCCAGAGAGGGAAAAAACACTGCTGTTTCTCTCAACTTCAAGCAGCTTCTGAAAATTAATCTAAGATCTGGAATTCTCTGTGAAAAATAGCTGTCCTCAGTCAGTCTGGCTAGTCGTGATCTTCCCAGACCATCTTTTTTGCATGTAATCAACTTTGCGCTGGTGAACAGCAGAAGACTGAGTGCAATATGGAAATTATCATTTCCATCTATTTAGGAGCCCGGGATAGTATCAACCGGGGACCAGGTGTAATTGCCTCACTGGGACCAGAGGCCATTGAAGCCCCCAGGGATGTCTGGAGCAGGGGGTGCCCATTGGGCAGTGCCAGCCTGGCACCCTGGCTGCCTACTGGGCACCCTGACACTGCCAACCTGGCACACCGGCATGCCCAGCATGAACCAGGCAGTGCCAAGGGGATGGGGCCGCACAGGGGTGGGGCAGAGCCAGACTGGGGTTGGGGGAGGAAAGTGGGGTGGGAATGGGAGTGAACTCTGCATGGGAGGTGGGGTCTGGTTGTAGGGTAGGGAATCAGAGGTTGCATCTGGCCATCAGGAGACTGGCCAACGGGGAGGGTCAGGGATCGGAGGCTGGCCATCAGTGGGCAGGGGCTAGGCCAATGATGTCGGGGAGCGGCGGTCGGGGCCAGCGATCGGGAGGTTGACAATCAGGGTTATATTGGGAGATTGACGCATGAGCACTGGCCCCCTCAATGTGCTGATGCCAGGCTCTCAGGTGGGATTAGGCTCCGCCCCCTCACCCATCCCCTGACAGCCTCTGTGATGCACAGAGTGGTGTAACATCATTCAACTAAGCTCACCCAAAAACAGGCAGGAAAAACTCCCATATTTCCATCCGTTGGGCACTTAGTTTTTTTGGGGAGGAAAATCATGCCCGATGTTAATTATTTTCAATAACAATGAAGGATACCAGCTACCAGCACAATATGGTGCTGACAAAACATCCTGCAAAGAAACATGATTACAATATGTTCCTTAAAGGCACAGTACTGTCACATCACCAAGGAACTTAATGCTAGGATTGCCCTACTCTCAAAGACTTTTTAGTCCTCCTCCCTTAATCCTTTTGTCTTTTGTGGTTGCTATCTGCATCCACTCGTTAGCCCATGGACATTCTGAGGTGGGGGTACCTATGCCTTATGTGCACCTCAGCCCTCACCATCTTAAAGTCACTTTCACAATTCAACAGGTAACCCCATACACACGTTGTGATATCCACTTCCCCAGTACATCCTTCATCCTGCAGCCTCTCACTTTGCCTGATGCCACTTCCCCTTTGTCCGCAAGCAAGCCTTGGCCCTGCAGCCTCCTCCAGTGCCTGAAGCCACTTCTTCCCTTCCCAGTATAGCCCCTACACTGCAACCTGTTCCCTTGCCTGAGGCTATTTGTGGTGCCTGGACTCTTTAAGGGGCGATGTTCTGAAAGGGTCATATGAACCAGGCTGACCAATTGGGAGCTGAGTTGGGGCTTCACTCCAACTTGTCTGGTTTGATCCTCGAGTCATGTCTGGAAGCATTGAATCTGCATCACTCTGAAAATAGTTGGTCTTCGTTAATAAACATTTATAGTTTTTTTCCTAAGTGGAGAGTCAAGGTAAAAAGCAGCAAGCGTGATTACAAGATTGCCAGCACGGAACCTGGTCCAGTCAAAGTCAAGCTTGCAAATTAGAACAGAGATGCCTATATTTGGTAGAATCGATCCCTTTGACGCCTCTGCTGAAGAGTGGGTACAGTATATTGAACAATTAGGATATTTAAATAGAATAGAGGAGGAGGGGAAAAAGAAGGCAATATTATTAAGCTTGGGCCCAAACCAATAAGTTGATACGTAGTCTAATATCCACAAACATGCCGATGCAAGCTCGTTTGCAGAGATCATGGATTTGGTAAAAGGGCACTACCACCCAGAGCCCTCCATGATTTTGCAATGATAAAATTCAAATTCATGGGGGTGGGTGGGGGGGGGGGAGTGGCGGCAAGAGAGACTGTTGAAACCTATATAGCAAGGCTTACACAAATTGCAGAGCACTGTGACTTTGGGACAACATTAAATGGCATGCTGAGAGATCGATTCGTTGGTGAAATAAATGATGAAGCTATACAAAGGAAATTGCTGGCAGAAACTGAGATTAATTTTTAAAAAGGCCCTAGAAATAGTGTTAGCGATGGAGAACGCAGAGAAGGGCATCCAGGAACTTCACAGTGCGCAGAATGGTGCGGTCCACCAGTTAGGGTGGGAAACTGCAGGCAGCAGTGGCGCCAAAAGTGAAGATGCCAGTTTAAACTGAGAAATTGATCTGTGATGCCTCCCCACATGGCATTGGGCAACTTTGTCTAATCAGAATGATTGATGGGTCTGAGAGGTCAATTGCAATGTGTTGAGAATCCTTTCAGAAGCTGAGAAAGGTTATTCACAAACAGAAACAGAAGGGTTGTTTGTCATGTACCTAGTGAGAAAATTCCACCAGTATGATTTATGGACGACGTTTTATTTCTGTGACTGACCACAAGCCACTATTGGGTTTATTCACGGAAAACAATGTTGTCTTGCCGATTGCATCGATAAGGATTCAGTGCTAGGCATTAATCTTATCAGCAGATGCATGCACAGTTGAACACCAACCAAGGATACAAATAGCCAAGGCTGATGCCATATTACACTGATAGGTAGTACACTAGTACACTACCCTACCCCACTCCAACTCTGGCGCCACAAGAAACTATGATGGCAATGAATTTTGGACCCGCTGTTACCAAAGATAAGACACAAAATATTAACAGGATGCAGACTGAAATGATTTCCAAAGACATGAAACCATACCACATTAGGAAAGATGAGCTGAGCTGTGAGGACTGCATTATCCTATGGGAAGTGAGCGTAGTTGTTCTGTGCAAGGAACGGGTATGCTCTTTGTAGAGTTACATGGTGCTCATCCAGACATGTTGAAAATAAAAATGTTTGCCAGAAATTATGTTAGGTGTCAATGGCGATATTGAAAGGCTGGTGGAGCACTGCCAGTTATAGCAGAAATTACCTGCTGCAGCTCCTTTGCATCCTTGGGAATGGCCAGGTCAGCCATGGGTGTGAGTCCTTATAGATAATGTAGAACAATTTTTGGACATGAGGGGCGATTCTCCCATCCCAACGCGCTAATCTTTTAGCACAGCTGGCTGGGAGAAACGCTTGTGGGCCGATTCATAGGGTTCGCAGGATTCACGCATGCGTTCCCGTCGCATGTGCATCTCCGAGCGCCGGATATCCGGCACGGTCGGGACCACGCTGGAAACTGGCAGGACCATCAGGTAAGTCATTTTAATCTTATTTTAGTGTTATTTAAATGTCATTATTGGGCCCAGAGACTTCAGTCCTGGGCTCGCTGGCATCTCCCACCACGTCAGTACAATTTCACTCTGCCGGGGTTCAGACTAGCTCCCCACTTTCGGGGAGGAAATGGGAGATCCTGCTGGAGTGAAGGGGAGGGCAATCGAGACCCCCAGGGGGTCAGGCGGCGGGGGGTGGTGCCCCCTTGGCATGGGCACTCTGGCAGTGCCAGCCTGTGCCCCCTGGCAATGCCCAAGGGGCAAAATGCCCATGTCCAGGGGGAACCATGGCACTGCCTACCAGGCATAGGGCAATGCCAAGGGGTGTGGCCTATTGGGGGTGGGGCCTCAGGGCGATTGGTGGGTGTGGGGGGGTCCCACTGCCACTCTGCAGTGGTATAGGTTGGGGCTGGAGGGAGGCCAGCAATGGGGGCAGGTGGGGGGGGGGGGGGGGGGGTGGGTCTGCCGGAGGGGTCTGCCTCCCGTGGGGATGGGGTCTGCCTCCCATGGGGGAAGGTTTGCCGGGGTGCGGGGCATCATCACTGCTGGGGAGGGGCTGGTGACCGGGGTGCTCTGGGACAGGAGGGGGGTGAGGGCTGGCTCAGGAATGCTTGTGGGGGCCACCATCATGCCATGAGGGGGGTTGGAGGGGCAGCACTGCAGGGGTCCCAGGCTGGCCAGCGATCGAGCCGGCCAGCCAACAGTTCAGGGCCATTGCACTTGCGCAGAGGCCTGGAACTGTCAGACTCTGGTGTGAATAGGCCCCACCCCCAAGCTTTAAATTATATTTACAATTGCGATCTCTGCATTGCACAGAGTGTGGGAGATTTTAGTGTGAACTTCCACTGAGAAAACAATTGTGATTTACACCAGTTTTCCCACGAATTCAGCACTTTTCGTCCCCCATATTTCTACTATTGGTCGACAACCACTTCAAAGAACAAAGAACAATACAGCACAAGAACAGGCCCTTCGGCCCTCCAAGCCTGTGGCGATCACTTCTCCCTATCTAGGCCAACCGCTTATATCCCTCTATACCTCGTTTGTTCATATGTCTATCAAGATAAGTCTTAAATGTGGCTAAAGTAACTGTCTCAACCACCTCACTTGGCAGTGCATTCCCCACCATCCTATGTGTAAAAAACTTCCCCTGCACATCTCCACTGAACCTTTCCCCCTTATCTTGAACTTGTGCCCACTTGTAATTGGCATTTCTGCTCTGGGCAAAAGCTTCCAACTGTTCACCCTATTTATACCTCTCATAATTTTATGAACTTCTATCAGGTTGCCTCTCAGTCTCCATCTCTCCAGGGAGAACAATCCCAATTTATTCAATCTTTTCCACCTGTGCTTCCACTTTTAAGGGTCTGTGGACCTGCACGCCCAGATCTCTGTGTGTCTATGCTTCTGATGGTTCTGCCATTTATTTTATAGCTCCCACCTGAATTGGATCTACCAAAATGCATTACCTCGCATTTGTCCGGATTAAATTCCATCTGCCATTTCTCCGCCCAACTTTCCAGCCTTTCTATTCCTGCTGTATTCTCTGACAATCTTCATCACTATCCACAACTCTGTCAATCTTAGTATCATCCGCAAACTTGCTAATCAGACCAGCTACGTTTTCTTTCAAGTCATATATATGTATAACAAACAGCAGAGGTCCCAGCACTGATCCCTGCGGAACACCACTAGTTACAGACCTCCATTCAGAAAAACACTCTTCCATCATTACCCTGTGTCTTCTATGGCCAAGCCGGTTCTGAATCCATCTAGCTAATTCATCCCTGATCCCGTGTGATTTAATCTTTTGCACAGCCTGCCATGAGGGACCTTGTCAAATGCTTTACTAAAGTCCGTGTAGACAACATCCACAGCCCTTCCCTCGTCAATCATTTTTGTCATGTCCTCAAAAAACTGAATTAAATTAGTGCGACATGACCTCCCTCATACAAAACCATGCTGTCTATCACCAACAAGATCATTCAATTCCAAATGTGTATAGATCCTATTCCTAAGAACCTTCTCCAACAATTTTACTATCACTGATGTCAAGCTCACTGGCCTATAATTACCCGGGTTATCCTTGCTACCCCTTCTTAAATAACAGGCCAACATTGACTATTCTCCAATCTACTGGGACCTCACCAGTGACCAACGAAGAAACAAAGATTTCTGCTAGAGGCCCAGCAATTTCATCTCTTGTCTCCCTCAGTAGTCTGGGATAGATGCCATCTGGCCCTGGGTGTTTGTCTACCTTAATGCTTTTTAATTCACCTAACACTTCCTCCCTCGTAATGATGACTTGTTCTAAAGGGTTTACACACCCCTGTGAGACACCATCAATTGACATGTCCCTCTCCTTTGTGAATACCAATGCAAAGTACTCATTAAGGATTTCACCCACTTCCTTTAGTTCTACACATAATTTCCCTCCTTTGTCCTTAAGTGGACCAACTCTTTTGCTAGCTACCCTCGTATTCCTAATATATGTATAAAATGCCTTGGGATTCTCCATAATCCTCACTGCTAAGGACATTTTGTGACCCTTTTTGCCCTCCTACCTCCCTGTTTGAGCTCTTTTCTACTTTTCCTGTATTCTTCAAATGGTGCATCTGTTTTTAGTTGCCTAGACCTCATGTATGCATCCTTTTTCTTTTTGACTAGACTCACAATTACCCTGGTCATCCATGGTTCCTGAATCCTGCCTTTCCTGTCCTTTCTTTTCATAGGCACATGCCTGTCCTGCACTCCGATCAACTGCTCCTTAAAATACTCCCACATGCCAAATGTGGACTTACCCTCAAACAGCCTCTCCCAACCACCATCCCAAAGATGGCCCAGTAGTATGTAAGTAAAAATGTAAGGTAGCTTAATCATTTGGTACAAAATAGTAAGCAATCCTTCTAAGCAAAATGGAACTCTAACTTACTCTCACATGATGGGGTCAGACCATCCCAACCAGTTACTGTACAAACCCGTTGGGTCTCACCAACTATCAGATACCTAGAAAAGGGAAAACAACTCATGTAACACAGTGCAAATAGATTAAAACAGATTAGAAAATGAATGTAAGAACTTTAAAATAAATAAAGCAACAACTTGTTGTTACTTATTCTTTTCCACAACCTCTGGATGCCCAAAATGTTTTACAGTCAGCTAAGTACTTTTTTTTGGTACCTTTTGGCACTTTAATTCCAATCAAAAAAGCCAATTCAAATTAAGTCCAATCATGATCCCCACATGAGGAACAAACAAGGTCCAAGCTGACAAGACATTGCATCCCATCTGGGCTCGATCAAACAAGATCCAAGCTAACAGGATGAAGCATTGCATCCCCTTCCGGGCTTGATTTAATGCTTCATTTTAGCCAAAAAGGTGGCTTTGAAAAATTGCATCACATAAAGTCTTGGTTTAACCTTATTGGTATACTGATCCTTTACTCCACCCTAGCTTGGGCAAACCATGATCGCACATGTCAGCACATTCCAAGTGCAATGGGCTAGCCTCATCCCCTGCCTGATCATGGTTTCACCTCTGCGACGTTAAATACTTTTAAAGCGTTGAAAATGCGGCAACCTGTGTCCTGCAATCTCCCACACACTGGACTCAATTCATGTCCAGATCTGTTCTGATGTTGTTGAACAGACAAAATGAGGAGTGGAATTAGGCAATTCTGACCATCGAGCTTGCTCTGCCATTTGATAAGATCATGGGGCATCTGGGCGGGTGTGCACCTGACACGGAAGCAGGTAAAATAGTGCATGAAGATGTCAGGTGTGCATCCCGACATTACACACTCATGCAATATTTCATCGGCGGGCACAAGCATGGATTTGTAGTGGACCCACCAACAATTACAGAGCCACTTGACGGGAATATCTTGGCAATTGACCAGAATACGACATGCGATTACTGTGCAATTTTTAGGTCAGTACACGGGCAACATGGACAGGCAACCAATCTGTTTTCTTGAAGTTTTCTTATCCAAGGATAAAAGGAGGCTGGAGCAAGGGCAGGCTGAGGAGTTAGGAGTTTTATTGGAGTTCAATGAGGGACTGGTTTTGAACATTGAGAGTGTTTTCTCTGCGTTCTTCGGAGATTTCTGCATAGTCTGGAGCTTTCAGGACATTGCTGTCCTCTGACAGATTTGGGTCCCACTGTCACCCTCCATGCACATGTCAGCTCCATTTGCATCTCTGTGAATGGGTATAGTGTACTCAGCAGAGTGCAACTCCTCTGAGGATGAAGGCAGGGGACAAAGGGCCTGATTTTACCAAAACCTCGCGCCCGAAAACGGGCGCGAAATCGCGGTAAAGTTGGGCGTCAGGTCTATACTGCGATCTGCACCCGATTCCGAGCAGATCACGGCTTTACCGACACCCGATTTGGGCGCGGGTCCAGCCCGTGCCCAAATCGGGTGGCCCAACGATTTAAATGCATTTGCATGCATTTAAATCAACTTAATGAACCGCGCGCCCAACTCTACCGCCAAATCCCACTTTACCATCTTCTGGTCCGTTCTGCATCTGCGCTGTAAGCAACCTGCAAAATAAAAGTCTGAAGTTGTCGCTGCAGCTTCCAAAGAGCGGAGTCAGAGCCTCCAATGGCTCTCTGACCCAGGTCATCCTCTGGTTGGGGGGGGGAGACGGTGAGAGGAGGAGGGGGGCGGGACCCAGATCATCCTCTGGTCGGGGGGGGTCCGCTGCCAGTCTGCAGCCGATCCCTCCTCCCAGAGTGGACGTGCGGCCATGCCATCCCACAAAACCTTCAGGATGAAGCGATTCCTCGCTAAGAAGATGAAGCAGAACTGGCCGATTCCATAGTGGATCCGCATGAAAACCGGCTACAAGATCAGTACAAGTCCAAGAGGAGACATTGGAGAAGGACCAAGCTGGGCCTGTAAAGGGATACACCATCACTGGTACACTACCAGCCACAGCCATCTCTCCCGCTCTCTTGCCCCTGCAGGGAAGAGTAACCTGAACCAGATGGTAAAATGAACCAGAGGATGATCTGGGTCCCGCCCCCCACCCCTCCAAAGGGCAACTAGAGTTGGCAATAAATGGTGGCCTAGCCACCAACGCCTACATCCTGCAAATGAGTAATAAAAAAATTGATGGTGTATGAGTGTAATCTGTTACATACTGGATGCAGGGGAACCCGCAATTGCAGTGAGGTCTCATGCTCAATCCACCTGGCTAGCCTCATCTGTCCATTATTGGATGAACATAGATTTAAGGTAAGGGAGAGGAGATTTACAGGGGATTTGAAGAAATACCTTTTCACCCAAGAGGTGGTGGGAATCTGAAACCTACTGCCTGGGCGGCACAGTGGTTAGCACTGCTACCTCACAGCACCAGGGACCTGGGTTCGATTCCCGGCTTGGGTCACTGTTTATGTGGAGCTTGCACATTCTCCCCATGTCTGCGTATGTTTCCTCCGAGTGCTCTGGTTTCCTCCCACAGTCTGAAAGACATGCTGGTTAGGTGTATTGGCCATGCTAAATTCTTCCTCAGTGTACCTGAACAGGCACTGGAGTGTGGCGACCAGGGGATTTTCACAGTAACTTCATTGCTGTGTTAGTTTAAGCCTACTTGTGACACTAATAAATAAACTAACCTAAAACCTAAAGAAAGGGTGATAGAGGCGGGAACTCTCACAACATTTAAGAAGCATTTAGATGAGCACTTGAAAAGCCATCGCATACAAGGCTACAGACCAAGGGCTGGAAAATGTGATTAGAATAGATGGGCGCTTAAGGACAGTGCAGACATGATTGGCCAAAGTGCCTCTTTATGTGCTGTAAAATTCTATGACATTAACATCTGGACATGTCTAAATATAGCATCAGTCACAAGCTTCACGCAAATGTGTGCAGCTGATTGAGTCATGCAGCACAGATTCCTATAATAACTCCAGGAGTCAGCTGTAAAGGAATAATGCTTTATTGCACAAAACAAAGTAAAGCAAAACCACAAGTCTGTGGTGAACACACACAGGTCTCAACTGGGACAATACAATAATGGACCCACTCAGGGGCCTGCTTTATATAGGGCTCGGTATACGAGCTTCACCCAGTGAATTACCAATCCTCAAGAAGCTCATATTCAATGAGTCCTGCAGGGAAACCAATCAGTGATTTCCCCGTACAAGTTCTCGGGGTTATCACAATTCCCCACTGAGTAAAAAGAACCAGCTGCATAGAAATTGAGGGCCACAATGACCTTCTAAACCACCATTATGGGGAGTCCACCCATGAAGTTGGAGGTGAATTTGGAACCTATGATATCACATATTACTTTCCCTGGAGATGCATAGCCTCCTGCAGCATTGGAGCTTGGACATTTGGAGACAGAGGAGAACTGTCTGTACACTCTAATCTAGCCTCACTCCTTGGCTTCCCTGCACCAATACAGCCTGTGCCTCTCCTTTTACAGGGTCTCTGCCTTGGATTCTGCATGCACTCACCTTGCCTCCTCTCCCTCCTACCCTCTCATTCTCTTCAGAGGAGGTCCCACCAGCAGAATGCATTATTTCTGTTAGATCAAATGCAGAGGACCAATGCCTTGCAAATGAAGAATCTCTGTGCTCCAATCCTCAAGGAAACCTTGTAGGGAAGATGAGTTACTGAAATACTGGCTTGAAAAGCTGAATTGACTTGTTTACAAACTCATGGACAACTCTGTATGCTCACAGCAACAAATTTGCAATGACTCAAAGTGCTGCTGCTCCAGGGGCTATTTTATCCCACCCTTAGATGAGAAACTGTAAAAAAAACATGTTTAGAGTTCACCCATTTTGCCAGTATGATGAGATGAAAGTTGCATGGGCACCATAAAAATCATTGTACATTGTCTTGTTAGCCTTAATTGCCTCTTTAATTGTTGATGGGTACTCAACTGATTTGCAAGTACACCGCCGACCTCAAATTTTCACACATCTACGATGACATCAGAAAGTGCACCTGATGTCATTTGATTAAATTTTTCATTCATTCAGGTCGATTATGCACCCAACCCATGA
Source organism: Mustelus asterias (assembly GCF_964213995.1). Classification (NCBI taxonomy): domain Eukaryota; kingdom Metazoa; phylum Chordata; class Chondrichthyes; order Carcharhiniformes; family Triakidae; genus Mustelus; species Mustelus asterias. Next base: position 21,357,532 of record NC_135825.1, on the reverse strand, counting down.
ACAGAAAATTCATGTCGAAGGCACTGGCTTTGTCCAGGTACCTGAAGCACATCTTCAGTGTGCAATGGTTGCTCAATGTCACATTTCGTTATCTTATGGCTTTTACTGCATTATTCCCGAGCCTCATGGATTGAATTCCTTACAGGTGTCAGCAGCAATATTTTCAGTATCCATTATCTTCAAGCAAACAGCTGATATGTTTTTTTCAAGATGTGAAGAAGGTAGGGAGAATGGACTGCCACAAGATGAAAACAAGTTGCAACTGCTGGCAATCTTGCCTATATCTTGCATAAAAAGCTATTTTTAGTACTACACCAGCTGACATTGAGAGAGTGAAAGTAACTGAAGTTGCTGAACGTTGCTGTGTAATCTGGCAGTGCCTTAACTGCCTCATGCATTTAATTGATGGTACCTTGCATCTTTGGAGGTTAGCTAGGGCTGCAAGCCCAATCACTTGCTCAGTTTGACTGGCATCATCAGGGGCGATAATGGCATAATTGTATACCCTGGGAAACAAGACAGTAGTTACCTGTCTTATGCATTTGTTGGGCTCCCAAATGGGAGATCCTGTAAAAGTCTACCACAGAGACTTGGTAGGATCCAGAGGCAAAGAGGCACTGGTAAAACATGTCCACCCAGGTCCTCATGGCAGCAGTTGACAATGTCTGCTATCACCTCACTCGATACAGAGTGACCTAAAGCACAAGTGATTTATTATATCGAGGAAGCTTATCCTCTGCCTGTATTCCCTATGGTGCACAAGTGATCCTACTTCAACCTTTACCTCTCTGCTCATCAACCTTCTACAGTGAAGTTGCACATCTGTGAGAAGCAGGCTGTTGCTTCTCCTCTTCTCTTTGTGCTCCTGCTCCTTCATTGTTTGTTTTGGTCCTCATCTGAGGTCCAAAGTTAAACAGCATAAATATGATCTGAAAGACCAGGACTCAATAGTGGAGATCAGACATACAACATCCAAATATTACAACACAGGTAGCAACCATTGTGTCTGTTGTGTCTATGTGGATTCTCTGCAAAAGTAGTCGTGTTTAGTCCCACAGCCCTGCTTTTTGCCTGCAAACCCATAAGCACCTTGTCTCAATAACCTTTCAACTCACTTTTAAAAGCATCCACCACTCCTTCAAGTACTGTGCTCAAAATTCTGGGAATTACTGATTTAAAACATTTCTCCTCAGGTCTACACTAGGCCTTTTGCCATTTTTTTGAATCCATGACCTCTTGTTCTTTATTTACTCACAAGAGGGTCATCTATACCAGCCATTAACCTTTCCTTTTCCAAGGAGAACAATCCAAACTTTGTTAAATCCTCAGAACTGAAATCCCTTAGAAAATGTTTGTATTCATATGGCACCCTTCATGATTACGGGACATCACGCGTGATTTATAGCCAATGAAGCACTTAGAAATGTTGTCACTGTTATAGTATAGGAATAGTAACTCAATAAATGAATAATACTGGTAACATTCTAAACTTCCTCAGTATTTATTCTATGCAATACTCCAGTTAAGGCCTATCTAGTGATGTATAAAGTCCTACTATGATTGCTGCACTTCTATAATCTATTCCTCTGACACTTTGCTCATGTGCTCTTTTCCAACACCTAATGGGGTGGTAAGATTTTTAAAGCATTAGGCATTAAGGCACTGACAGAACTAGCAGCATTCAGTTAAATGACTTTTAAAATAAGTTTCTGAGCTAACAAAAAGCAATTTACACATATGGGATGCAGTAATTGATTCAAATGAGTGATTATGATTGTTAATCACATATGCTGATATTTTAAGGAATATTGTTCACTTTAGCCAAAGGCAATTTACTGCTAGGCATCACAGTAAAAAGACATTAGGATGAAGCCATATTTTGAGAGAATAATTGAACCTTGGAAATATACAAGATTTATCAGTTAAAGTTTCGGTTGGAACACTTGATCATATTTCATGAATAGGGAACCCATGAGAATGTTTATTTGAACTCTGCGCTGAGCATCTTCAGCTGCTAGGAACCAGGGACTGGGGTCAGCCAAGACAGGAGTTAGCTTCCGGAGTTCATGGACTAATAAAGTACCATTATGCTGAGGGGTGGAATGGGATTGGCTAAAGTATTTGACAGGTACTATTGTTGATTTGTGTATCTTAAAGATGATTGATTTAAAAGGCAAGAATGATTGATAAGAAAAACCTATAATTGATCTGTTTTTGATTATATATGTTAGATTCATTGGAGAGGTTTTGCTGCTCTGTGTCATAGAACATAGAACATTACAGCGCAGTACAGGCCCTTCGGCCCTCGATGTTGCGCCGATCTGTGAAACCAATCTAAAGCCCATCTAACCTACACTATTCCAATATCATCCATGTGTTTATCCAATGACCATTTAAATGCCCTTAATGTTGGCGAGTCCACTACCGCTGCAGGCAGGGCATTCCACGCTCTTACTACTCTCTGAGTAAAGAACCTACATCTGACATCTGTCCTATATCTATCACCCCTCAATTTAAAGCTGTGTCCCCTCGTGCTAGCCATCACCATCCGAGGAAGAAGACTCTCACTATCCACCCTATCTAATCCTCCGATCATTTTGTATGCCTCTGTTAAGTCACCTCTTAACCGTCTTCTCTCTAACGAAAACAACCTCAAGCAGGTATGATGTGGTAGGCATCACAGAGACGTGGTTGCAGGGGGTTCAAGACTGGCAGTTAAACATCCAGGGATTCACAACCTATCGAAAAGACAGAGAGGTGGGTAGAGGGGGCAGGGTTGCCTTGTTAATTAGAAATGAAATTAAATCAATAGCACTAAACGACATAGGGTCAGACGATGTGGAGTCTGTGTGGGTAGAGTTGAGGAACCACAAAGGCAAAAAAACCATAATGGGAGTTATGTACAGGCCTCCTGACAGTGGTCAGGACCAGGGGCACAAAATGCACCATGAAATAGAAAGGGCATGTCAGAAAGGCAAGGTCACAGTGATCATGGGGGATTTCAATATGCAGGTGGACTGGGTAAATAATGTTGCCAGTGGATCCAAAGAAAGGGAATTCATTGAATGTTTACAGGATGGCTTTTTGGAACAGCTTGTGATGGAGCCCACGAGGGAACAGGCTATTCTGGACTTAGTGTTATGTAATGAGCCAGACGTGATAAAAGATCTTAAAGTAAGGGAACACTTAGGAAGCAGTGATCATAATATGGTAGAATTCAGTCTGCAATTTGAAAGAAGGAAGGCAGAATCAGATGTGAAGGTTCTACAGTTAAATAAAGGTAATTACAGGCGCATGAGGGAGGAACTGACAAAAATCGACTGGAAGCAGAGCCTAGTGGGAAAGACAGTAGAACAGCAATGGCAGGAGTTTCTGGGAGTAATTGAGGACACAGTGCAGAGGTTCATCCCAAACAAAAGAAAGGTTATCAGAGGGGGGATTAGGCAGCCATGGCTGACAAAGGAAGTCAGGGAATGCATCAAGGCAAAAGAGAGAGCCTATAATGTGGCAAAGAGTAGTGGGAAGTCAGAAGATTGGGAAGGCTATAAAAACAAACAGAGGATAACAAAGAGAGAAATAAGGAAGGAGAGGATCAAATATGAAGGTAGGCTAGCCAGGAACATTAGGAATGATAGTAAAAGTTTCTTTAAATACATTAAAAACAAACGGGAGGCAAAAGTAGACATTGGGCCGCTCCAAAATGACGCTGGTAATCTAGTGATGGGAGACAAGGAAATAGCTGAGGAACTTAATAAGTACTTTGCGTCAGTCTTCACAGTAGAAGACATGAGTAATATTCCAACAATTCAGGAAAGTCAGGGAGCAGAGTTGAATATGGTTGCCATCACAAAGGAGAAAGTGCTAGAGAAACTAAAAGGTCTGAAAATTGATAAATCTCCGGGCCCAGATGGGCTACATCCTAGAGTTCTAAAGGAGATAGCTGAAGAAATAGTGGAGGCGTTAGTTATGATCTTTCAAAAGTCACTGGAGTCAGGGAAAGTCCCAGAGGATTGGAAAATCGCTGTTGTAACCCCACTGTTCAAGAAGGGAACAAGAAAAAAGATGGAAAATTATAGGCCAATTAGCCTAACCTCAGTTGTTGGCAAAATTCTAGAATCCATCGTTAAGGATGAGATTTCTAAATTCTTGGAAGTGCAGGGTCGGATTAGGACAAGTCAGCATGGATTTAGTAAGGGGAGGTCGTGCCTGACAAACCTGTTAGAGTTCTTTGAAGAGATAACAAATAGGTTAGACCAAGGAGAGCCAATGGATGTTATCTATCTTGACTTCCAAAAGGCCTTTGACAAGGTGCCTCACGGGAGACTGCTGAGTAAAATAAGGGCCCATGGTATTCGAGGCAAGGTACTAACATGGATTGACGATTGGCTGTCAGACAGAAGGCAGAGAGTTGGGATAAAAGGTTCTTTCTCAGAATGGCAACCGGTGACAAGTGGTGTCCCGCAGGGTTCAGTGTTGGGGCCACAGCTGTTCTCTTTATATATTAACGATCTAGATGACGGGACTGGGGGCATTCTGGCCAAGTTTGCCGATGATACAAAGATAGGTGGAGGGGCAGGTAGTATTGAGGAGGTGGGGAGGCTGCAGAAAGATTTAGACAGTTTAGGGGAGTGGTCCAAGAAGTGGCTGATGAAATTCAACGTGGGCAAGTGCGAGGTCTTGCACTTTGGAAAAAAGAATAGAGGCATGGACTATTTTCTAAACGGTGACAAAATTCATAATGCTAAAGTGCAAAGGGACTTGGGAGTCCTAGTCCAGGATTCTCTAAAGGTAAACTTGCAGGTTGAGTCCGTAATTAAGAAAGCAAATGTAATGTTGTCATTTATCTCAAGAGGCTTGGAATACAAAAGCAGGGATGTACTTCTGAGGCTTTATAAAGCACTGGTTAGGCCCCATTTGGAGTACTGTGAGCAATTTTGGGCCTCACACCTCAGGAAGGACATACTGGCACTGGAGCGGGTCCAGCGGAGATTCACACGGATGATCCCAGGAATGATAGGCCTGACATACGATGAACGTCTGAGAATCGTGGGATTATATTCATTGGAGTTTAGGAGGTTGAGGGGAGATTTAATAGAAACTTACAAGATAATGAACAGCTTAGATAGGATGGATGTAGGGAAGTTGTTTCCATTAGCATGGGAGACTAGGACGCGGGGGCACAGCCTTAGAATAAAAGGGAGTCACTTTAGAACAGAGATGAGGAGAAATTTCTTCAGCCAGAGAGTGGTAGGTCTGTGGAATTCATTGCCACAGAGGGCTGTGGAGGCCGAGACGTTGAGCGTCTTCAAGACAGAAATTGATAAATTCTTGATTTCTCGAGGAATTAAGGGCTATGGGGAGAGAGCGGGTAAATGGAGTTGAAATCAACCATGATTGAATGGTGGAGTGGACTCGATGGGCCGAATGGCCTTACTTCCGCTCCAATGTCTTATGGTCTTATGGTCTTAAGTCCCTCAGCCTTCCCACCATACCAGGCAACATCCTGGTAAATCTCCTCTGCATCCTTTCCAATGCTTCCACATCCTTCCTATAATGCGGCGACCAGAACTGTATGCAATACTCCAAGTGCGGCCGCACCAGAGTTTTGTACAGCTGCAACATGACCTCCTGGCTCTGAAACTCAATCCCTCTACCAATAAAAGCTAACACACCGTACGCCTTCTTAACCACCCTATCAACCTGGATGCCAACTTTCAGGGATCTATGCACATGGACACCGAGATCTCTCTGCTCATCCACACTACCAAGTATCTTACCATTAGTCCAGTACTCTGTAATCCTGTTACTCCTTCCAAAGTGAATCACCTCACACTTTTCCGCATTAAACTCCATTTGCCACCTCTCAGTCCAGCTCTGCAGCTTATCTATGTCCCTCTGTAACCTGCAACAACCTTCCACACAACTTCACCGACTTTAGTGTCATCCGCAAATTTACTAACCCATCCTTCTACGCCCTCATCCATGACAAACAGCAGTGGCCCCAAAACAGATCCTTGCAGTACACCACTAATAACTGAACTCCAGGATGAACATTTGCCATCAACCACCACCCTCTGTCTTCTTACAGCTAGCCAATTCCTGATCCAAACCGCTAAATCACCCTCAAATCCCATGCGTCCGTATTTTCTGCAATAGCTTACCGTGGGGAACCTTATCAAACGCTTTACTGAAATCCATATACACCACATCAACTGCTTGTCAGAGCTACTTAACACTTCGATGAACGCCTGGAAGCCGCTGGTTTAAGTAAAGTTACATCTTTATGCAGAGATATCTGCCTCGTGAGTCTTATATTGTCTAAACTTTAGACAGTACCGGTCACCTCAGTTACCCCATCAACAACACCATTTATACTATACTGTCTTTCCATCCCCTCAAAGTGCATCATTTTATATTGCTGCATTGAATTCTATCTGTCATGCTTCTGTCCATTTCATCATCTTGAAGCGCAAAACTTTCCTCATCATGATCTACAGTGTTTCAGATTATCTACAAGCTACATTCTATACCACTCACTGCACTATGTTGTTTCTAAAAATTACAAAGAATAATGGACACAGATCTGACCATTGGCGAATACCACTGTATACCACCTCCCAGTATGAAAAGCCTCCTTTCACCACCAGTCTGCTTCCTATTGTATCTATACCATTTTTCCCTTAAAATGATGGGCTTGTATCTTCTTAAACCACCTGCATAGCACTTCATCAAATGTCTTCTAAAAGTCTAATAGTCAATATCTATATTGCTAACCTTATCAACCGCATCTGTTACTTCTTCAAATCAAGTAACTCAAAAACCATTTATCTTTAACATTCCATGCTGACTCTCCTTGATGGATCCCTGCCTTTCCAAATGAAAGTTTCTTTTGTTCCTGGTAATTTTTAATAACTTCCTCACCACTGCTGTTAGGATGACTCGGTATGGTTTCTGGTTTATCCCTCACCCCCTTTCTTAAATGGTTGTGTAACATTAACAACTCCCCAGTTCTTCAATATCAATCCTGCATCCAATGAGGATTTAAGGATTGTGACCAATTGCAACTAGAATTTTCACTTTTGCTTCTTGCAGCAGCCCAAGAAACATTCTTCTCTAACCATTGCACAATTTTTCCAGTCTATATTAGATTAGTTCAAGTGTGTTAATCTATGGCAAATGGCACAGAAAAGAGGTTGGGGCCAACATTGATCAGTTATGATTGTCTTGAATGGCGAGGCAGGCTTGAAGGGCCTGATGGCCTACTCCTACTTTTATTTCTTGTGCTTTTGTATTAATATTATTACTCTATCTTTGCTACGCAGCCTTAAAGTTTAATGATAAATTTGCTTATCCAACTTCTCAATATATGTGTAACTCTTAAATTATTTCCAATGTAACAGTTGTTCCTCTGTTCTTCAACACAAGCCAAACAGATCCAGTTTCAGAATAATCTAGTAGGGTTCCCAAACGGGGGTCTGTGAATGGTCTCCTGGGGTCCACAGAGCTGGTGATCACCCTGTGATCAGCAAATGCCAGTTTAAATGTGCAAAGTTTAAAAAGACCGAGAGAAATCAAATGGGTCAATTAGAGCAAGACCTCTTGGAGCACTGGATACTGAGAGGCTGACTAGTCGGCCAATCAACATCCAGTGCTCCATAAGGTCTTGTTCTGATTGGCCCATATGATATATTTGCTCTTACTATTGTTGGTTAGAAAAGCCCGCAACAAACAATGAGGCCAAAGTGAGGCAGAAGCTGGAAAGGGAAAAAATCAACCAGAAGCAGAGCAGCAGTGGAGAGGAGAGGCTGCAGTGGCCTACAGGCAGCAGCGGGGACTCGGAAAAGGAGCAAGGGGGGAGATTGGGCCCCGAACAGAGGTGAGTGCGTGTATTTGTGTGTTAGAATGAATGTGTTTGTGTGAGGATGAGTGGTTTATGTGATGATGTGAATGTGTGTGTGGGGGGATGAATGTTTGGGTGTGTATGGACCATAAGAACTGGGAACAGGAGTGGACTACTCGGCCCCCCTCAAGCCTGCTCTGCCATTCAATAGGATCATGGCTGATCCAACATTCCTCACGTCCACTTTCTGCCCTTTCCCCGTAATCCTTGATTCCCTTACTCTTCAAAAATCTATCTCAGCCTTAAACATACATACTGACTCTGCCTCAACAGCTCTCTGTGACAAGAAATTCCAAAGACTCAAAACCATCTGAGAGAAGGAATTCCTCTTCATCTAAGTCTTAAATGGCACCCCTTTATTCTGAGAATATGCCCTCTGGTCCTCGACTCTCCCATAAGGGGAAATATCCTCCCAGCATTTACTCTGTCAAGCCCCTGAAGAATCCTATATTTCAATGAGATCACCTCGCATTCTTCTAAATTCCAATAAGTGAATTCCCAATCTGTTTAACATTTCCTCATAAGACAGTCTTTCCATACTGGGGATCATCCTAGTGAATCCTTTCTGAACTGCCTCCAATGAAATAATATATTTCCTTAAACAAGGGAACCAAAACTGCTCACAGTACTGCAGATATGGTCTCACCAATACCTTGTACAGCTGCAGCAAGACGTCCATATTCCTATACTCCAACTCTTGAAGTAAGGGCCAATATTTCGTTAGCCTTCCTGATTACCTGCTGCAAATGTGTGCTAGCTTTCTGTGTTTTGTACACAAGTACCCACAAGTCCCTTTGTTTCACAGCTTTCTGCAGTTTTTCTCCCTTTAAATAATACTGTTCTTTTGTTCTCCCTTCCAAGATGAACAACTTCACATTTTTTCGTATGATACCCCATTTGCCAACTTTGTGCCCACTTTCTTAACATAGAAAATAGGAGCAGGAGTAGGCCATTTGGCTCTTCGAACCTGCACCACCATTCAATATGATCATGGCTGATCATGCACTTTCAGTATCCCACTCCTGCTTTCTCTCCATACTCTTTGATACCTTTAGCCACAAGGGCTATGTCCAGCTCCCTCTTGAACATATCTAACGAACTGGCCCCAACAGCTTTCTATGGTACAGAACTCCACAAGTTCCCAATTCTGAGTGAAGAAGCTCTTCCTTATCTCAGTCCTGAATGGCTTACCCCTTATTCTTAGACTGTGACCCCTAGTTCTGCACTTCCCCAACATTGGGAACACTCTTCCCACATTTAGCCTGTCCAGTCCCATCAGGATTTCATATGTTTCTATGAGATCCCCTCCCATTCTTCTAAATTCCCAGTAAATACAAGCCCAGTTGATCCAATCTCTCTTCATATGTCAGGTCCTGCCATTTCAGGAATCAATCTGGTGAACCTTTCCCTCAATAGCAAGAATTTTCTTCCTCAGGCTGGGAGACCAAGAACTCGACAAAATACTGAAGGTATGGCCTCACCAAGGCCCTGTATAACTGCAGCAAGACATCTTTACTCCTATACTCAAATCCTCTTGATTTAAAGGCCAGGATGCCATTAGCTTTCCTCACCGCCTGCTGTACCTGCATGCAAACCTTCAGCGATTGTTCCACCATGACACCCAAATCACATTGCACTTCCCCTTTTCCTAAACTACCACCATTCAGATAATAATCTTCCTTCCTGATTTTGCCACCAAAGTGGATAACCTCACATTTATCCACATTATATTATATTTGCCAAGTATTTGCCCACTTAGCCAGTCTATCCAAGTCATCCTGAAGCCTCTTAGCATCCACCTCACAGCACACACTGCCACCCATCTTAGTGTCATCTGTAAATTTGGAGATATTACATTCAATTCCTTTGTCCAAATCATTAATATATATTGTGAATAGCTGGAGTCCCAGCACTGAACCCTGCGGTATCCCACTAGTCACTGCCTGTCACTCTGAAAAGGACCCATTGATTCCCACACTCTGCTTCCTGTCTGCCAACCAGTTCACTATCCACATCAATACATTACCCCCAATACCATGAGCTTTCATTTTGCTCGCTAATCTCTTGTGTGGGACCTTGTCAAAAGCCTTTTGAAAGTCCAGATACACAATATCCACTGGTTCACCCTTGTCCACTCTACAGGTCACATCGTTAAAAAATTCCAGAAATTTTGTCAAGCACGATTTCCCTTTAGTGAATCCAAGCTGACTTGGACCAATCGTGTCACTGTTTTCCAAATGCTCAGTTATTCAATCCTTAATAACTGATTCTAGCATTTTCCCCATCACTGATGTCAGGCTAACCGGTCTATAATTCCTGGTTTTCTCTCTCCCTCCTTCTTTAAAAAGTGGGGTTCTATTAGCTACTGTCCAATCCACTGGAATTCTTCCAGACTCTATAGAATGCTGGAAAATCATCACTGATGTATCCATTATTTCTAGGGTCATTTCCTTGAGTACTCTAGGATGCAGAGCATCAGGCCCTAGGATTTATTGGGTTTTAATCCCAGCAATTTCCCCAATACAATTTCCTGACTAATAAGGATTTCTTTCAGTTTCTCCTTCATGCTAAATCTTCTGTCCCTTAGTATTTCTGTAAGGTTATTTGTGTCCTCCTTGTGAAGACAGATCCCAAGTATTTGTTCAGCTGGTCTGACATCTCTTTGTTGCCCATTATGAATTTACCTGATTCTAACTGCTAGTGACCTACATTTGTCTTCACCAGCCTTTTTCGCTTCACATATCTATAGAAGCTTTTGCAGTCAGTTTTTATGATTTCTGAAAGCATACTCTTGTATTCTATTTTCCCTTTCTGAATTAAACCCTTTGTTCTCCTCTGCTCTCCTCTGCTGGATTTTAAATTTCTCCCAGTCCTCAGGTTTGCTGCTTTTTCTGGCCAATTTATATGCCTCCTCTTTGGTGTTAACACTATCCCTGATTTCCCTTGTTAGCCGTGGATCAGCCACCTTCTCCATTTCACTCTTACGCCAGACAGGAATGTACAGTTGTTCAAGTTCATCCATGTGTTCTTTAAATGTCTGTCATTGCCTATCCACTGTCAACCCCTCAAGTATCCTTTGCCAGCTTATCCTAGCCAATGCATGTCTCATACCATCAAAGTTAGCTTTCTTCAAGTTCAGGACCCTAGTCTCAGGCTTAACTGTGTCACCCTCCATCTTAATGAAGAATTCTACCATACTATAGTCACTCTTCCCCAAAGGATCTCGCACCACAAGGTTGCTAATTAATCCTCTCTCATTACACAATACCGAATCTAGGATGGCCTGCTCTCTAGTTGGTTCCTTAACATATTGGTCGAGAAAACCATCCCTTATACATTCCAAAAAATCCTCCTCCATCGCATTGCTACTAATTTGGTGAGCCCAATCAATATGCAAATTGAAGTCACCCATAATAACTGCTATACCCTGATTGCACACATCTCTAATTTCCTGCTTGATGCCATCCCCAACCTCACTACTACTGTTTGGTGGTCAGTGTACAACTCCCACGAGCATGTTTTGTCCTTTGGTGTTCCGCAACTCCACCTGTACAGATTCCATATCGTCCAGGCTAATATCTTTCCTTACCCTTGCATTAATCTCCTCTTTAACCAGCAACGCTACCCCACCATCTTTTCCTTTCCATCTATCTTTCCGGAATATTGAATACACCTGGATGTTGAGTTCCCATCCCTGGTCACCCTGGAGCCCAGTCTCCATGATCCCAATTATATCATATCCGTTAATGATTATCTGTGCAGTTAATTCATTCACCTTGTTACAAACGCTCCTTGCATTGAGACACAGAGCCTTCAGGATTGTTTTTTTGGCATTTATTGACCTCTTAGAATTACGATTTAATGTGGCCCTTTTTGATTTTTGTCTTTGACTTCTCTGCCTTCCACTTTTCCCCTTACTGCCTTTTGTTCCTGTCCCCACTTTACCTCCCTCTGACTTCTTGCATTGGTTCCCACTAACCTATCAACATCTCTTTGCAAGCTGTTTGTACCTCTGTCGCAACTTGTCTTTCCATCTATTTTTATGTCATCTGCAAATTTGGCTACAGTATATTCGCTTCCTTCGTCCAAGTCATTAATATATATTGCAAACAGTTTCAGGCTCTGCACGGATCCCTGTGGAACCCCACTTGTTTCAGGTCACCAACCTGAAAAAGAACCCCTGATCCTCTCTCGCTGATTCCTGCCCATTAGCCATTTCTTTACCCATGTCAATATACTACCTCCAACACCATGGGCTTTTATCTTGTGACTTAATCTTTCATGGAGTACCCTGTCGAATGCCTTCTAGAAGTACAAATGCAACACATCGATTAGTTCCTCTCTATCCACTCGAAAAACTCTAAAATAAATTAGTCAGACATGATTTCCCTTTCATGAGGCTATGCTGACTCTGCTTGATTCAAAATGCGCTGCTATTACTTCCTTAATAATTGATCCCAGCATTTTTCCAACAAAAATGTTAGGCTAATCAGCCTATAGTTACCTACTTTTTGCCTCCCTCTCTTATTGAATAAGGGTGTCACATTAGCAGTTTTCCAATCCTCCGTTATTTCTCCAGAATCCAAGGATTTTGGAAAATTACAACCAACGTATCCACTTTATCTCTTTATCTACTTCTTTTAGGATCCTAGGATGCAAGACATTAGGGCCAGGAGACATCTGTCTTTAGCCCCATTAGTTTGTCTAAAACTATGTCCTAAGTGATGGTGAAGGTACTTAATTTCTTCCTGGTATACTTTAGTATTAATGGGATGTGCGAAGTGTCTTCTACCGTAAAGACTGATGCAAAATATCTGTTTAATTCCTCTGCCATTTTTTTGTTCCCCAATGACACTTCCCTCCCCCATTCTCTCACTCCATCCCCCACCCTTCCCCTCCTCCACCCCACCCCCTTTTACCCCACCCTTCCCCTCCCCCACCCTCTCAGCCCACTTCCTGACTCCGAGTAACGTCAAACAGGATAATGAGCCTGGGCTGGCCATGGTAGTGAGTCTTTAATCAAGGCTTGAAGGTGATGACGGCTCACTTTAGGGCACACTGGAATCCTGTCCCTGGTGCCACTCAAGGCTGACTCCTACCTGCTCTCCGAATGCACTCTGGCACCTGGGCCACTTAGCAGTGAGGGTTTGGAACGCAAGTGTATGGGGCAATGGGTTGTGGGGTTCGATCGAGATGGGGGGGCGACACCAGGGGGTATTTTTTGACTAAAGATTCTTTGGTGCTGGGGAAAGTAGAGCAGGCAGTCTATAACTTTTGGTCAAGGCACTGGTATCGCACAGCACTGCAGTCTGTGTTTTGATGCATGGGATTCGGGTACACTCAGCTTTGTGGGGGAGAATCAGAGACAGATTAGTCACAGCTGTGAGGTGCAAATAACATTTAATGATGATCTTAACATTTCCAGAAATGTGAACGACTTTTGACCTTCGCACCTGCCCTCTTAGTGACCCTACAACTTTCTAATCTGATGTGGCCGACTGCTTCATCTAGGTGCTTCCCCAGGATGCGCATCAGAGGTGGAGGCAGCCAGCTGTGATCCATACCCTGTGGTGCCCTTATGGGCATCCCCTGGGGGGCAGAAACCTGGGGGGCCCCAGCCAATTTCCAGATAACATTAATGTTTCTGTGCCATCCTGTTCATGCAGCTGGCCCTGAGATGCCCCACTGTGAGGAAGGGGGGATTCGGAAGGTCTGGGGCATCTAGAATCTTCTGATTGGAAGGCGCCAGCATGGGTTCTCACCTTTCCTTCTCCCTCAGAGTGCCCTTAGGCCCCGGGGACACTCCATGGGATGCCAGGGCAGATGGACTGAGCTCCAGAAGCTTCAGCATCACCTGGTTCTGCCAGTCCTGGAAGCCCAGATGTATCTGCCCCATGGCCTGTGATCCCTCAGCCCTGGTCCTCTGAGGCAGGGCCAAGCTCTGGAGCCCTCAGCATTAGCCCTGTGAGACTGGACTACAATTGTCGAGGCCCACAGCCAGGCCCTGCTGTGCCACTAGAATCCCCGCGAGAACCCCAGCCATGGCCAGCTGTGTCTCCAGCATGCCCTTGACACCTGTGGCCATGGCATAATGTGCCTCCAGAATCCCAGCGACATCCTCGGCTGTGGCCCTTGGAGTGTTGGCCTGGTTACCATGCTTTGTCGGCACCACCTCCTGCGACAACATTCTGTTTGATTTATCTCAACAGCCTTGCAATTGCAGCATGGTTGCTGACAGCCCATCCACAACTCTCCAGGTTTCCTGATGCATCTCCACCAGCTTTGGCATGAACAAACCCTGAGGGCTGGCACCTGGCTTGGGGTTCCTGCCTCCACCTGATGTGCATCAGTGACTGTGATGTACTCACCAGCAAGTGAACCAGAAGCCTCACTGCTAACATGACCCACCGTCGTGATAGTCTCTGTGTTTTCGTGGGTTGTGTGGTTGATGCCTGTGCTGAATCACTGGTGCTATCCTTGGAGGAATCTTCAGGGCCTCCTTCCAAGGTGTCGTCCGAGGTGTCCTGGGGAGTTTCATCAGGAGCAGCGGGGGTGGGCAGTGACGCCAGAAAGGCCTGGTGCATGAGGATCCACCACTGTAGGAAAGAACACACATTAGTGGAAGGGAGGGTAAACAGCCTGCGCAGCTTGGCACTTACTTCAAAGAAGATCTTAGGAATAGAATTCAGCTGATGCTCACTTGCATACTGGACGCCGACCTGGCTGCGAGTGACCATTCCTGGCTCCGCACCTCCCCCAGTCAGATCCAGGACGCACTGCTCAAACACTGTTAGCAGGCACAGTTCGGGTACTCTACCACCACGAGTTTTCTCCCTCTCTCTGTGGTTATGTGCAGTTTTCGCCTGTAGAGACATAAGAGGGATTGAAAGCATGATGTATGGAAGGGTATGGGGTGCAATGTGTGTTGGGGGTGAGGCACTCATGTGAGCCGTTTCAGGACTATCTGGGAGGTGCTGATTGAGGGGGGGGGGGTTGTTCCACAGACGTTGGAGGCAGTGCTGATGAGGGTAGGGGAGTGGTTGATGGCTGCCCTCGAGATGTCTGGGGATGGTTTCACATTGTAAGCACAGTACATGAACTGGTTTCAGAATGGGATGCCTTGCTGCCCAAAGAAGGTCATTCATCTTTTTCCTGTACTGGTCTCGGGTCTGACGTGACAGTGCCCGGGCATTTACAGCTGCAGACACTGCCTTCCATATCACACTTGCTGCACCAACCTTTGGGCAACAGTCCTGAGCGGGATACAACAACTGGCACCTCTCCTCCACTGCATCCAGCAGCTGGGCCTGCTCACCCTCAGAAAATCCGGGGGCACTTCTTCTTGTGTGCTATCTGCCTGGCGAGATTGCCTGTGTGTCCATAATTGCACCTTATATACAGCTCTGTCTTGTTAAAGGAGTCCAGGTGCAGTCAGTTTGGGTTACTCGTGGGTACATTAGTTAAATTTAATTGTGAATAATTTACAGGCAACGTGGTTTCAGTAGAGGATGAGTCATCTCCAAAGGTGCTGATTGGGTGAACTCAACAAGGTACTGTGTCCAGGGGGAGAAATGTTCAAGGGACTCACTCAAAGAAAGGGAATGCTCACAGGCAGGGGGTATCCATGGCAGCACAGCAGTCTGTGTGTGAAAGCCAGCAGTGAGACCAGTGCTTTGTATGTGAAGATTGGTGGGGAGGGGGGAATAATGAGGGAGGGGAGTAGGGAGGGGGGGGTAGGGGGGTGGGGGGGAGGGGTGGGGGGGAGTGCGGGGGGTGGGAAGGAGGGGAGGGGGAGGGGTGGGGGGGAGTGCGGGGGGTGGGAAGGAGGGGAGGGAGAAGGGTGGGGGAGGGGTAGAGGGGGGAGGGGTAGAGGGGGGTGGGGCGAGCGGAGGAGGGGGGTGGTGGAGGGGGATGGGGGGAGCAGGGGAGGGGAATGGGGGAGAGGGGATGGGGGGATGGGGATGGGGGGTGAGTGGAGGGGGGAGGAGGGTGGGGGGTGGTGGGGGGAATGGGGAGGAGCGGGGTGGGGGTGGGGGAATGGGGGAAGGAGGTGGTGGGAATGATGGGGGGAGGGGGGAATGATGGGGAGGGGGGAATGGGGGAGGGGGGTAATGGGGGGGTGAGGGAGGGGGAATGGGGGGGTGAGGGAGGGGGACTGGGGAGGCCAATGATGTCCGGGTTAGTGGGAGCTGGGGAGTCCGGGTCGGGGGGGAGGGGTAATGGGGGGGGGGGGGGGGACCGCTGCCCCTGGATTTTTTGTGACATTCATGCTAGGGCTCTCTGTGATGCAGTGTGTGGAAGATTCATTTTGAAAACCCCACTGAAAAAACCAACGGGAATTACCCCAGTTTTTATGTGAATTCGACACTTAGAATTCTTTTGGGAGAATCGCCCCCTTTGTGTAATAAGATACAATGCCTTTAGGCTTGACTTTTTGCCAATTTTAATCATCCTAACTTTTCACAGTACTGTGGCCCTATTTCATCTCGCCCTTGATTATCCTGTCTACCATTTTTGCATTTTACTGTTCTTACACCTATTACTGTCCTTGTTTCTCTTTCCCTTGACATCCTACTTAAGTTCTCATCCTCCTGCTATTCTAGTTTAGTATGTGTGTGTTAGGATGAGAGTGTATATATGTGTACATATATGTGAAGATGAATGGGTGTGTTCGGATAAGTATGTGTGTGAGGATGAGTGTGTATGTACATGAGGATGATGTGTCTGCACTAGCATGTGTGTGTGTGTTAGGATGGGTATGTGTGTGAGAGAAAGGGGTGTGTGTGAGAAAGAGAGAGGGAGAGGTGTATGTGTGAATGTGAGAGTCATCAGTGTGTGCCTGTGTGAAAGAGATAAATGTGTGTCCGATGAGAATCAGCTTTCCAGCATCACTCCTCTCATGAAACATGGCAAAGGGTAAAACTTAAGCAGTTTTAAAAATAAGAAATATGAGCCTGTGCATGCTAATGGGAGAGAGACTGCAACCGGGGTGAGATTTCAGCCAGAGTGAGGGCATCGGGAATTTGGAGCTGAATGGGAATTCGGTGCCGAGGGGAAAGAGGTGCTCGTCTTCGGGAGAGGCGGACCTGCGAGGGAGACTTGAGGGCAGATGAGAGGTAGAAGGAAATCGAACCGTGCCGTCACAGCCAGCAGGTGACTGGCTGGTGACTGTTAAGTAGTTTTTTTTTCTCTTGGCATTGTAGTTGTTGTTGTACATTACAACAGTGTTTCCGTATAATTTCTGTAGTTTATAGTTTGTAAAGGTTATATTCGATAGTAACGAGGAGCAGGAAAGAAGGGCCCAAGAGAATTGGATATAATCTGAAACAAAACATCTTTCAAAAGTTTAATTTAAAGGGGTGAGAGACATGACAGGGGAGCTCCAAGCCATGGTTTGCTTCTCTTGCTCCATGTGGCAGTCTGGGGACAGTTCCAGTCCCTTGGGCCCATAAGACCATAAGACATAGAAGCAGAATTTGGCCACTCTGTCCATCGAGTCTGCTCCGCCATTCAATCATGGCTGATATTTTTCTCATCTCCATTCTTCTGCCTTTTCCCCATAAACCCTGATCCCCTTATGTGGTAAACCACTGTTAACTCATTGCCTGTGTGTGTGTGCGTGTGTGTGTGTGTGTGACATGCCTGGACATGCCCCTGCTGGCCCTGCCTGAGACTCCTCCCCCCCCGGTCCAGGTATAAAGGTGACTGCTCCCCACCCCCCTGCCTCAGTCTCTGGACCAGTTCATCAGCATGGGTGTGCTCCAAGTCTTTTGCGAATAAAAGCCTATTTGTTCTTGCATACAAACTTTGCTTGATTGATAGTGCATCAATTTTATTCGCAAAAGTTTTGGGATGGAGCAGATACTAAAACCCGATAGACTTGAATTGGATCCTCAAGCCGCAGGAGTCTCTAACAGCTTCGATCACTGGCTGCGATGTTTTGAAACTTTCCTCACCGCCTCCGCCTCCGTCGTCTGGACCAAAACCAACAAGCTACATGTGCTCCATGCCCGGGTAAGCGATCAAGTATTCTCGATGATTAGAGACGCTGAAACTTACAAGAATGCGATCGAACTTTTAAAAGTACAACAAACAATCTAATGTAATCTACGCCAGACATCTTCTGGCTACTCGCAGACAACAGCCAGGAGAATCGGGTGATCAATTCCTGCGTGCATTGCGAGCACTTGGCAGGGCCTGCAACTGCAAGGCTGTAACAGCCGCCCAAAACACTGAGGACTTAATCAGAGATGCCTATGTCATTGGTATCAGGTCAAACTATATCCCACAACGACTGCTGGAACAGGGTGGGCTGGACTTACAAAAGACTGTGGTGCTTGCCGACTCGTTAGAGGTGGCCTTCCGTAATCTCGAGGCCTACACCCCCGACCACGGCGGCGCATCGTGGACGCCGCAGTCGCCGCCAGCTCTGTACTCGGGAGGGCCGCAGGCCTACGCCACGCCACGTCCCACCAATGACCCGACTACTGCGGCAGTCTCTGGAGGCCCGAAGTGCTACTTCTGCGGCCTGGGGAAGCACCCCCGACAACGCTGCCCGGCGAAGGATGCGATCTGCTCCGGGTGTGGAAAGAAGGGCCATTACATGAAGGTATGCAGGGCGAAATCGACCTCCAAGCCCAGTAGTGTCGCGTGCGACCCGCGGGGGCCGCCATCTTGGGCGCCGGTAGCTGCGTGTGAGCCGTGCAGGCCGCCATCTTGGACGCCTTCAGCCGCGTGTGAGCCATGCGGGCCGCCATCTTGTACACCTTCAGCCGCATGTAAGCCGTGCGGGCTGCCATCTTGGACGGCGTCAGCCACATGTGAGCCATGCGGGCCGCCATCTTGGACGCCGTCAGCCGCGTCGCAAAATCCAACGGTGGCTTCGGTTACGCTGGACCAATCCAGGCCTCACCAACTCGCCAGGTCCATGATGGACATCGAGGTAAAGGGTCGCACTACAAACTGTTTATTTGACTGTGGGAGTACAGAGAGCTTTATTCACCCTAACACAGTGAGTCGCTACGCCCTTTCAGTACTGCCAGTGAAGCAAACGATCTCCATGGCTTCAAAGTCCCACTCAGTGGATGTCCTCAGGTACTGCGTGGTGACCCTGACTGTACGGGGCACAGTGTACAAAAATTTCAGGCTCCTTGTGCTGCCACAACTCTGCGCTGCCGACCTCCTGGGGCTAGATTTCCTGTGTCACCTTAAGAGCATCACCATGGAGTATAATGGGCCTTTTCATCCGCTCTCTGTTTGCAATCACCAGTTCTTAGATCGCCCACCGCGCACCACCTGCAGCCTCTCGTCCCTTAAATTCTCCCTCACTGCTTGAAAATCTCACCCCCGACTGCAAGCCCATTGCCACCAAGAGCAGATGGTACAGTGCTGGAGACAGAGCTTTTATCAGGTCCGAAGTACAACGGCTCCTAGGGGAGGGGATCATCGAGGCCAGTACCAGCCCCTGGAGAGCCCAAGTAGTAGTTGTAAAGACTGGGGAGAAACATCTCATGGTCATTGACTACAGTCAGACCATTAACCGCTACACCCCTTCCCCACATATCTGACATGGTTAATCAGATTGCGCAATATCGGGTGTTCTCCACCATCGACTTAAAATCTGCATACCACCAGCTCCCTATCCGCCCGGAAGACCGCCAATATACTGCCTTCGAGGCAGATGGCCGCCTCTATCACTTCCTTAGGGTCCCCTTCGGCGTCACCAACAGGGTCTCGGTTTTCCAGCGTGAGATGGACCGAATGTTAGACCAGAATGGGCTGCGGGCCACCTTTCCGTACCTGGATAACGTCACCATCTGCGGCCATGGTCAGCAGGACCACAATGCCAACCTCCACAAATTCCTCCACACCGCCACACTCCTAAATCTGACCTATAATGAGAAGTGCGTATTCCGCACACGCCGCCTCGCCATTCTTGGTTGTGTTGTGGAAAACGGGGTCATCAGTCCCGACCCCGACCCCCTCCTGGAACTCCCCCTCCCCACCAGCCTCAAAGCACTGAGGAGATGCCTAGGCTTCTTCTCGTATTACGCCCAGTGGGTCCCCAATTATGCGGATAAAGCCCATCCGCTCATCAAATCCACCTCTTTTCCCCTGATGGCAGAGGCCTGCGTGGCCTTCGACCGCATCAAAGCAGACATCGCGAAGGCCACGATGCACGCTGTAGACGAATCTATCCCGTTCCAGGTAGAGAGCGATGTGTCTGACTTCACCTGAGCCGCCACCCTTAACCAGGCGAGCAGACCCGTCGCCTTCTTCTCATGAACCCTCCAAGGCCCGGAAATTCGACACTCCTCTGTTGAAAAGGAGGCCTAAGCCATAGTGCAAGCTGTACGGCACTGGTGCCACTACTTAGCTGGTAAACGATTCACCCTACTCACGGACAAATGGTCAGTTGCATTCATGTTTAATAACACGCAGTAAGGCAAGATCAAAAATTATAAAATATTGAGGTGGAGAATCGAGCTTTCCACCTACAATTACGACATCTTATACCGGCCTGAGAAGCTCAATGAGCCCCCAGATGCTCTGTCCCGGGGAATATGTGCCGGCGCACAAATAGACCAATTGCAGACTCTCCACAACGACCTCTGCCACCCAGGGGTCACCAGGTTTTTTCACTTCATTAAGTCCCGTAACCTGCCCTACTCCATTGAGGAAGTCAGGTCTATAACCAGACACTGCCAGGTCTGCGCAGAGTGCAAGCCGCACTTCTATCGGCCAGACAGAGCACACCTCATAAAGGCCACCCGCCCTTTTGAACGCCTAAGCGTCGACTTCAAAGGCCCCCTCCACTCTTCTGACCGCAACATATACTTCCTCAACGTCATTGACAAATATTCACGTTTCCCCTTCGCTATTTCTTGCCCGGATATGACCTCGGCCACGGTCGTCAGGGCCTCTTCACCCTGTTCGGTTTCCCTAGCTATATCCATAGCGACAGGGGATCCTTCTTTATGAATGATGAGCTGCGACAGTACCTGCTCTCCAAAGGCATAGCCTCGAGTAGGACCACCAGCTACAACCCCAGGGGGAACGGACAGGTAGAGAGGGAGAACGCGACAGTCTGGAAGTCCGTTTTACTAGCTCTGAGGTCTAAGGGTCTTCCAGTCACCTGCTGGCAAGAGGTCCTCCCTGATGCACTACACTCGATTAGATCACTCCTTTGCACAGCTACCAATGCTACCGCTCACGAAAGAATGTTTGTTTTCCCCAGAAAGTCCTCCTCGGGGATATCACTATCGTCGTGGCTGACGTCCCCAGGCTCTGTCCTGCTCCGGAAGCAGGTGAGGACCCATAAGTCGGACCCCCTGGTCGAAAGAGTCCAGCTCCTCCACGCTAACCCCCAATACGCCTATGTGGCGTACCCTGATGGGCGGGAGGACACGGTCTCTATTCGAGACCTGGCACCCGCAGGTGCCCCAGGGACCACGGCGACCCACAACCCCACACCCCCAACCCCCGTATACAGCACGCCTGAGCCCCAGGGGCCGCCACCACGCACCCAACAATCGGAAGGGACTACAGACGACGGCCTGGCGCCGGAACCAACACCGCGGCCACCGGAACCGACACCACAACCGGCACTATGGCGGTCGCAGCGGCAGATTAAGCCCCCAGAGAGACTAAATTTGTAAATTTGTAATTCTGTAAACATTGTTCCACCCACCTCACCCCCGCCGGACTCTTTTTTAAAAGCAGGGGGTGAATGTGGAAAACCACTGTTAATTCATTGCCTGTGTGTGTATGTGTGACATGCTTGGACATGCCCCTGTCGGCCCTGCCTGAGACTCCTCCCCCCCCCTGGTCCAGGTGTAAAGGTGACTGCTCCCCATCCCCCTGCCTCATTCTCTGGACCAGTTCATCAGCATGGGTGTGCTCCAAGTCTTTTGTGAATAAAAGCCTATTTGTTCTTGCATACAACTAGCTTTGCTTGATTGATAATGCATCACCTTATTAATCAAGAACCTATCTATCTCTGTCTTAAAGACGCTCAATGACCTGGTCTTCACAGACTTCTACGGCAAAGAGTTCCACAGATTCACAGCTCGCTGGCTGAAGAAATTCCTCCTCATCTCTGTTTTAGAGGATCGCCCCTTTAGCCTGAGGTTTTGCCGTCTGGTTCTAACTTTTACTACCAGTAGAAACATCCTCTCTATGTCTACCCTATCCAAGCCTCGCAGTATCCTTTAAGTTTCAATAAGATCCCCCTCATTGTTCTAAACTCCAACGAGTACAGACCCAGAGTCCTCAACCGTTCCTCATACGACAAGCTCTTCATTCCAGGGATCATTCTTGTGAACCTCCTCTGGACCCTTACCAAGGCCAGCACATCCTTCCTTAGAAATGGGGCGCAAAACTGCTCACAATACCCCAAATGGGGTCTGACCAGAGCCTTTACAGCCTCAGAATACATCCCTGCTCTTGTATTCTAGCCCTCTCAACATGAATGCTAACATTGCATTTGCCTTCCTAACTGCTGACTGAACCTACACGTTAACCTTAAGAGAATCTTGAACAATGACTCCCAAGTCCCTTTGTGTTTCTGATTTCCTGAACATTTCCCCATTTAGAAGATATGGAGGATGCCTCCATTCCTCCTTCCAAAATGCATAACCTCACACTTTTCCACATTGTATTCCATCTGCCACTTCTTTGCCCACTCTGCTAACCTGTCCAAGTCCTTCTGCAGCCCCCCCACTTCCTCAATACTACCTGTCCCTCTACATATCTTTGTATCATCTGCAAACTTAGCAACAGTGCCTTCAGTTCCTTCAGACCATTCCCCTGAAAAACAGATATACTACTTTGGATACTGTTGAAGGGAATGACCTCTTGCGGGGAAGCAGCAGCAGCCAAACTTGTTGCACCATGGTTAGTTCTGTTGCAGAGGGGAGGGGTAAAAAGTGTGCCAGTGCAATAGTTATAGGGGATTCAATTGTAAAGGGAATAGAGAGGCATTTCTGTGGCCACAAATAAGACTCCAGGAAGGTACGTTACCTCCTGGTGCTCGGGTCAAGGAAGTCTCAGAGCAGGTGCAGGACATTCTGGAGGGGGAGGGTAACAGCTAGTGGTCGTGGTATACATTGGTACAAACGACATAGGTTAAAAAAAGGGATGAGGTCCTAAAAGCAGCATACAGGGAGCTAGGAAGAAAGTTAAGAAATCGGACCTCAAATGTAGTGATCTCAGGATTACTACCGGAGCCACGTGCTGGTCAGAGTAGAAATAACAGGATAGATCGGATAAATACGTAGCTGAAGAGATGGTGTCAGGGGGAGGGTTTCAGATTCCTGGAGCATTGGAACGGGTTCTGGGGAAGGTGGGACCTGTACAAATTGGACAGAACTGGGACTGATGTCCGAGGGGGACTGTTTGCTAGAGCATTTGGGGAGAGTTTAAACTAATATGCCAGGAGGATGGGAACCTATGTAAGGAGTGAGAGAAGGAGGGAATAAGGATAAAAACAAAAGGTAGAAAAGGGAATAAGAATAGTGATAGGCAGAGAAACCAAGGACAAAGTTCAAACAGGGCTATAGGGAAAAATATTGGGAGCAAGGCAAACAATGTTGAAAAGACAAGCTTAAAGGCTTTGTGCCTTAATGCGTGGAGCATTTGCAATAAAGTGGATGAACTAAACACGCAGAAAGATGTAAATGGGTATGATATAATTGGGATTACGGAGACATGGCTGCAGGGTGACCAGGGGTGGGATTTGAATGCCCCAGGGTATTTAATATTTAGGAAGAACAGGCATAAAGGAAAAGGTGGTGGAGTGGCACTGCTGGTTAAAGAGGAAATTAACACAATAGTGAGAAAGGATATTAGCTCTGACAACATGGAGTCTGTATGGGTAAAGTTGAGAAATACCAAGGGGCAAAAAGCATTAGTGGATGTCTATATATATATATATATATACCCCCAAACTGCAGTGGTAATTTTGGGAATGGCATTAAACGAAATTAGAGATGCATGTGACAAGGGAATATCGATGATCATAGATGATTTTAATCTGCACATAGATTGGTTAAATCAAATTAGCCACATGCTGTAGAGGAGGAATTCCTGGAGTGTATACAGGATTGACCAATATGTGGAGGAACCGACTAAGGAGCAAGCCATCTTAGACTGCGTGCTGTGTAATAAGAAGGGAATCATTGCCAATCTCGCAGTACGAGACCCTTTGGGGATGAGCGACTGTAACATGATAGAAATTTTTATCAAGTTGGAGAGTGAAGTAGTTGATTCAGAGACTAGGATGCTGAATCGTAATAAAGGAAATTATGAGGATATGAGGCGTGAGCTGGCCTTGATAGATTGGGGAGAGTTACTTAAAGGGATGACAGTGGATAGGCAATGGCAAACATTCAAGGAATGCATGGGGGAACTGCAGCAACTGTTTATTCCTGGCTGGTAAGAGGGCTAATCCATGGCTTACAAAGGAAATTAGAGAGAGTATCCGATCTAAGGAAGAAGCATACAGATTGGCCAAGAAAGATAATAGGTCTGAGGGTTGGGAGCAGTTCAGAATTCAGCAAAGAAGGACCAAGGGACTGAGTAATAAGGGGAAAATACAGTACGAAAGTAAGCTTGCTGGGAACATAAAGACTGACACGAAGAGTTTCTATAGATATGTGAAGAGAAAGAGGTTTATGAAGACAAATGTAGGTTCCCTAATGGGACAGAAATGGGGGGAATGTATAATAGGGGACGAAGAAATGGCCAAGCAACTGAATACATACTTTGGTTCTGCCTTCACAAAAGAGGACACAAATCAAATGCCACAAATGTTGGACAATGCAAGATTTAGCGAGAGGGAAGATCAATATTAGAGAGAAATGGTGCTGGGAAAATTGATGGCATTGAGGGCAGATAAATCCCCAGGGCCTGATAATCTACATCCCAGAGTACTTAAGGAAGTGGCTCTAGAAATAGTGGATGCAATTGATGGTCATCTTCCAGGATTCTATAGACTCCGGAATAGTCCCTGCAGATTGGAGGGTAGCTAATGTCACTCCAATATTCAAAAAGGGAGGTAGAGAGAAATCAGGGAATTATAGACCAGTAAGCTTGATGTCGGTAGTAAGGAAAATTCTCGAATCCATTATCAAAGACTTTATAACACAGCATTTAGAAAGCAGTGGCAGGGTCAGACAGAGTCAGCATGGATTTATGAAGGGGAAATCGTGTTTGACAAGCCTGTTGGAATTCTTTGAAGATGCAACTAGTAGAGTTGACAAAGGGGAGCCAGTTGATGTGGTATATTTGAACTTTCAGAAAGTGTTCGATAAAGTTCCGCAAAAGGAGATTATCATGCAAGATTGAAGCGCATGGGATTGGGGGAAGTGTATTGAAATGGATAGAAAAATGGTTGGCAGAGAGGAAACAAAGAGTAGGAATTAATGGGTGCTTTTCAAATTGGCAGGTAGTAACTAGTGGGGTGCCACAGGGATCGATGCTGGGACCCCAGCTATTCACAATATGTATTATTGATTTAGATGAGGGAACAAAATGTAACATCTCAAAGTTTGCAGATGATACCAAGTTGGGTGGGAGGGTGAACTGTGATGAGGATGCAGAGATCATTCAGCATGATCTGGATAGGTTGGGTGAGTGGGCAAATCAGTGGCAGATGCAGTATAATTTGGATAAATGTGAGGTTATTCAGTTTGGAAGCAAAAGCAAGAAGGCAGATTACTACCTGAATGGCTGTAAATTGGGAGAGGGGAGTGTGCAGCAGGACCTGGGTGTCCTTGTGCACCAGTCACTGAAGGTAAGCATGTAGGTGCAGTAGGCGGTAAAGAAGGCAAATGGCATTTTGGCCTTCATTGCTAGAGGTTTCGAGTACAGGAGCAGAGATGTGTTGTTGCAATTATACAGGGTCTTCGTGAGGCCACTCCTAGAGCATTGTGTGCAGTTTTGGTCTCCTTTTCGGAGGAAGGATGTTCTTGCTTTCAGAGTGCAGCGAAGGTTTACCCAGGCTGATTGCGGGGATGGTAGGACTGATATATGAAGAGAGATTGATTAGGTTAGGACTGTTTTCGCTGGAGTTCAGATGAATGAGGGAGTATCTCATAGAGACTTATAAAATTCTAACAGGACTAGACAGGGTAGATGCAGCGAGGATATTCCCAATAGTGGGGGAATCCAGAACCAGGGGTCACAGTCTGAGGATTCAGGGTAGATCATTTAGGACGGAGGTAAGGAGACATTTCTTACCCAAAGAGTGGTGAGCCTGTGGAATTCATTACCACAGGAAGTAGTTGATGCCAAAACATTGAATGTGTTCAAGAGGCGGCTGGATATAGCACTTGGGGCGAATGGGATCAAAGGTTATGGGGAAAAAGCAGGATTAGGCTATTGAGTTGGATGATCAGCCATGATTGTAATGAGTGGCGAAGCAGGCTCAAAGGACCAAATGGCCTCCTCCTGCTCCTATCTTCTATGTTTCTATGTAAAACTCTTTAATTATTACCAGATTACCCACACTTAAATTGGGTACTACTTCCAGGGGTTAATGTTCAGAGGTGGCCATGGGAGGGTGGCTTGGTATGTGGTTAATGTAAGAGAGCCTCGTAGCTGGTGAACATATTTGTGACTGTGTGGGTCTTCCTAATTCTAATATATGCATAGATATAGCTGGAAAGGGCTTGTTTACACTTGATTTCTGTGTTCACACCTATTTCACAGAAAAAAAAGCATCAACGTTACATGAACACTTGAGGTTTCTCTGAACTCTTGGGAGGTTACTAGGAATTCCATAGCTCAAAAAGTTTAGGAAACCCTGAGCTAGTGATAAATCCTTTTGATTTACAGCTGTAACATCACAATCAATACCTCTTGCACACCTCTCTTTCTACCATTCCTGAATATTGATAACCGGCAATATGAGGAATCCATTCTTAGTCTTGTTTGAACTATGTTTTAGCTAATGCAACTATGACATAATCACATGTGGCAATGTGTGTCTGCAGTCAACAACCTTATTAGATATACTACAAATATTGACATGCAGACAGCTTAATTTCTCCTTTATTGCTATTTTCCTCAATCTGGTACCTACAAACTTTGGGATTTTTCTAATGTTTCTGCTGTTTATTTCACTCTGTCCTCTGACTCCATCTCAACTCCTTTGTTGTTTTCTGGCTCCCTTTCTTTTGCCAAACTAATTTAAATACTCCCCAATACTGCTAGTCACCACTGATTTTGGCTGTGTTCAATTTTGATTGATTTATCTTGTGCAGGTGTTCCAAATTTCTCAAAACCTCTCTCCTGCATAAATAATTCACCTCCATTATCTTCCTGTTTCTGTACTCACTAGCACATGGCACTGGAAATAATACTATGATTATTACCTTCGAGATTCCATTAATAATAATTTTCCTAGCCCTGAAACTGTAGAACCATAGAATCCCTACAGTGCAGAAGGAGGCCACTGACTCTCTGAATGAGCATCATAACCAGAAACAACACCAAAAATACCTGAACACTTTTCTCGACCTACGCCATTGGTTCTGATATGGATTACAACTTCTGCTTATTCCCCTTTTCCTCACACAATACCCTGTATCCTTTAATAAAAGCAAAATACTGTGGATACTGGTTGTGTTATTGTGTGGTTGTGCCGGAATTATGACACAGGTAAGAACTTCAACACTTTATTACAAATGCCTTCAACTGTTCTTACATCCATGGCTTGAAGCTACACAGGAGTAGCTTCCAACACCCTTGCCCAAGTCGCATATCAGGTCCAGTATACAGGTCAAAAGGCAATATATGAATGGATGTTCATTCTATATCTTTCCCATTTTTAGTTGGGGAAATTTGTATCTGCATACAAAGAACAGTATCAAGTTAAAAAACAATGGACAATTGAATGCACAGAGCAGGAACTTGAGGTAAAATTAAACTGGCATGAAACCCCACCCCCCTCCTCATCCTTTTCAGAAGCAGTACATATTATATGTAAGTATTTAAATTGGTACATCGTCTTTAAACTTGGGATTGGCCTGCTCAGCTGCCCTAAGTGTGTAGTTACACAAGTTGGTTGTCCCTGGGAAGCAGCCGGGTTACTGTTCACATGACAGATAGCAAAGGCAAGCCTGAAGTGGGCTTGGTGTTGGAGAGCTTGTTACATTGGTAGCAAGAAGTGTGGGAGGCATGGACTGTCAGTCTCTATGGCAGTTACCAGGGAGGGTTCAAGAATCTGAATCAGATAACACTGGTTATGGACAGACATGGCACCATCTGAGGCAACCATGTAGCAGTTGGGTTGGGGGGCATTGCTGTGCACAACATCAATTTGTCATAACCTCACGTAGTTTGCATTCTGACTGACTGGCCCGCACCAGAGGCCAGAATTTGTGATAATTTCTTTGTCATAATTTCATAAGGCTTCTGTTAGAATTGTAAAACTATCCAATTACTTGGCAGGTGAAAGTAACAGAATAGAGTCATAGAGGTTTACAGCATGGAAACAGGCCCTTCAGCCCAACTTGTCCATGCTGCCCTTTTTTTAAAAAACCCCCACATTGTCCTTCATTAGCTGTTGTGGAATACCATGCACGGCAAAGTGGCTCTTCAGCTTCCAAATTACCATAATGTTTTTTGGTACTTTATTTTTAATCAAAAAAGTCAATTCAAATTAAGCCCAATCATTGTCCCCACATGAGGGACAAACCAGATCCAAGGTGACAATACATTGCATCCCATCTTGGGCACAATCAAACAAGATCCAAGCTGACGGGATGAGGCACTGTGTCCCCTCCCAGACTTGATCTAATGCTTCATCTGAGCCAAAAGACCGAGATGGCTTTGAAAAATTGCATCAGGTGAAGCCTTGGTTTAACCTAATTGGCTATCCTGATCCTTTACTCTACCTTAGCTTAGACAAACCATGATCACATACGTCAACACACCCCAAGTGCAATGGGCTAGCCTCAAACCCTGCCCGATAATGGTTTCAGAATGCACTTCATGTCAGGTAAGTAATCACCTTTATACATTCTGAAAATAAATCAACAAAGATCAGATGCTGCTTTCCATTCCAGTCAAATACATCTACTGCACTGAGTGACCATGGAAGGTCTGGAATCTCATGACGGTGCAGTGGTTCTTTGGTTGATGTGGCCCAAGTGCATTGCATGGGGTGCAACTAGGCACTTTCCTCTCAATGTCACCTCCAAGGATTCTTCATCCAGCAGAAACTAAATCAGCATTTTTATCCTGAAGACTTTGGTATTAGGCAACTGTCTTCATTGATGGTATGGTCTCAGAAATGCGTTGGTAAGGTGAACTGGGTTGATACAAATTCCGACTGCGCTATCTTTCTTCATTGCAGCTGCAATTACCGAGACCCATAACGTGGCCTCATCTTTTGGAGCTGTAACACCCAGTCTAGTTCACCTATTATCTTCTGTTTCATGACAAGGAGCACTCTCCTTGGAGCACAGACAGTGGATGGCATTGAATCATCCACCCTCATGTGGGATGTAACAGGCAGTTTCCCAATAACATCACAGTCAAACAGTGTGGTCGGAGAACCGATTACAACAATGATTTCAGCAACAATAATGGCAATATTAGCTGTAAGAGCAATTGTAACAATGAGAGTCAAACATGCTGGGATCTTTGGTCAAGTTATAATCAAAAACAGATGCAGGTCATCAACCTATTGCAATTTATGACCTGGCCTGTGAGCTGTGACTTGACACTCCCTGCGTTGACCAAATAAGGATAGTTGTTTGGACTAAGCTAGACACGTCGGAGTCACTGTCAACAAATATGGGTTAGGCTATGTGACCCACATGCCATTTAAACAAAGCATTATCAAGTTGTTTGTGAGTGACTCCACTAACCTGATAGAGCAATGTGATTAGTTTCTGGTTACACCATTGGCTGAGTGCCAGGGAACGTTCTGGAAGATTGAGATAGTAACCATTTTCAGTTAACATAGAAATATAGAAAATAGAAGCAGGTATAGGCCATTTGGCTCTTTGAGCCTGTTCTGCCATTTATTTTGATTACGGTTGATCATCAAATTCAATATCTTGATCCCACCTTGCCCTATTATCCCTTGATCCTTTTAGCCCCAACAGCTATATCTAAATTCTTCTTGAAAGCACGCAACATTTTGGCCTCAATTACTTTCTGTGGTTGTGAATTCCACAGATTCATCACTCCCTGGGTGAAGAAATTTCTCTGCACGCTCACTTTCAGCGACTGATGCATGAGGACATCAAGGACTCTCTGAATATTCGTTTCTTTAAATTTACACCCATTCAAATAACAATGTCTTCCTATTATTACTACCAAATAAACTCACATTTATCCATATTATACTGCATCCACCATGCATATGCCCACTCACTCAGCCTGTCCAAATCACACTGGAGCATCGCTTCATCCTCGTCACAGTTCACTCTCCCACCCATCTTTGTATCATCTGCAAATCTGGGGATAATACATTTAGTTCCCTCTTCCAAATAATCAATATATGATGTAAACAGTTGGGGTCCTAGCACAGATCCATGCGATACCCCACTAGTCACAGCCTGCCAATTGGAAAAAGACCCATTTATGCCAAAGCTTTGTTTTCTCTCTGATAAAAAGCAATGCAAAAATGCAATCCCATGTGCTTTAACTTTACACAGTTGTCTGCTATGTGAGACTTTGTTGAAAGCCTTCTGAAAGTCTAAATATGCCACATCCACTGGTTCTCCTTGGTTAACTCTACGAGTTACATACTGAAAGAATACCAATAGATTCGTCAAGCATGATTTCCCCTTTATAAATCCATGCTGACATTGTCTGATTATACCACTGCTTTCCAAATGCTAAGTTATGAAACCCTTGATAATGGATTCTAGCAACTTTCTAGCAACTAACGTTAGGCTCACTGGTCTATAGTTCCCTGTTGTCTTTCTACCTCCCTTTTGAATAGCGGGCTTACATTAGCTACCCTCCAATCTGTAGGAACCAGTCCAGAGTCCAAAGAATTTTGGAAAATGACTACCAATGGATCTACTATTTCCAGAACCACTTCCTTAAATATTCTGGGATGAAGATTATCAAGCCCTGGAGATTTATTCACCTTCAATCCCATCAATTTCCCCAAAACCATGCCTCTACTAATATTGATTCCCTTCAGTTCCTCCCTAAAGTTGTTTCTCTTAGAGCTTTTAGTACATTATTCATGTCTTCCTTTGTGGAGACAGAAGCAAAGTACAAATTTAGTTTCTTAGCCATTTCTTTGTTCCCCTTATGAATTCTCCCATTTCCGACTGTAAGGGGCCTACATTTGTTTTTGTCAATCTTTTTCTCTATACATACCAATATAAACATTTACAGTAATTTATGTTCCCCATTAGCCTATATTCATAGTCTATTTTTCCCTTCTTAATCAATCCCTTGATCCTCCTTTGCTGAATTTTAAACTGCTCCCAATCCTCAAGTTTATTATTGTTTTTTGTCAATTTCTATGCTTCTTCCTTGAATCGAATACTACCTCTAACTTCCCCAGTAAGCCATGGTTTGGCCACAGTTCCCTTACCACTCTTGCGCCAAACAGGAAACTTCTGGAGTTCACCTTTTTGATCCTTAAATGCCTGCCATTGCCTGTCCACTTTCCTTCCTTTCAATAATGTTTCCCAGTCCATCATAGAAAAGTAATGTCTCATACCATCATAGTTACCTTTATTGAGATTCAGGACCCTGGTCTCAGAATTAACTACACCACTATCCACCCTGACAAAGAATTCTATCATATTATGGTCACTCATCACCAAGGGTTCTCTCACAACTTGATTGCCAACTAATCCTTTCTCATTGCACAATACCCAGTCCAAGATGACATGTTCCCTTGTTGGTTCCACAATCTATGGTCCAGAAAATCATCCCATATACACTCCAGAATTCCTCCTCTATTGTACTGTGATTAATCTGACTTTCCCAAAAATATGCAGGTTAAAGTCACCCATAATCACAGATGGTCCGTTAACATATGCATCTCTGATTTCCTATCTAATGCTATTCCCAACATTACCACTCTAGTTTGGTGGTCTGTATACCACCCTCACTAATGTTTTTTGCCTCTTTGTCTTTCTTAATTCGACCCATACAGATTCCATATCATGTGTCTTAATATTTTTCCTCAATATTGTATCAATATCTTCTTTGATGAACAATGCAACTCCACCACCTTTCTCTTTCGTCTGTCCTTCCTAAACACAGAATAGCGCTCAGTGTTTAGTTCTCATCCTTGGTCACCTTGGAGCCATGTATCCATAATGCCAACTATGTCATATGCCTTCACATCTACCTGTGCAACTAATTCATCCATTTTGTTTCAAATGCTCCGAGCATTCAGGTACAAAATCTTAAGATAAGCCCTTTAAAAGAATCTTGTCCTGTTCTTACTTTTTTTTACTGTGTCCTTATCTGATTTTGGCCCTTGATTTCTCTACCTATCACTTTTTTTATTGTTCTTACCGTCTTTTCCTCTTGTTCTTAATTTCCCCTGCTTCAATTCTTGCAAAGGTTCCCATCCACTACGATATTAGTTTAAACTCTCCCCAACCACTCTGGCAATTTATCCCCCTCCCCCACCAAAGGACATCAGTCCCGGTCCTGCCCAGGTGTAACCTATCCAGTTTGTACAGGTCCCACCCCCAGAATCGATCCCAATGAATCGACTATAACTATTGCATTCGCACATTTTTACTCCTCCCCACTGCAGCAGAACCAACCATGGTGCAACAAATTTGGCTGATGCTGCTTTCCCCTAAGAGGGTACTCCCCTCAACAGTATCCAAAATGGTATATCTGATTTTCAGGAGACTGGCCACAGTGGATTCCTACACTGCCTACCCTGCCCTCTTGCCTGGCTTGGTAATCACCCATTCCCTTCCTGCCTAAGGAATCTTAGCCTGCGGTGTGACAACCTCTCTAGACGTGCTATATACAATACTTTCCACCTCGCGCATGTTCCAGTGTCCCCTGCTGCTGCTCTGAAATGCGGGCTTCTAGGAGCTGCAGCTGGAGACACTTCCTGCACAAATGTTGGCTCCAGGCATTGGAAATGTTCCTGGCCTCCCACATGGATCACAAAGAAGATACCTTGGAACTTGGAGCTCTCCTGTCATGACTTTTCGCCCTTCAAATCTTTGGATGATGCTTGATATTAGGTTATATCCAATTCTCTAGAACCCTTCTTTCCTACACCTCATTATTATCACTCTTACAGACTGTAAACCACAAAAACGACCTGTGAAACTATAATTATAAGTGATATGACTATTAAATATTTACCCTACTTTACCCATTACTTACCAATCAGCTCTTTCCCTTATGTCCTCTCCTATTGCGACAGGGCAAGACCATTCCTAGGATTTAAAAGTTAGAAAGCCAGGAGAAAAAGCAGAAAGCACCTTTTCCCCATAGCACCTAATTCCCACTCAGCTCCAAATTCCCGATAGCCCCATAATGCGTATTCATTTCAGTTAAATAGTTATAGAGTTAGAGTTTCAGCTAAGAGATAATGTTGAAGTGTAAAATTTGAACTGTTGCAACTTGTAAATTTGAGTTTGGTACCTAAAGCATTAAATAAATGAAAGTTTTTTTAAAGAGAATTTGAGTTGAGTTCCATCCTTTGGTTTGTAGCACTAAACTAAGTACCTGGAAAGTAGTTTGAGTTTAGAATAATGCAGGCCTCTGTATTTCAGCATCTCTGGCACTGTAAGGTATGGACATTCGGCCCAAGGTGGTTTAGTCTGAGTGCAATACCATCTTGGAGACTCAGCTGTGCTTTAACTCCCTGGTCAACCACATGGAATTGAACTTGCCCTGATAACAGTCCAAGTGACGATGTCGTCTGTGCATATGTCTGTCCACCATATGCAACAAATTTACTTTGTTGGTGGAATTGAGTGTAGCACAGGGCTTGATTTTCATCAGCAGTGGCTTCGACAAAACACTGCAGATTTCCCTGGCATCAATTTTGATTTAGTTTGGTGGCATTATTTTCAGAAACCAAAGGTAGTTTTAAGGGATTTATATTTGTATGGGTAACATTAGAAATAAGGTATAGTTTTAGGTGGGTTTAATTTATTTTTTTGGTGCCTGGAAGAAACTTATAGTTAGATTTCATGCTGGACAAAGGTCATATGTGTGGGGGTTGGTTTCATTTTCCAACGGGGATTCTATTACACTGAGAGAGAGTTACGCCGTAAGCAATAAATATAGTTGCTGGCATTGCTTAGCAACTGCAGACCTCTGTAAGAGAAAAGAGCTTTTCCTTTGTTCTCAGCTTAACTGGAAGCCTGGCAGTTGCAGATAGACAACTGGAAAGAAAACATCTTCCACAGTTCTGCTACAAACAGTTGGGGGCAGGCAGCTAGAAAGGGAACATCTCTCTCAGCTTTCTATATAAAAAAAGCCTTACAATGGAGTAATGTGCAAGAAAGCAAGCACCAGAGAAACTAAAGGACAGTTGATTCTGCAAATCCATAAATAGAACAGGATACTGTTCATGGGCTTTCCAGACAAAGCTGAGAAGGTATCTGTTGGTGAGAATGCGAGAGAAAGGTTTCTAAAGTAATCATAAAGTTTGCAATATCTTATGACTATCTGTGAAACAAATTTTAAAATATTTGGGAAGAAAGTAATGGCTGATATTAGAATTTGTGTAACACAGTATTAAGTCAAAACAAAGAAATCCTAAAGAGTTTGATGCAAAATCATGGAGAGGATTCACTGTTAAAAATGGAGCAGCAGCTTTGTGTAAGAGTCATTTGTAAAATCTGGACTAGATTACGTAATGCAACCTGCGAAGGGAAAATACCATTATGAGAAAAGAGTTTAAAGCATGTTTTGGGAATGGAGTTTTGAAACCCTCAGGTGACAATCACTTGGGGAGATTCTGAGGAGAAAGCTACGAACACTAACCTTGGGTTCAGAGTGTACTGCGTGTTTGACCACAGCCATCTTGTATGCATCAAAAGGATGTTGGCCGGAATTATCCCAAAAAAATTCTAAGTCCCCAATTTGTGGGAAAATGGGAGTAAATCCCGCTTACCTTTTTAGTGTGATTTCCAGAATGAATCTTTGACACTTTGTGCATCATGGAGTGCCTTGGTGGAATTCGCTCTCAAAATCAGGGGTGGGGCCTATTCCCACCCAAGAGGCAAGCAGAATAGCACTGAGTGGGCCACTGCGCATGCATTGATTTGTCAGCGCAGAGACCGGCGCATGTGCAGTGGCCCCACATTGCCGGCCTCCAAATTGCTGGCTAGCCTGATCGCTGACCATCCCTGCAATCCCCTTGATTGCTGGGCTTCCAACCCCACACCCTGATCGCTGGCTTCTCGGACCTCCTCGGACCTGTCTTCATGTCCCTCCCCCCATCTGGACAGCCCCAATTTC
Organism: Mustelus asterias; assembly: GCF_964213995.1. NCBI lineage: Eukaryota > Metazoa > Chordata > Chondrichthyes > Carcharhiniformes > Triakidae > Mustelus > Mustelus asterias. The sequence goes on along the minus strand of NC_135825.1, from coordinate 21,322,191 downwards.
CCCACCCCCCCCCATGGCCAGTGCTGATCTCCCAATCCCCCTTCCTTGGTCAATTATGATCACCCCAGTCCCCCCGGCAGCTCCAACTGCCTGGTAGCCCTGACTTTCCCCCCACCCAGATTGCCAGCCCCAACCACCTTTTCTCTCCCAATGCAGAGTGGCAGCACCATCCCCCCACACTCCCAATCACCCCCAATAGACCCCTCCCCAAAAATGCCCCACCCTTTTGGCACTGCCTAATGCCTGGTGGGCAGTGCCAAGGTGCCCCTTGGGCAGTGCCACTCTATCCCTTGGTCAATACTGGCCAGGCACCCTGGCACTGCCCAAGGGCCACCCCCTTAGCTCTGACCCCCCCCTCCCCGTAGGGGCCTCAATAGCCTCTTATCCCTCCAGCGGAGTTGGATGCCTGCTCTCCATTAGTGGAGAGCAGTATGATGCGCGATTGATTCACACGGGAGGCTAGGACGTACCCGGGAATAAAGGCTTTTATTCACAACAAGATTGGAGCACACTACTTAACAATATTATCCCAGACTAAGGGCTACTCGGAAGTAGCAGTGACCTTTATACTCCTGTAAGAAGGCGGAGCCGAACAGAGTGTACCACATAAACAATAATAACAGGTGGAACACCCAAACCCTAACCCCAACAGTAACAAGAGTAACATATGTACAAGTACCCATAGTGGTAACCATCTATGGTTCACCACATTCACCCCTCCTTTAAAAACAAAGGCCGGTGGGGTAAGGAGACAATACGAACTGTCCACATGTTCACAAGTTCAGCTGTATCGGGGGCCCGCACCGTCTCTGCGACCTCCGCAGCACTGGCTCCAGTGCCGGTTCTGGTGACCGTGGTGACGACCCTCTCTCCGAGGTGGTGTCCACTGACTCCTCCAGTTCCTCTCCCGCCTGTCGACCTCGAGATGGCGACAATCTCCTGGACTCAGGCAAGCTGCACATGGGAGTAAGAGGATTAAGTTGAGGTCCCGATGCTGCCCGCGCCGTGTCAGGAGGGGAGAGAATGGGCAAAGGAATCCTAACCAGGGGTGCGGGAGTGACGGGGGTTTCCTGGTCCCCTGCAGTCACAAGATTTCTGATAGAGACCGTGTCCTCTCGCCCGTCAGGATATGCCACATAGGCATATTGAGGGTTGGTGTGGAGGAGATGGACCTGTTCAACCAAAGGGTCGGACTTGCGGGCCCTAACATGCCGCCGCAGGAGGACAGGTCCTGAGTACGTCAACCAAGACGGCAGTGAGGTCCCGGAGGAAGACTTCCTCGGGAAGGTATCCGCTCATGTGGGGTAGCGTTGGTTGCCGTACACAGGAGGGACCGGATCGAATGGAGCGCATCAGAAAGTACCTCTTGCCAACGGGTGACTGAAAGACCCCTAGACCTTAGCGCCAGTAAAACAGCCTTCCAGACTGTAGCGTTTTCTCTCTCGACCTGTCCGTTACCCCTGGGGTTGTAACTTGTAGTCCTACTTGAGGCAATTCCCTTGGAGAGCAGGTATTGCCTCAAGTCGTCACTCATAAACGACGAACCCCTATCACTGTGGATATAACTGGGGTAGCCGAACAGGGTAAAAAGACTCCGCAGGGCTTTGATGACCGTGGCAGAGGACATGTCAGAACAGGGGATGGCAAAGGGGAATCGGGAGTATTCGTCAAGCACGTTGAGGAAATACACGTTCCGATCTGTCGAAGGAAGGGGCCCCTTGAAGTCGACACTTAGTCGTTCAAAAGGGCAAGTGGCCTTAATGAGGTGTGCCCTGTCAGGCCGGTAGAAGTGTGGCTTGCACTCTGCACAAACCTGACAGCTTCGAGTTATCGACCTGACATCCTCTATGGAATAGGGCAGATTCCGAGCCTTTACAAAATGGAAAAACCGAGTGATCCCCGGATGGCAGAGATCATTGTGGAGGGCCTGTAACCGGTCCTCCTGCACACTGGCACATGTTCCACGCGACAGGGCATCTGAGGGCTCATTGAGCTTCCCCGGACGGTACATGATATCATAGTTGTAGGTGGAGAGTTCGATTCTCCACCTCAAGATTTTATCATTCTTAATTTTTCCCTCTAACGTGTTGTTGAACATAAAGGCCACGGACCTCTGGTCCGTGAGCAGGGTAAACTGTTTGCCAGCCAAATAATGGCGCCAATGCCGTACGGCCTCCACAATGGCCTGCGCCTCTTTCTCCACAGAGGAGTGCCGAATTTCAGGGCCTTGGAGGGTGCGAGAGAAAAAGGCGACGGGCCTGCCCGCCTGGTTAAGTGTGGCGGCCAGGGCGAAATCAGATGCATCACTCTCCACTTGAAAAGGGATGGACTCATCGACAGCGTGCATCGTGGCTTTCGCGATGTCAGCTTTTATCCCTGCAAAGGCTAGGCGGGCCTCTGCTGTCAGGGGAAAAGAGGTAGATTTTATAAGCGGACGGGCTTTGTCCGCGTAATTGGGGACCCACTGTGCATAGTACGAGAAGAAGCCTAAGCATCTTCTCAGTGCTTTGATGCTAGTGGGTAGGGGAAGTTCAAGGAGGGGACACATACGATCTGGATCGGGGCCAATGACCCCGTTTTCCACCACGTATCCGAGGATTGCTAGGCGGTGCTTGCTGAATACGCACTTCTCCTTGTTATAGGTCAGGTTCAGGAGAGATGCAGTGCGTAAGAACTTCTGGAGGTTGGCGTCGTGGTCCTGCTGGTCATGGCCGCAGATAGTGACGTTGTCCAGGTACGGGAAGGTAGCCCGTAGCCCGTTTTGGTCCACCATTCGGTCCATCTCACGCTGGAAGACCGAGACCCCATTAGTGATGCCGAAAGGGACTCTTAAAAAGTGGTAGAGACGGCTATCCGCCTCAAAGGCCGTGTATTTGCGGTCCTCTGGGCGAATCGGGAGCTGGTGGTAGGCTGACTTCAAGTCGATGGTGGAGAACACTCGGTACTGCGCAATCTGGTTGACCATGTCAGATATGCGCGGGAGAGGGTACGCGTCCAGCTGCGTGTACCTATTAATGGTCTGACTATAGTCTATGACCATCCGGGGCTTGTCTCCAGTCTTGACCACCACGACTTGTGCTCTCCATGGGCTAGTGCTAGGTTGAATGACCCCTTCCCTGAGGAGCCGCTGAACCTCAGATCTAATAAAGATCCGATCCTCAGCGCTGTAACGCCTGCTCTTAGTCGCGATGGGCTTGCAGCCTGGCACGAGATTTTCGAATAGGGAAGGCGGGGTAATTTTGAGTGTTGAGAGGCCGCATGTGGAGCGCACTGGACAATTTGGAGGCTGCTGTTCTCCCACTGAAAGTGGAGGGAGTGGCCCATCGTACTGCAGGGTCACACTCTTCAGGTGGACCATAAAGTCGAGCCCCAGGAGTACCGGAGCGCAAAGGTGCGGTAACACGAGGAGCCTGAAGTTCTCGTAGACTGTGCCCCGCACCGTTAAGGTTACCACACAGCTCCCAAGAACGAGGACAGATCGGGACCTCGACGCCATGGAGATTGTCTGCCTGACAGTTTGCACACGGAGAGCGCACCGTTTTACTGTATCCGGATGGATGAAGCTCTCCGTGCTCCCGCTGTCAAACAGGCAATGCGCCAGGCGCCCGTTTACCTCTATGTCCATCATGGACTTGTCGAGTCTGTGAGGCTTGGCCTGGTCCAGGATGATTGACGCCACTGTTGGATCCCGAGCGTAACTGCAGGCAGTTGAGATAGCCGACGACGAGGACCCTTGCTGGTCTTCTGCGGCCGGTGTCGACGAAAATGACTGCGCCCATGAATCGCACGCGGTCGATGATGTTGAAAACGGCGGCACCCGCAGGTCGCACGTGGCTTGCGTCGTCATCATAGGAAATGGCAGCGCCCGTGGATCGCACGTGGCTGAAGACATCGACGAGGCCGGAGACGAGGAGATGGATCCTGGGGAGTCGCACGCAGCACTGCTGGGCTAGGAAGGGGTCTTTGCTCGGCACACCATTGCATAGTGTCCTTTCTTTCCACAGGCGGAGCAAAACACCGTCCTGGCCGGACATCTTTGGCGAGGATGCTTCGCCAAACGGCAGAAATAGCACCGTGGGCCTCCAAGAGTTGCTGCAGCCATCAGGTCTGAAGTTGGGAGCATTATCGCGCAGTTCCGAGGAGCCGCCGAGGACAGTTGAGGCGGCGGCTGTGCTTGCCACGCTGTTCCCACGTGGTCGGTGGGGTAGGTTTCGAGACTTCTGGAGGCCGTTTCCGTTGCATCGGCCAATTCTACCGTCTTAGCCAGGTCCAGGTTACCCTGCTCTAGCAGCCGCAGGCGAATATAGGATGAGCCGATTCCCGCCACGAACGCGTCCCGAATAAGGTCGTTGGTGTATTGAGTAGCCGACACCTCCTTGCAGTTGCAGGCCCTGGCTAGCTGTTGAAGTTCGCGCAGGTACTGTCCCGTAGTTTCGCCGGGCTGCCGCCGTCGAGTGGCTAATAGGTGACCAGCATGAATTTCGTTCGGCTGTTTATTATACAGCTTCTTGAGCAATTCGATTGCATCTTTGTAATTTTGGGAATCGCGAATTGTTGCATAGACAGTGTCGCTCACCCTGGCGTGGAGGACCCGCAATCTGTCGGCGTCGGACTGGACTGCTGTCGAGGCCTCAACGTAATCCTCGAAGCACTTCAACCAATGGTCGAAAGTATTCGACGCCCCAGCGGCACGCGGATCCAAGGTTAGCCGATCGGGCTTTGGCATCTGCTCCATTTAAAAAAAAAAATTTTCGAACAAAATTTTCAGTATTTTGTTGTGAATAAAATTGATGCGCGATTGATTCACACGGGAGGCTAGGACGTACCCGGGAATAAAGGCTTTTATTCACAACAAGATTGGAGCACACTACTTAACAATATTATCCCAGACTAAGGGCTACTAGGAAGTAGCAGTGACCTTTATACTCCTGTAAGAAGGCGGAGCCGAACGGAGTGTATCACATAAACAATAATAACAGGTGGAACACCCAAACCCTAACCCCAACAGTAACAAGAGTAACATATGTACAAGTACCCATAGTGGTAACCATCTATGGTTCACCACACAGTAGTAAACCCTGCTGGAGTGAACCACTCCTGGCGGGAGGGGGAGATGCTAGAGGGCCCAAAGATTTCAGTCACGGGCCCAGGAATGAAATGCAAATCGCGATTTCCATATTTTAATCAGCTCCACGCTGATTTCCAGAACAGAGCTCATTACGTTGGAAATCTTTGCCTGGGAGACATGCGGAGGCCGTGACGCCCAGCAGGAAGCCCGCAAAACAGCCTCTGCTGATGTCTGCTCGAGCAGCGTAACGGGCTGGGAAAATTGCCCGTTATGTGCAATTGAGACCATTGTAGCCTCAAATGTACTATGTTGTCCATGTTAAGTTTAAAACATGTGTGTATTTGTTAAGCCTTGGAGGGGTAAAGGAGTATTGTATTATAATCCAATTTTTCCATGTACAATAAATGCTTTGTTTTGTTGTTAAAACTAACTTTTTAAGTTTACTTATTAGTGTCACAAGTAGGCTTACATTAACACTGCAATGAAGTTACTGTGAAAATCCCCCAGTTGCTGCACTTCAGCACTTGTTCGGGTACACTGAGGGGGAATTTAGCATGGCCAATGCATCTAACTAGCACGTTTTCAGACTGTGGGAGGAAACCGGATCACCCAGACGAAAGCCACGGGGAGAACGTGAAGACTTCTAACAGACAGTGACCCATGCCGGGAATGAAATTAGGGTCCCTGGCGCTGAGGCAGCAGTGCTAACCACTGTGCCACTGCGCTGCCTACGTGCCACTGTGACTCTGTTCCTCCATGTTTGATTAAAAATAAGTAAACGTTACAGCCTCTTGAGCCGGGATTCCACTCTGGGCTCTTCCTGTTCCGTTATAACATCAACTCGGATCATAACAATTGTTGTGAGGAATACTGAACATTGTGAATATATGACTCCTTTCACTGATGAGATCAAGACTTCTGCAGCAGAATGCTTCCAGTGGCTCAAGGTTTTGATTTATCTCCAGCTCATTCGCTCTGTTTATTTACTGAGAAGTAGTTGGCTGCAGAATGTCATGTGGTAGTAGCTGTTTGATATGACTGATCTGCAATACTTGGCAAAGCGAGTTCATTTACTACAGTTGTTACAGCACTTGTTAAACGCAAAGCATGTGCTTCTTATTTGTGGGTGCTAACTGTAGCACAGTGAACATGATGTGTTTCATACAAAAAAGACTAAAGCTTCTCTTCTTTAGTGCTCCTCTCAGACTGTTCATTCAACATGCAAATATTAATGCTGGATTCCAATGTTAAGCTTTTTTCATGGAGCAGCTGCTTGTGCACACTGTCACTGTGTATTCCGTACACTAAATGGTCTCTTACAAGTAATTCAGTGAGAGCACCAAACTCACATTTTTACCAGCGCTTTCAGCGTTGAGACATGTGACTGTGTCGATTCATCAGGTTTCTGACTAGCAGTGTTGAAATCATGTCCATCCATGGCATGGCAGCCAAATTTGTCCAAATTTTGTAAGTACTTGCAGGTTCTCCTGGTCTGCAAAGGTCTCCAATTACCTGGCCTGCCAGATTCAACAACATATAAGCTTGGATTTTCTTCAATTTGGCAGCCATTCCTTCTCAAACTTTTTCCAGTTGTTGCCAATGTTTTCAACTGAAGTAAGTAGGTTGATGCACCAGACTTCTTGTGCCATCTTAGCCAACTTCTGACACCATGTATTGTTATGTGGTTGTGCGGTAATAATGACACAGGTGATAATTTCAACCGTTTATTACAAAAGTCTTTGACTGTTCTTACATGCTGCACATGTAGCTAGAAGGGAGTAAATTCTGCCACCCTCCCCCATATTGCTTATCAGTACTAGTGCACAGGCCATATGGCAATATGTGAATGGATGCATTCTCCACTGGTGATCTGAAATAAAAACAGAAAGTGCTGGAAAAACTCAGCAGATTTGGCAGCATCTGTAGAGAGAGAAACAGAATTAACGCTGAGTTCAACATGACTCTTCATCATTAACCCCGGCACAAAGCTGGCAACATATTGGGCAGACTTTTCCCAGTTTTGAAATGTCATAACAGTGTGAAAGCCGGTGTCCTCCACGCCGGTCTTTTGAGCGAGCTTGGCACTGCAATCATCCAGCATGCTGTTAATTTCCTTTACAGCTGGGAGCTTTGCTTTGGTCGGTGGGGGTGGGGGGGGTGGAGACTAGGTACGCTGGTGAAGCCGGCTTTAGAGCGCTTGGGCACCAGTGCACAGGGTGCCCCAATTTCCGACTGAAACTGGAAACCTCCCCCAATGGACATCAGACGCCTCTCATCATCAGCGGCATGGGTTGCTGGCATCAGGACCTTCCCAATGAGTGCCTTGGCAGACCACTGACATGACACTTGTCATGACCCTCTCCGAGATCCACCCATGCGGAGCTACCTCCCCATGCATGACAACCTCTGCCTTGCAAAGCTCTCCCCCAGCATAAGCCCCCTAGCATCGTGCATAGGCCCCCGTCATAGCCCCACCCCCACTCAGACCTTACCCCCACTCAGGCCCCACCCTCCTGACAGCCCCAGCACACTTCTAGTGCTCAATTGGGCACTGCCACAATACCAGGTGGACACTGCCAGGGTTCCAGGCAGGCGTTGCCAGGCTAGCACTGACTGATTGGCACGACCTGGCCATGCCCCCAACCACCCATGGACTTCAATGGCATCCGACTTCCCCCCCCCCCCGCAACCAGCTTGGCCATTGCGCCTATTTTTAAAAATTCATTCATGGGACATGGGCGTTGCTGACTGGCCAACATTTATTGCCAATCCCTACTTGCCTGAGGGCAGTTGAGAGTCAACCACATTGCTGTGGTTTTGGAGTCATGTGTAGGCCAGACCAAGTAAGGATGCCAGATTCCCTTCACTAAAGGACATTAGTGAACCGCTACTGCAGAGCAGTAGTGATTCTCGCTAGCGTGATGTCTGGCTGGTGAGGGGAGAAGCATCTGGCAGGAAGGAAGCAGCCATGCTGAATCCAGTAAGTGGATTTGAAGTTTGTCAATCCTGGAAAGTTGTTTTTTATTCATTCGTAGGACATGGGCATCACTGGAAAACCAGCATTTATTGTCCATCCCTAGTTGCCCTTGAGAAGGTGGTGGTGAGCTGCCTTCTTGAATCGCTGCAGTCCATGTGCTGTAGGTTGACCCACAATGCCATTAGGGAGGGAATTCCAGGATTTTGACCCAGCGACTGCGAAGGAATGGTGATATATTTCCAAGTCAGGATGGTGAGTGGCTTGGAGGAGAACTTGCAGGTGGTGGTGTTCCCATATATCTGGTGCCCTTGCCCTTCTAGATGGAATTGGTCATGGGTTTGGAAGGTGCTGTCTAAAGATCTTTGGTGAATTGCTGCAATGCATCTTGTAGATAGCAGAGAAGTGTGAGAAGTGTTCTCACAAGTAAAAAGAAGCCGGGAAGATAGTGAACCAATTCATGCCAGGTGCAAATATTTTTGGACTCTCACGCTATCTTCTGAGCTCACCATACTGGTTGATCAAAGGTCTTCTGGGAATCCAAGCAGTTAATGTCCATTGCCATTCCTTTGCCTAATCTGCTCATTATCTCCTCAAAGAATTCTAACAGATTTGTCAGGCATGACTTCCCCTTGATGAAACCATGCAGACTTCGCCCTACTTCACCACACACTTCTAAGTACTCCAAAATCTCATCCTTAATAATGGACTCTAAAATCTTACCAAGGGCCGAGGTCAGGTTAACCGGCCTGCAATTTCCCGTCTTTTGCCTCCCTCCCTTCTGAAACAGATGTGTTACATTAGTGATTTTCCAGTCCTCTGGGACCGTCCTGGATTCCAGTGATTCTTGAAAGATCACCACTGATACTTCCACAATCTCTTCTACTATCTTCTTCAGCACTCTGAGTTGTAGGCATCTGGTCCAGATGATTCCACCTTCAGACCTTTCAGCTTCCCTAGCACCTTGTCCTTAGTAATGGCCACCAAACTTACCTCTGCCCCCGACTCTTTTGAATTTTTGGTATGTTACTGGTATCTTCCACCGTGAAGACTGACGCAGAACACCTATTCAGTTCCTCTGCCATTTCTTTGTTCCCCATTACTACTTCTACAGTGTCATTTTCCAGTCCATTCCAGTCTAGTCTTGCATCTTACCCTTTAGATATGTAAAAAAAAACACTTGAGCAATTTTCTTTTATATTACTGGCTAGCATAGTCTCATATTTCACCAGTCCTGATCCCCCTGCAGCCATGTCTCTACAATGCCCACAACATCGTACCTGCCAATTTCAATCTGCGCTACAAGCTCACATTCAAATACAACACCCTCAGTACTGCATTGACTGTCCCTCTTCTCATGGTCAGTGGGGCCAGCGATCGGGCTGTGGGGGGTAGGAGAGCTGATGTTGTGGGGAGGTCGCAGGGCTGGCCATCAATCGGGAGGCCGGCAGTGCAGGGCCACTGCTCATACACTGATATCCGCTCTGACAGGTCAGCACATGTGTAGTGGCCAGCTCAAAGCTATGCTATCGGCCTCTCCAGCGGAAATAGGCCCCGTCCCCTGAATTTCAGCGTGATTCACGCTAGTGCACTCTGCAGTGCATTGAGTGTGGGAAATTCATTTTGAAACTCCGAGAAAACCAGTGTGATTTACTCCAGTTTTCACGCGAATTTGACACTTCGAAATTTTTTTCGAGAATTCTGGCCAAGGCATTTCCCACTTTAGATGGAGGTTAGAAGAATTATTTTCTTTCGAGAGGGTCGTGAATCTTTGGAATTCACTTCTCCAAAGAGTGGTGAAGGCAGGGTCAGCTAATATTTTTAAGGCAAATGTAGAAGGATTCTTGACTAACAAGTGAGTCCAAGTTTATCATGGATAGGTGAAATGGGATTGAGGGCACAATCAAATCAGCAATTAATTAATCGGATGGTGTTCATACTCAGATCACATGTAGCTGGAACCTGAGGGAAGGAGGTCCTAATGATCATGTTAAAGTTTTCCTCTGTAAATAGTGTAAATGGTCAATACATGTTTACGAGTTTGAGACAGAATGATTTCCAACCCTCTTTAATCAAAGGACCTCAGAGCCCAGTCATGATGATAATACAAATCTTTAAACCGATTTTCTGGTCACAATGTTTACATGACTGATCTAGTTAAGTTCAGGGTCAATGGTGACCCCCAGGATGTTAGTGGGAGGGAAGTCAGTGAATGTAACACTGTTGAATGTCATGAGGAGTTATTCTTGTTGGAGTTGGTAAAACATAGCATATTGTCCAGGTCTTCCTGCATGTAAACACAGACTCGCTCATTATCAATCAATCCAAAATTTACCACAAATTGAGCAAGCAATTAAGTTTCGAGGAGTGGGTGCGAAGGAATCAATAAGTCTGTCTACTTTGACAATTTACATTTCACTCAGAGGCTATACGGCTCAACATCATCAAGAACAATTGAAGGGTCAAATTCTTAGGCAGGTGCATTGTTTTACCAGTGCTTTACTTGCACTTTAATAGTAAAGGAAAATAACTTCACCAACATAAGTGATTTTTATATTGCACTGAATACTCACCCAATAATACAACGATAAGTAGCACGGTGTCCTATTGTGCTATCTGGTACATCAAAAAACCCATTTGGAATCTCTCCAGGGTTACCACAGTCTATTGCTAGACAGAGAAAAGGACAATGGGAAATAGTCAGGATGATTCTATAATGATCCCAGCTCATGTTAATAATGAACAAGTCAGATCCCATTGAGCTTTACCCTTTATTTTATAAAGTGTTTCCTCCAAAGCACCTATCTGCAGAAATGTTTTGTGTGCGTGTGTGTGTGTGTATATACACGCGTATGTCCAGGAGCATTTTTAAAAGGAATAGTTGGCTATACCTCCAGATTACAATTGTGTATTAACCATTTCATAGAATCATAGAATCCCCGCAATGCAGAAGGAGGCTATTTGGCCATCGAGCCCACACCAACTCTACGACAGAGCATCTTATCTAGGCCCACCTCTTGCCCTATACCCATAACCCTATGCATTTAGCCCGCTAATCTCTCTAACCTACACATGTTGGGACACTGAGGTGCTAAATTGCATGGCAAATCCACCTAACCAGCACAGCTTTGGACTGTGGGAGGAAACTGCAGCACCCAGAGGAAACCCACGCAGACACAGGGAGAAAGTGCAAACTCCAGATTGTCACCCAAGGCTCAAATCAAACCCGAGTTCCTGGCGTTGTGAGGCAGCAGTGCTAACCACTGTGCCACCAAGTCACCCAACTTTTTTTTAAAGAAAAGTTTTGCTTTAAAATAAAACAATTATTCTGAGTTTATTGAAAGAGGTTTGGTTAAAGTCTCTTTTAGTCTGGGTCTAATAGTAGAAAAGATAAATAACTGGCCATCTTCGTGAGCTTATTAAACTTTTAAACTAATGGTGCAACCTGTGGAGTAGTGGGGTTGGATAAACTGTGTACTTCTCCCATTCGGTTGTAATATAAATAATATCTGAATGTATTCAATTTTTAAATTTAGTCCAAAAACTCTTTCCAACATAGATGCTTGAAGACATCATCAGATCCCTGTCAGTTACTAATTCATCTTATGAATGTTTTGTCTCAATGCAAAACCCTCCCTTCCCCCACCTGCCACACCAGGCCATATGATTCTTGTTCTTAGGTTTGCTACATCTTTGTTGCAATCTCTCACGGCTGATGAAGAGTCAAACGGACTTGTAACATTAACACTGCTTTCTCTCTATGGTTGCAAGGCCCCTTTAAAGGGGGCGATCCCTGAGGGCCATGTGATTGGGCCAGATACAATGGAGTGTCAAGGCAGGAAGCCAACCCAATTAGATGCAAGGGCATATATCCCAAGTAGGGAAGGATCCTCAGGTGGAGCCAGAAAGGAGTGGAGAATAGTGGCACAGTTAGATCTGTCAGATCCTTGTTTGCAACTAACTATTTATTGTTGGTAATAAATCCTTTTGTTCTTTGAGTCACATTGAGTCGCATTCAATTTAGTACACTAGCAACAAGGAATATTCTGATAGTCATCGGAGATTGCAGTGTGCAGCTAGAGGTAGAGGAGACCTGAGCATCAAAACTACGAAGAAGCAAGATACATACACACAGTAAAATGTCTTTGATTAGAAAGATTGTACCATTTGACCCAGAAGTGCAAAATTGAGGACAATATATTGAACGGCAGAGTACTTCCTTGTAGCAAATGAAATCACAGCAGGGGAAAAGCGAAAGGTTATATTGCTCACAGTCTGTGGCCCACAAAGCTTACAGTTTAGTTAGAAGTCCAACATCGCCTGATGCTCCAGATACAAAGAGTGGCGGGGGGCGGGGGGTGGGGGGGGGGGGCAATTTTACCAAAAACATTTAAAGTCCAGAATGGGTGGGAAAACGGGAGAGTTTCAGATCCGTTTTTTCAGCGCGGCCACCAGTCAAATCTTATGTAATCTATGAAAAACAAATCCCTAAATCTGATTTCCGCCTGTAGGGGGAGTGCGTAGGGTCTAGCTCTCCCAAAAGGCAGCTGATAGCAGCAGAGGGTGCAATTGTGCTCTGAGTGCAACAGAGATTTGTCTCTGCCTCTACAGCTTTCAGGCAGGACTCCGTGTCCTAAACCCAGCACCCCAACCCAGCTAGTTTATAAAATTTAAGATATAGCCAGGAGAATATATTTTTCTAAATACATTCTTTGATTTGATTTATTATTGTCACATGATATACAGTGAAAAGTATTGTATCTTGTACACTATAAAGTCAAAGCATACTGTTCATAGAGAAGGAAAGGAGAGTGTGTCAAGAACGCACTGCCAGGGGTGATGGTGGAGGCAAATACGATAGGGGTGTTTAAGGGCTTTTAAGCACATGAATATGTAAGGAATAGAAAGATATGGACCAAGGGCAGGCAGAAGAGATTAGTTTAGTTTGGCATCATGTTCGGCACAACATTGTGGGTCGAAGGGCCTGTTCCTGTGCTGTAGTGTTCTATGTTCTATGAAAGCATTCACCCATAGTCAAGTTTGGTGGCTGGGCATCAATAAAGTAACCAAAAGACTTGTCAGCCAATACCCCACCTGTGAAGCCCAACAGGCATTACCACCATCGGCAAATATGCATCTTGGGAATGACCAGGCAAGCCCTGGGCAAGAATACACATGGGCTTTGCTGTTTATGGGCCATATGTTTCTTATTTTAGGAGATGCATTCTAAATGGTTGGATGTCCAATTGATGAAGTCCACATCGGCCACTACCACCATTGACAAATTGAGGAAAATATTGCCATCCATGGCATCCCAAAGGTCTTAGTGTCAGACAATGGCACATCATTTACAACAAAGGAATTTTAAAAATTAGTCGGATCAAATGGTAGTTGCCATGTTAGGTCAGCACCTTACCACCCAGCCTGCAATGGATTAATGGGACGCATTGTGCAAACATTCAAATCATCAATGACAAAACAAGTTAATGGCCTCTACTTCTAGATATAGCCAGTTTCTTGTTGTCATACAATACCACGCCAAACGTGATCACACCAACTGAACTACTGAGGGGGTGCTGCTTATGGACACAGTTGGATATGATATTCCCAGATTTTGCAGGGAGGATGGAGGCTGGACTAGCCTCCCAGAAAGAAAATCATGACTCGAGAAAAAAATAAATTCCAAGTTGATAATTTAGTCCTGGTCAGAATCTTTGCAGCAGGACCGATATGGGTTGCTGGAAAGATTGTAGAAAAAACAGGACCAGTCTCCCATGTTGTAGAGATACAAGGTTGTTGTGTCAATAAACATGTAGAGCATCTGAGGAGGAAAGCAGGGCCTGATACAGTGGTTCAACAGGTGGCCCCTGCAGTAAATTCGGGTTCAACAGGATTGGTTACAGGGATCCTCGTTGTAAATGTGGAACTGGAGCAAGCAGCTGTTTCTGTAACTGAGTAGACAGCAGTTACAGAGGGGGATCTTGACCCTGGATTGATGAGTTTGCCTTTAGCAACTGTCTGGCCAGATTCTTCATATCCCGAAAAGCATATCACAAAAATGAGGCATTCCACCAAGGTCCGGAAGTCCCTGGACCGATTTAACTTATGATTTCCTGGGGTATTCCTGATATCTTTTGTTATTTGCATGCCTATGTTAATAATGTCCTTTTTTCTTCATCCACAGGTGAATTCAGAAGTTAGGAGGGAAGAAATGTGGTAGTGTGGCCCCCTTTTGAGGGGGCAATCCCTGAGAGCCACTTGGTCAGGCCAGCCCTCATGGTGTGTTGAGGCGAGAATCCGAGCCAATTGGGAGCAAGGACGTGTATCCTGGGTCAAGGCGGGTCCTCAGATAGAGCATGGAGGAATGAAGAACAGTCACATAGTTAGTTCTGTCAGACCCTTGTTTGTGGATAACTATTTATCATTGATAATAAGTCCTTTTATACTTTGAGCCACATCGAGTCACCCTCAGTGTATTAAACTCTCTCTACAGGTGCTGCTAGACCTGCTGGGTTTTTCCAGCATTCTCTGTTTCTGTTTCAGATTCCAGCATCCACAGTATTTTGCTTATTTTAGTTTTTAATTCACTGCCATTTCTCTTCCAGGAATGCCTACCTTGAATAAGCACTAGTTCTCTCTCTGATGAGATTTCTGTATATCTTTTCTACCATATTTCCTATCACTGCTTTCCATTTACCTCTTGGTGTTTACTAAAATTCATTTCCACAGCCACACTTCCTTCCTCAGTAACTGTCTCCATCTCCGACTCACTCCATGTGGATTTCAACTGAAGTTCCATCCCTTATGCTTTTAATCCACCCAGGAGTATAGTGAATAAAGGGGATGAGCTCAGAGCGTGAATCGATGCCTGGAAGTATGATGTGGTGGCCATTACGGAGACTTGGATGTCTCAGGGACAGGACGGGATACTCCAGGTGCCGGGATTCAGATGTTTCAGGAAGGACAGGGAGGGAGGCAAGAGAGGGGGTGGAGTGGCACTGCTGATCAGGGATAGTGTCACAGCTGTAGAGAAGGTGTATGCTGTGGAGGGATTGTCCACCGAGTCTCTGTGGGTGGAAGTTCAGAGTGGGAAGGGGCCGGTCATTTTGCTGGGAGTTTTCTATAGGCCGCCCAATAGTAACAGGGAGGTGGAGGAGCAGATAGGGAAACAGATCCTGGAGAGATGCAGTAATAGCAGAGTTGTTGTGATGGAAGACTTTAATTTCCCAAACATAGATTGGAATATCCCTAGGGTAAGGGGATTGGATGGGGAAGAGTTTGTTAGGTCTGTTCAGAGGGTTTCCTGACACAGCATGTGGACAAGCTACAAGAGGAGAGGCTGTACTTGATCTGATACTGACCAATGAACCTGGACAGGTGTCAGATCTCTCAGTGGGAGAGCATCCTGGGGATAGCGATCATAACTCTATCTCCTTTAGGCTTGCATTGGGAAAAGAGAGGATCAGGCAAGCTAGGAAAGTGTTTATATGGAGTAAGGGGAAATATGAAGACATTAGACAGCAAATTAGAGGAGTAAATTGGAAGGAGGTATTCTCGGGGAAATGTACTGAAGAGAGGTGGCAGTTTTTCAAGGAATGTCTGTCTAGAGTTCTACAGGACAACGTTCCGAGCAGACAGGGAGGTGTTGGTCGGTTAAAGGAACCGTGGTGCACGAAAGCTGTGCGGGACCTAGTTGAGAAGAAAAGGAAAGCGTACAAAAGGCTCAGAGAGCTTGGCGAAGATAGGGATTTAGAAGAGTATACGGCTTGTAGGAAGGGACTAAAGAAGGAAATTAGGAGAGCCAGAAGGGGTCAGGAGAAGGCCCTGGCAGGTAGGATTAAGGAGAACCCTAAGGCGTTCTATAAATATGTGAAGAGTAAAAGGATGAGACGTGACGGAATAGGGCCTATAAAAGGTGAAGGCGGGAAAGTCTGTACGGAACCAGTAGAAATGGCAGAGGTGCTCAATGAATATTTTGCCTCGGTTTTCACAGAGGAAAAGGACTGGGTGGATGTACTGCGGGCGTGCGGTGGACTGAAAAGATTGAGTATGTGGACTTTAAGAAAGAGATTGTGCTGGAATCTTTGAATGGCATCAAGATAGATAAGTCGCCGGGTCCGGATGGGATGTACCCCAGGTTACTGTGGGAGACGAGGGAAGAGATTGCAGAGCCTCTGGCGATGATCTTTGCGTCGTCGATGGAGACGGGAGAGGTGCCGGAGGATTGGAGGATTGCGGATGTGGTTCCTATTTTCAAGAAGGGGAATAGGGATAGCCCAGTTAATTACCGACCGGTGAGTCTAACCTCAGTGGTTGGTAAACTGATGGAGAAGATCCTGAGGGACAGAATATATGAGCATTTGGAGAGGTTTAGTATGCTCAAGAATACTCAGCATGGCTTTGTCAGGGGCAGATCGTGCCTTACGAGCCTGGTGGAGTTCTTCAAAAATGTGACTAAACACATTGACGAAGGGAAGGCAGTAGATGTGGTTTATATGGATTTTAGCAAGGCGTTCGATAAGGTCCCCCATGCAAGGCTTCTAGAAAAAGTGAGAGGGCATGGGATCCAAGGGGCTGCTGCCCGGTGGATCCAGAACTGGCTTGCCCAAAGGAGGCAGAGAGTGGGTATGGATGGGTCTTTTTCTAAATGGAGGTCAGTCACCAGTGGTGTGCCCCAGGGACCTGTTCTGGGACCCTTGTTGTTTGTCATTTTCATAAATGACCTGGATGAGGAAGCGGAGGGATGGGTTGGTAAGTTTGCCGACGACACGAAGGTTGGTGGGGTTGTGGATAGTCTGGAGGGATGTCAGAAGTTACAGAGGGACATAGATAGGATGCAAGACTGGGCGGACTAGTGGCAGATGGACTTCAACCCAGATAAATGCGTCGTGGTCCATTTTGGTAGGTCAAATGGGATGAAGGAGTACAATATAAAGGGAAAGACTCTTAGTCCGGTAGAGGATCAGAAGGACCTTGGGGTCCAGGTCCATAGGACTCTAAAATCGGCCCCGCAGGTGGAGGAGGTGGTTAAGAAGGCGTATGGTGTGCTGGCCTTTATCAATCGAGGGATTGAGTTTAGGAGTGCGGGGATAATGATGCAGCTATATAAGACCCTCGTCAGACCCCACTTGAAGTACTGTGCTCAGTTCTGGTCACCTCACTATCGGAAGGATGTGGAAAAGATTGAAAGGGTGCAGAGGAGATTTACAAGGATGTTGCCTGGATTGAGTGGCATGCCTTATGAGGATAGGCTGAGGGAGCTCGGTCTTTTCTCCTTGGAGAGACGAAGGATGAGAGGAGACCTAATAGAGGTGTATAAGATGTTGAGAGGCATAGATCGGGTGGACTCTCAGAGGCTTTTTCCCAGGGTGGAAATGTCTGCTACGAGAGGACACAGGTTTAAGGTGCTGAGGGGTAGGTACAGGGTAGATGTTAGGGGTAAGTTTTTCACACAGAGGGTGGTGGGTGAGTGGAATTGGCTGCCGTCAGTGGTGGTGGAGGCGAACTCAATAGGGTCTTTTAAGAGACCCCTGGATGAGTACATGGAGCTTAATAGGATGGAGGGTTATAGGTAGGTCTAGAAGATAGGGATGTGTTCGGCACAGCTTGTGGGCCGAAGGGCCTGTTTGTGCTGTAGTTTTCTATGTTTCTATGTTTCTATGATTTCAGGAATCCCCGGGATATACAACACTCCTCAGACTGATCAGACTGATCAGAATGTGGATGTGGTGTATCTGGATTTCCAGAAGGCATTTGACAAGGTGCCGCACCAAAGACTGCTACATAAGATAAAGGTGCACAGTGTTACGGGTAATGTATTAGCATGGATAGAGGATTGGTTAACTAACAGAAAGCAAAGAGTGGGGGTATATGGGTGTTTTTCTGGTTGGTGATCAGTGACTAGTGATGTGCCTCAGGGATCAGTGGGTTGGGACTGCAATTGTTTACGATTTACATGGATGATTTGGAGTTGGGGACCCAGTGTAGTGTGTCAAAATTTGCAGATGACACTAAGATGAATGGCAGAGCAAAGTGTGCAGAGGACGCTGAAAGTCTGCAAAGGGATATAGATAGTCTAAGTGAATGGGCGAGGGTCTGGCAGATGGAGTACAATGTTGGTAAATGTGAGGTCATCCATTTTGGTAGGAATAACAGCAAAATGGACTATTATTTAAATGGTAAAAAATTGCAACATGCTGCTGTGCAGAGGGACCTGGGTGTCCTTGTGCAGGAATCTCAAGCAGTTGGTTTGCAGGTGCAGCAGGTAATTAAGAAGGCAAATGGAATTTTGTCCTTCATTGCTAGAGGGATGGAATTTAAAAACAGCGAGGTTATGTTGCAGCTGTATAAGGTGCTGGTGAGACCACACCTGGAGTACTGTGTACAGTTTTGGTCTCCTTACTTGAGAAAGGATGTACTGGCACTGGAGGGGGTGCAGAGGAGATTCACTAGGTTGATTCCGGAGTTGAGAGGGTTGGCTTATGAGGAGAGACTGAGTAGACAGGGGCTATACTCATTGGAATTCTGAAGAATGAGGGGAGATCTTACAGAAACATATAAGATTATGAAGGGAATAGATAAGATAGAAGCAGGGAAGTTGTTTCCACTGGCGGGTGAAACTAGAACTAGGGGGCATAGCCTCAAAATAAGGGGAAGCAGATTTAGGACTGAGTTGAGGAGGAACTTCTTCACACAAAGGGTTGTGAGTCTGTGGAATTCCCTGCCCAGTGAAGCAGTTGAGGCTACCTCATTGAATGTTTTTAAGGCAAGGATAGATAAAGTTTTAAACAGTAAAGGAATTAAGGGTTATGGTGAGCGGCGGGTAAGTGGAGCTGAGTCCACAAAAAGATCAGCCATGATCTTATTGAATGGCGGAGCAGGCTTGAGGGGCCAGATGGCCTACTCCTGCTCCTCGTTCTTATGTTCCTCTCATCACATTCCAAGATCTGCACTCAGTGCTATGCACTGCCATATGTACGCACTCAACCTCTCTCTCCAGCAGCACCAATTCACTCTCTCTTAGAGCGGTCCTTGTCCTTAGTTTCATTTTATTCTTCATCTCATGCAACACCTCAACAAGTCGCTTTTTCTCTTTGTATCAGGTGTTAAGGAACACAAACTCCAAAAATTTACTAACGCCAATGTTCATCCGGGACCCACAACATCTTCCATCCCTCTGATCTCATTCCTTCTCATCCCACACCTTGCTGTGTATTCACTATACCCTCTGATCTACCCCTCGCTGATACTGAATGTTCTGTACCCAGCAAATGACTCCGTTTCATCCCCTTACGCTCCCACCTCAGTGAATTTCCGCTTGGCGCGATGCTGAAGTCTTCTTGGTTGGGTGAGCTGTTAGGGTGATGCAGAGATGCTTCAGCGTGATTTGGACAGGCTGAGTGAATTGGCATATGCATGGCATGTGCAGTGTAATGTGGATAAATGTGAGATTACCCACTTTGGTAGTAGTAATAGGAAGGCAGATTATTATTTGATAGGGTCTAAATTGAGAGAGGTGGATACTCAGCAAGACCTTGCATCAATCAATGAAAGTAAGTGCACAGGTACAGTAGGCCATAAAGAAGGCAAATGGTATGTTGGCTTTCATAGCAAGAGGATTTGAGTATAGGAATAGGGATGTTTTACTGCAATTATATTGAGCGTTGGTGAGGACACACCTGGAATATTGTGTGCAGTTTTGGTGTCCTTATCTGAGGAAGGATGTCCTTGCTGTAGAGTGATTGCAGCAAGGGTTTACCAGCTGCCTGGGATGGCAGGTCTGTCATATGAAGAGAGACTAAGTTGGGAGGATTGTATTCACTGAAGTTTAGAAGAGTGAAAGGGGATCTCATAGAAACTAATAAAATTCTAACAGGGTTAGATGGGGTAGATTCAGAAAGAATGTTCCTGATACTGGGGGAGTCCAGAACTAGGGGTCATAGTTTGAGGATAAGGGGTAAAAGTTTAGGGACTGAGGTGAGTAGAAATTTCTTCACCCAGAGGGTGGTGAATCTATGGAATTCACTATCACAGAAAGTAGTTGAGGCCAAAACATTAGGGGTGATTTTATGAGAAACATTCTAGTGTCCAACTAGCATAGACATGGGAAAGTTTCAGATCTGTTTTTTGGGCGAGTCTTTACTCCCAATCTTATGGACTTCGACATTGAAAAAATGGACTGGACCATTTCCAGCCACGAGAGGGAGTGGGTGGGCCTAAATCACCAGCCAGCTTTCTCAAGCAGTAGAGGAATCGATAGCGCATGTGCAGACCTCTGTGGCTGCACATGCGCAATTGCAACAGCAGAGGCCTGACAGAGAGGAAGAGAAATCTGTCAGGCCTCTGCTGTTGCAGCTGGTCTTAATGACGCCCCCCGCCCCCACTATCGCAGGGACCCATGGCCAATCGCGAGCCCCACACTATCCAGAAATATTGCTCCAGCTGCCCCCCCACCCTGCCACCCAGACTGATTGCACCGCCCTCCCCCCCCACCGATCTCCTGCAGAATGCGCAGCAGGACCCCCCTCTCCCCACACTAATCACCTGCAAAGTGTTCAGCAGCCCCCCTTCCCTCTCCCGATTGTATGCAGAGTGGCAGTGGGGCTCCCCGCCCTACCCGACCGGAGAACCTCAGCCTGAAGGGTCTCTTCAGACCCTGCCCCTTTCAGTTCCCGTCTCCCCCTCATGCCCCACCCCATGGTATTGCCCGGTGGGCAGTGCCAAATTGCCCGGTGGGCAGTGCCAAGGTACCAGGCTACCCAAGCGTTCTGGGCTCGCTAATTGCATGTAAATAAAATTTTAATATATTTAAATAAATTATCCAGCCTCTCACCAGAAATGGGCAAGAGGCTGATTGCGCCGGATATCTGGTGCCGGTAAGGTCGCGAGATCCGAGAAATCGGGAGTGAACCTGATTACCGGCTCACCCTGCCTATTGATGAAGTGTGATTTCAAACAGAAGCGGAGAATCTAGGGGAGTCAAAACATCACAAATCTGATGTAAAACAGGTTGCAATTCTCCCAATAGTGGGTTAATGGCGGCTCTGTTTTCCCACTGCCTGGTGGCGTGAACAGCTGCTTGCTGCACTCTCTTCTCACCTTGCAATCTTGTGTAATGGCTGCAGGAAATTATGTTGGCCTCAAACTCTTTTGAAAATGAATGGCATGCAGAAGATGAACCTCAGTTCACACAAGACTTAGAAGTGAGTGCAATGTACACTGCCTACAAGCCTTGGTGCTGTGTTGCTTGTGTTACACTGAGAGCCACTCTGCTAGGCAGACTGATTCGTGCCCTCTAGCTCCATGCTGAATTTGTCGTTATGTACAGTACTGTGCTTCTTGATTCATGAACCCTCCCCTTTCACTGACTCGGATCAGTGCTGTGCCTGGTGATGAGGAATGCAGCAGAGTTCTGCTCCCAGAGCACGGCAGTGCTTGGAATAGTGTAGGTTAGAGGGGCTTTAGATTGGTTTCACTGGTCGGCGCAACATCGAGGGCCGAAGGGCCTGTACTGCGCTGTAATGTTCTATGTTCTATGCTGTCTGCATGGACAGCACTGTGCTGCCAAACTCACATAATTTCCTTTGAATGAACGAAGTTCGACCAGAGATCGGGTGCGTGATGAGGGGAAAGGGGCTGATGAGAAAAGGGAGGCAATGTGGAAGAAGGACTGTTCAAGGGAAGGCAAACACAAGAAGGCCATTTGGAATGAGGGCTGTGCAACTGTGGTTAGAAGGACAAGGGGGCACAATCACATTGTTGTCCCCCGTTATTAGATGCTTTAGATCTATGAAGAGAGTAGCTGTTTGACTACATGGTACCATGATAAGTGTTTAATATCAGGAAGAGTTCAGAGATGACTTTCCCTGATAGAGGAGATGAGATAATTCAGCCATTTCCTGCGCTGTTGCATTTCGGGCAAGGGAGGTGCTTCATCCCTCTGCATCCAGATTCCATGGATCAAGGCCTTGAGGGTCTGGTGCTGAAGTGGGGTGCTGCCTTCTCCTTGAGAGAAGTAACCTTTTGCTTCTGCTTGGATTCCTTGAGTAGTCTCCAGATGACAACTGGGCTGGAGAGAGTGCTATGAGTGTATTGTACTGGCATTTATATATGGCGCTAGGTCCTTGTAATACATCTGCGGAGGCAGAAGTCCCTTCATCAAAATCCCTTTATTTACAACTCCAACACACAGTGCAATCAGTTAGCAGTCTACCTCTGGGAGTGTCAGAGCAACTGACACTCCCAGTTAAGTACAAGGAACACTCCTTGATTGGCCCATCAATTGGATCCTTAATCAGAGAGTTCAGATTCCAATAGGCCAACCTCAATGGGCTGATTGAAGTCATTACACTCCTTCCCACCAAAGTCTGAGGAATCCCCATGGTCCAAGCGCCTCACGAGTTTCTCCCTCTGTTTCAGTCCCGGGTCCGGATCCTCCAATTCGGCATTCAACATAGGAGGGGTGTATCAATAGGCGCCTGTCTCTTCCATCATGAGCACCGGAGGGCTGGTTCACCTTCTCCCTCCAGCAGTAGGGGAACAACCGTGTCCATCTCTGAATCCAAGGTTCTCCCCAGGGGTGCCGGAGAGGCATGGCCGGCCTGTTGAGGAAGACTATCCTTGGTCCTTGGCCTATCGGGCTGAGTCGGCTCTTGGACGGGTGCCGAATTCGAGGCCCATACCTGGTCCAGGTGCTTTCTTAAGACAGCCTCTCCCACACATACCCGGCAGGATACAGGTCCCGTCCTGGACTCGACCATTCCTACTGTCCATGTGGGACTACTTGTGAAGTTCCTCACCCAGACATTTTCGCCAGTGTTGAAATACCTCTCCTGTCAACTGTTTCTGTGGCCCCTGCAATGGGCGTCCCCTTCACAAATTTGGGAATAGCAGGCTCAGCCTGGTGCGGTATCGTCTGCCCATGAGTAGTTTCGCTGGTGCTATTCCCGTGGTGGCGTGTGGGGTTGTCCTGTAACACAACCAGTTGGAGAGGTTGGTGTCTATTGACGCCATTGGCTGTTTCTTTAACCCACCTTTTAAAGTCTGGACCGCTCTCTCCGTGAGCCCATTCAATGCTGGATGATACGATGCTGTCCTGGTGTTTCGAATCTCATGAATCTGGTGAATCCTTGGCTGGTGAAAGCTGATCCGTTGTCCGAGACTAACACCTCTGGAATTCCATGTGTCGCAGCTTCTCAATGGTTGTCATTGTGTTTGTAGACATCGCAACCATCTTGAGTGGGCATCCACTATTATCAAGAACATGGAATCCATAAATGGACCTGCAAAATCTACATACAATCAAGTCCATGGTCTACCCGGCCATTCCCACGGGTGCAGTAGGACTGCCGGTGACACCTTCTGCCCTTGTTGGCTTCCTTGGCACTGACCCACCAATGCCGCTTTATCTGCGTCCAAGCCCAATCACCAGACATAGCTCCCGGCCAGCATCTTCATCTTGGACACTCCTGGGTGTGCTGGGTACCCATGATGTAATTCGGCAAGTAGGGCCTGATGGCCCTGACTTGGGACTATGACCTGTGCTCCCCATAGCAGTATCCCGTCTTCGAAGGTGATCTGCTCTCTACTGTTCCAATAGGGGTGGAATCATGGTTGGACTGGTCCTTCTATTTCCCCTGTTAGTACCAGGTATTTTACTTTTGCTACTACCGGGTCCTTTTGTGTCTACATGTGTATTTTGTGTGCGGCCACTGGGAAGGTATCCAGAAAGTTCAGTGCCATCGCCGTTTCTTCTACTCTTTACTGCAAAAATTACGGCCAGTCCTTCTTTTTCTTTTTCGATACTTCCGTTCTGCTGTTGCTAGGGTCCTGGAGGCATATGCTATAGGCCATTCCTCTCCGTTTTGCCACCTGTGTGCCAGAATTGCACCAACGCCATTTGGAGATGCATTGCAAGTGAGCAACAACTTCTTCTTGGGGTCATAATGTGCTAAAGCATTTGCTGAGGAGAGCTGCTGTTTGGTTTTCTTAAAGGCCCGGTTTTGGTGGGCAGACCATTGCCAGGCTTGCCCTTTTTTAGTAGATGATGTAGCGGATCCAAGATGGAGGCCCTGTTTTTTATAAATTTCCCATAATACGTCACCAGCCTGTGGCCAAATGAGCCACCTAAAATGGCGATTTGTAAAGCACTCTGGGACAATTGGGCAAGAACTAAAACAGCAGGCTGCCACCTAAAAGACAGAGATAAACAGGCTGCAACTCAGACAACTGAATACACAGTCTTGCTGTGGGTCATCTCCAGGACAAAAGGGATTTTCTGGTCAAACTGGATTGTTTACCAGACATAGGGGCGCCGTAACCCCTTATTTGGGAGGAAGGTGTGTGTCCTACGTGCCCCCAGCACCTACAGACATGGCTGTTGGGGACACACCCAGAGATTGGTGTGGCAGCACCCGATTGGACTTTATCGATCAGGGTGATCAAGTCCTGATCGATTAATTGGCATTGGCCAAAAGGGGCGCGAAGCCCAACGGGGTATAAAGGGTGCTGCGCAACCAAGAATCTCTCTCTCTCTCTCTGACCCCACGAACGAACTACAACAACGGTGACCATCGCCAGCAACGACTGGCACGAGGAGAGCCACCACAGCCGAGAAGGAAGGAAGACCAGAGCCAGAATGCCAGACCAGACCAAAGGACCAGACTACGCAGAGGACTACCGAGACCAGCACACAGATAAAGGCCAATATCTGCTTGGGTACTTGCCAGTCACGCAAAGTTAAGTCAAGGTCTCGTATTGGACTTGAACTTTAGTATTTTCTGTAAGATAACTTATTGTTGGTTGGGTGGGTGATTATTGATTGTGTGTTTTAAATAAATATTGATTATACTAACAAGAAGTCTACTCGCAGTTCTTTGTCCATCGTATAAGGGTTAAAACAGACTGTGCGGCAGGCACAACAAGCCCTAAAAACAACTGTAACTACTGGATTGTGGTGGTGGCCGAGGCATCTTTGATCACCCGGACCTGATCCTCCAGGGGATGTAGGCCCGACTTATCGACTTTGTAACCCAGAAAGGTTAATTGCGGTACTAAGAAAACACATTTCTCCCTCTTGAAGCACACATCCTCTGCTGAAAACCTTCTAAGGACTTCCTCCAGGTTTTGCACATGTTCTACTCTTGTTTTCCCAGTGACGAGGACATCGTCCAGGTAAATGGCGACCTGTGGTAACCCTTGTAGTATGTTCTCCATTGTTCTCTGAAATATCGCACAAGTTGATGTTACTCCAAAGGGTAATGTTGTATACTGAAAAAGGCCCTTCAGTGTGTTGATTGTGGACAATTTTTGTGAATCTTCATCCAGCTTCAGCTGTAGGTATATGTGACTTATGTCTAGTTTAGAGAATTAGAGTCCTCCTGCCAGCTTTGCATATAGATCCTCAATTCGGAGAATTGGGTATTCATCAAGTTGTTAGGAGCGGTTTATTGTCTGTTTAAAATCTCTACAAAGACAAACCGAGCTTTAGAATAGGCTCTACAGATGCTGCCCATTCCACAAACTGGACCGGTTTTGTTATGCCTTCACGCTCCAATCTTTTGATTTCCATGTCCACCTTTTCCCTTAATGCAAATGGTACCAGCCGGTTTTTGGGACTGCCTCCAGATCAACATGCAGTGTCGCTTTTTCTCCTTTAATTGTTCTCGAAAAACCTCCGGGTGTTTGAGCAGGACTTCGCTCAGGCGACCATCTTATAACCGAAATATGTTTACCCAGTCTAGTTGGATTTCCTTCAGCCAATTTCGTCCCAGTAGGCTCGGTCCTGAACATTCCACTACCATCAATGGTATTCTAACCAGTTGCTTTTCATAAGCCACATGCATTTGGGTTGTACCCAACACTCTCAGTAGTTCCCCTCTATGAGTCCTCAGTTTTGCCGAAGTCTCAGTTAGGGATAAGGGTTGGAGTCCTGTGCGAATTTTGCTGAACACTGATTCCCCTACCACGGATATGGCTGCACCTGTGTCGACCTCCATTAATATTGAATGTCCATTCAGTCTTATGGATAACTTAATAGGTTCTGATTGAGTCATTGCTATGCAAAGTAGTTGTTCCTCGTCAGAGGTAGGTGGAGCTTCCAGGGTGTGCATTCTCTTGTACCCCGGCCTATGTGTTGTTTTTTGAAATGTCAGTTTGGAACTTTGTTTTTCTCCTCCGACACCGGATACTGGCAACAGTTGCAATATTTTGCCGGGTGGGAATCTGCAGGGGCTGCTGTGCGTCTAGTCCTAATTTGCCCTTGTTTAGGAGCAGCTCTGTGGGCAGACCAGGATTTCCTTGTATCTGAATCCTTCCTGATGTTGGCTATATAGTTGTCTGCCCCGCAGTGGTAGTCCCTTAACTCAGTTGCACTGGTGTGGGCATCTACCTCCATCGTAATCCACTGGAACTCATATGCTCTGCTCGCCGCTTTTTCCAAGGACAAAGCCAGCTGTAATGCTTTTTTGCAGTCCAGCTGGGCCTCTGCCAACAGACGTTTTTGTATGGTCATATTCTTAATGCTGCACACCTATCGGTCTCGGAGCATCTCATTTAATGGCAATCCCAATTTATAAGCCTCTGCTAATTGCCTTAATCTCGTCAGGCAACTGGTGACTGACTCCCCTGTCGCTCGGAATACTGAGTAAAACCGGTATCTTCACAGGATCAGAGGTGGCTTAGGG
This sequence comes from Mustelus asterias, assembly GCF_964213995.1. Lineage (NCBI taxonomy): Eukaryota > Metazoa > Chordata > Chondrichthyes > Carcharhiniformes > Triakidae > Mustelus > Mustelus asterias. Next base: position 21,295,466 of record NC_135825.1, on the reverse strand, counting down.
TCATAATACTCTTTTACTAAGTCTGTCAATTCCTGGAAGATTTTTGTGTCCGGTGCTTCTGGAAAGGTTAAACTGCACATAACAGTGAAAGCTGATGGTAAGAAGCGGTCAGCAAAATAACCTATTGCTTTTCGTCTGAGACTATGGCCGGAATTTTACCGGACGCCCGCCCTGATTCCAGGGGCAGGCGAGGATTGGAGAATGGCATTCTCCATTGGCCTTGGGCGAGATCATATGAACCTCGGGCGTATGTGCCGGTAAAATTCCACCTATGTCATTAGCTCTGAAGAAATAACTCATCAGTTCTACATATTGGGCCCAGTCCTCCATGGCAGCGTCAAAAGAATCCAATTTCCCAGAGGCATGCTTACCAGGCAATGGCTTACCCCCAATGTGTAGCGGCTGATAGCAAACAAGGGCTTTTGGGTCATTCCTTTTTCCTGGTCGCTACTGTAATAAGTCTGCGGAGGCAGAAGTCCTTTCACCAAAATCCCTTTATTTACAACTCTAACAGCAGTACACAGAGTGCGATCATATAGGAGACTACCTCCTGGGGTGTCAGAGGAACTGACATTCCTGGTTAAGTACAAGGTAAAGACTCCCAGACTGGCCCATCAATTTGATCCTTAGTCTCGGAATTCATATTCCAATACACCAACCTCAAAGGCTTGATTTAAGTGATTACAGTCCTTCAAAACTGCAAGCTGACAGTGGGCGATGAAGCAACTCCTAATCTGGCAGGTGATCTGGACAGATAATCACTCCTGCATAATTAATCAGGTTCCATGTGTGGTATTAGTTGCAAGTTCATGCCGTTCCAGCCAGAGGGAATCATGCTACCTGAACTGTTCTTCTTGTTCTTTCTCTGCAGATGCTACTATTTGTTGCACTACTGGACATTTGATCACATTCATGGACCCACTTCCCAGCCAAGTCATTTACTTTGGAAAAGAACAGGAGAAGAATAAAATTATCAGCCTTTTTTTGGAAATAATAGAAATATGATACAATGGTATGTTAATGTAGAGGGGGTAATTAGGCTAATAAAACACATAACCATAGGTTTAGGAACGCTAACACAATTTTGACCGAAGAGTGAATGATCTGGGACTTACAAGGGCTTTTTTATAGAAGACTATATGAATAATGAGTATTTTTCATTTAAAAACATATATCTTGAATTTATGAAATGGACATTTTGTAAAGCTCCAGCCAACAGCAAAACACAGCAGGCCTTGACGGATGAGACAGGAGCCTGCATTCCAGAGAACAATCGTTCTTCTGAAAGTAGGCTACCTTATCAGCAGCTGTCGGGGACAAAATGGCTAATAATGCCAGCTTTATGAATAGAATCAAATAACTTCAAGTTATAAAGCAAGTGGCAGCAGACATTTTTCAGGGTCAGATGAGAGTTACGTGGGTTCAATTCGGTGCAAATCATTCTCCCCATTTCACTGCCCAGTGTCCCATATCGCTTAGCAACAAAAGGGAAGTAACATCTATAATTAATAACAAATGAAATCCCATGAGGTCAAGATGTGTATTTCATTTGGCTGCAATTAATGACAGGATGATTATTGACAGATTTGTATGAAATGTTCATTGGATTATGTCTACCAGAAAGGTGGGTAATATGATTTTGTAGATGTATAATTGCGTTCACGGGGGCATTGTTCTTCAGAGTAATAAAGGGCTGCCCGCATTCTTTACCGTGAGTGCAGGGCTTCCTCATATCATTCTCCCATTCAATTGTTCGGTAAAATAAAGTCACATCTTAGAATCAGTACACTGCATTTTAAATCTCTGTATCAACTTTAGTAGCTATACATAGCCTTGAGAGGAAAACCCCCGTGTACATATGTGTTGAGCAAGATGGATGTACGTGAGATGGAAAATTGCTTATTGCAAAATCTCAGTAAGTCCTCTGGATGGATGGACTGGAATCATTTCATACTCATGCATTCAAAGATTGCACTCAGACATACTCTGGGGCTGATTTGAAAGTGTGCCAATAAACCTTCCCCAGAATGTTTGTTTCCTCTTCAAGAACATCACTCAGCTTGATGAAAACAAAATTCTACACATACAAACAAAAAAGCTGCTACTTTAACATAATAACACTGCTTCAGTGCCTACGGCCTACTTGAAATACATTGGGGGAAATTTTCCCATCCCACCCGCCACGGGAATTGTAGCGGGCGAGGGATGGACTAAGCAAAGATCCGTTGACCTCAGGTGGGATTTTCCGGTTTTGGGGCGAGCATGGCCGGAAAATCCCACCCCGAAGCTGCTTGCTTGAACATAGAGCTCAAAAAGTTCACATCATGTCATCTGCACCTTTTTTGTAGACAACATCTGCTGGTGATGGAAGTCTGTGGATACCACTTACACTTCTCTAGACCCATTTTCCTTATCTTGATCTATTGCATTCCCTACTTTGCCTTGCTTCATCCCTTTTATTATTTAATTTCATATTTCTTTCCACACATCTCCATTTCTCTCTCCTGTACATGCCTAAAGCCTGCACATATCAAACTTTTTCCAGTATTTATTAAAAAATCATTGAACTGAAATGTTAACTTTGTTCCCCCTCGGCAGGTGTTACTATTTGAACTACTGAAACTTGTTTAAGCCCATGGAACCACAATTCAGCCAAGTCACTTCCTTTGAATCAGAACAGGAGAAGATTAAAATGTTTTTATAACTTACGTTTACAACTAGCATTCACTGGTGTCCAAGTTAAATCTTTTTTACAGGTGCTAACTGCTATAACTCCTGGCTGGAAAGAATAATCTGAATCACATGAGTAAAAAACGTGGGAACCGATATTAAACTCATACGGCGGTCTTATAGGATCAGTCGGGTGCCCATGTAAAAAAGTTGGTGGAGCTATGCGACAGGCCACATCTAAAAAGAAAAACATACTTTCAATATACATTCATTATTTCAATATTCAATTACAGTCTTGGTTTTTAGTTATATTTTGAGATCAATGTGTACATAGCCAAAAGATATCTCTACACTCAAAAGTCTTTTCATTCATTTACAGCTTTTATTACTCCTTACATACTTTTATGATATTTGACCTGCTGACTCACTTCAATTTTTTAGTACTCTGTTTACTGTCCAATATCAATAGAAGCTTTTGTGCTCTAAAAGGTCTAAAATTGTTATGGTTAGAGACAAAGAAAACATGAGCAGGAGTCAGCCATTCAGCTCTTCAAGTCTCTCTGCCATTCAATATGATCATGGCTGATTCTCTGTCTCAGCTGTAATTACCTCAATGAGGCCCATGATGTCCGACTCTTGTATTATGAGCTCCCTGATTGAGCTGATGATTGCGTGCCCAATTAGGGAGTCTCACCTATATACATATATTGAGGAGTGTCAGGGCGACTGACATTCTGGATTCTGACTTTGTACCTGAAGCACTCTTAGGAGTGGAATTGAGTTTGTAAAGAAAGGGAATCTGGTGAAGGGACACCGGCCTCTGAGGTGTTATTTCAAAAACACGCCTGCACTCTCCCCATACCCCTTGACACCTCTGAGTCTAGAATTCTATCTACTTCCTTCTTAAATATGTTCAGTGACTTTGCCTCCACAGTCTTCTGTGGTAGAAAATTCCACCCTCTGAGTGACAACACTCCCCCTAATTTGAGACCTAAATGGCCTACTCCATATCCTGGTGTTATTATGTGACCAATGTTAACACTGGAATCTGTTATAATGTAACCAATGGTAACATGAAGTGAGGGTCAGCTGACCAGCTGACCCAGTAGCCAATGTAACCATTGGCAAAATGTTGTGGTGGTCAGCTGTCCTGGTATAAATAGAAAGCAGATGGGGATTGTGGGGAACTGGTGTGGCCCAGGGTATGGACTGAGTGTTGGAACAATGAAGTTTCTTTATTAAATTTTTTTCTTTGATTTACTTTGTGAAGTTAGTTCCTTTATTGCTTGCAACTGAAGTATCCTTACTGCCAGAGGAAAATTGGTAGCAGAGGAAACCCATCGTAGCTTGGTGTTTGTTTTGTAAGGCCTGAAGAGATGCTACACACTCAGGATATGACCATGGCAGAAGGTAAAAGCAAACCAGCATCATTTGATTGTCATGGTCTTTTTGGACGCCATACTGGCAATGGAAGGCAGAAGTGGCAATGTGGACCCTTATTACTACAATACCAAGGAAAAAGCAAGGTATGGCCTTAGTTTTGTCACTTCTGGCTAGAGCAAAGTGTTTTCCGACTGGATTGCAGATGCCCTAAATAAAAGAACAAAGAACAATACAGCACAGGAACAGGCCCTTCGGCCCTCCAAGCCCGCGCCGCTCCCTGGTCCAAACTAGACCATTCTTTTGTATCCCTCCATTCCCACTCCGTTCATGTGGCTAGCTAGATAAGTCTTAAACGTTCCCAGTGTGTCCGCCTCCACCACCTTGCCCGACAGTGCATTCCAGGCCCCCACCACCCTCTGTGTAAAATACGTCCTTCTGATATCCGTGTCAAACTCCCCCCCTCACCTTGAACCTATGACCCCTCGTGAACGTCACCACCGACCTGGGAAAAAGCTTCCCACCGTTCACCCTATCTATGTCTTTCATAATTTTATACACCTCTATTAGGTCACCCCTCATCCTCTGTCATTCCAGTGAGAACAACCCCAGTTTACCCAATCTCTCCTCATAACTAAGCCCTTCCATACCAGGCAACATCCTGGTAAACCTCCTCTGCACTCTCTCTAAAGCCTCCACGTCCTTCTGGTAGTGTGGTGACCAGAACTGGGCGCAGTATTCCAAATGTGGCCGAACCAACGTTCTATACAACCGCAACATCAGACCCCAACTTTTATACTCTATGCCCCGTCCTATAAAGGCAAGCATGCCATATGCCTTCTTCACTACCTTCTCCACCTGTGACGTCACCTTCAAGGATCTGTAGACTTGCACACCCAGGTCCCTCTGCGTATCTACACCCTTTATGGTTCTGCCATTTATCGTATAGCTCCCCCCTACGTTAGTTCTACCAAAATGCATCACTTCGCATTTATCTGGATTGAACTCCATTTGCCATTTCTTTGCCCAAATTTCCAGCCTATCTATATCCTTCTGTAGCCTCTGACAATGTTCCTCACTATCTGCAAGTCCAGCCATTTTCGTGTCGTCTGCAAACTTACTGATCACCCCAGTTACACCTTCTTCCAGATCGTTTATATAAATCACAAACAGCAGAGGTCCCAATACGGACCTGCGGAACACCACTAGTCACAGGCATCCAGCCGGAAAAAGACCCTTCCACTACAGAAACACAGAAACACAGAAACCCTACAGTGCAGAAGGAGGCCTTTCGGCCCATCGTGTCTGCACCGACCACAACCCCACCCAGGCACTACCCCCACATATTTACCCGCTAACTACACATCTCAGGGACAATTTTTTTTAACCTGGCTAATCAACCTAACCCGCACATCTTTGGACTGTGGGAGGAAACCGGAGTACCCGGAGGAAACCCACACAGACACGAGGAGAATGTGCAAACTCCACACAGACAGTGACCTGAGCCGGGAATCGAACCCAGGACCCTGGAGCTGTGAAGCAGCAGTGCTAACCACTGTGCTACCGTGCCGCCAAATGCCCTAAATAAAAGAACAAAGAACAATACAGCAGCAGTACTACCACCCTCTGTCTTCTGTAACCAAGCCAGTTCTCCACCCATCTAGCCACCTCCCCCTTTATCCCATGAGATCCAACCTTTTTCACCAGCCTACCATGAGGGACTTTGTCAAACGCTTTACTAAAGTCCATATAGACGACATCCACAGCCCTTCCCTCGTCGATCATTCTAGTCACTTCTTCAAAAAACTCCACCAGGTTAGTGAGGCATGACCTCCCTCTCACAAAACCATGCTGACTATCGTTAATGAGTTTATTCCTTTCTAAATGCGCATACACCCTATCTCTAAGAATCTTCTCCAACAACTTCCCCACCACGGACGTCAAGCTCACCGGCCTATAATTACCCGGGTTATCCTTCCTACCCTTCTTAAATAACGGGACCACATTAGCTATCCTCCAATCCTCTGGGACCTCACCTGTGTCCAGTGACGAGACAAAGATTTGCGTCAGAGGCCCAGCGATTTCATCTCTCGTCTCCCTGAGCAGCCTGGGATAGATTCCATCAGGCCCTGGGGATTTGTCAGTCTTTATATTCCCTAAAAAACCTAACACTTCCCCCCTTGTAATGGAGATTTTCTCTAACGGGTCAACACTCCCCTCTGAGACACTCCCAGTCAACACATCCCTCTCCTTTGTGAATACCGACGCAAAGTATTCATTTAGGATCTCCCCTACTTCTTTGGGCTCTAAGCATAATTCCCCACTTTTGTCCCTGAGAGGTCCGATTTTTTCCCTGACAACCCTTTTGCTCCTAACGTATGAATAAAATGCCTTGGGATTCTCCTTAATCCTGTCTGCCAAGGACATTTCGTGACCCCTTTTTGCCCTTCTAATTCCTCGTTTGAGTTCTTTCCTACTTTCTTTGTATTCCTCCAGAGCTCCCTCCATTTTTAGCTGCCTGGACCTAACATACGCCACTCTTTTCTTTATGACCAATCGCTCAATTTCCCTGGTTATCCACGGTTCTTGAATCCTACCCTTCCTATCCTTTTTTACAGGCACATGCCTATCCTGCAGCCCTAACAACTGTTCCTTAAAAGACTCCCACATGCCAGATGTGGATTTACCCTCAAACAGCCTCTCCCAATCAACAGCTGAAGAAGGGTTACAGCTCCTGTTGCGATTACTAGATAAGTTAAGAATTATGAAGGATGGGTGATTTTTGATAGGATTAGAAGACAAGAAAACCAATCCATGGAGGAAGATATGGTGGAATTTGATAAGGACCATAACAAGCTAATTTAATTTGGAGAGTCCAGATGTGATATTGGCCTTTTAGTTGTTGGACTGTGCATGTCTGTCTCAGATGGATAGTCTTCTGGTAATGACTGGAGTACAATTTAAGGGAACAGATCAAATGGTAACATCATTAAAAAGGTTTTTTGGGAAACAATCATTCCCTGCCACTTTTTTCAATTCAGGTCAGAATGCTATAGCACCCAGAGGTTTCAATGGTCAGCTGCATGCTCGACCAAATGGTACACAAAGGCCTCTAAACGAAGACAGTTACACTAATAACAGACCTGATGTTGAAACTGGATATGACCAATTTGATAAAGGAGATAGAAAATGCACATAGGAGGGTGATAAAATACATTTAAATCACAGAATAGTAAAGGGATGGTGAATTGCTTTTTCAATGCGATTCCCCATATCACTACATTGTGAATTGTCGAAAAAGAAGAATTTGTGTCTTTGAAGGAAACAAAATATGCAGAAACCAACAGTGATGAAGATAAGGGCCATGATGGCATTGTTTGGATTCCAGAAAAGTTGAGCCCAATAATGAGTGTGCTGATAATAGACTTTTTCAACTGTGCAGTTTTGGATAGTAGATGTACATCAACTGTTTGTGGCAAAGACTGACTAAATTGTTTTTTAGGGTCCCTTGATCATAAAGACCTAAAGAAAGTTAAAGAATGGGATAATTCCACCTGTTTTTGATTTGAAGATGATAATACTTTAACTTCTTCCAAAAGGTACTCCCCTGTAGAATTGCAGGAATCAGCTTGTTCGTAAGTACGAATGTTGTTTCAAGTGACATACCTTTGTTGTTAAGCAGGTCTACCATGAAAAAAGCCCAGATGACTATCGATTTGAAGCATGACAAAGCTCTGGTATTTTGAAGATGTGTAGATCTACATTTTATGAGGTCAGGCCATTGTTACAAAGAACAAAGAACAATACAGCACAGGAACAGGCCCTTCGGCCCTCCAAGCCTGCACCGCTCATGTGCCCAACTAGACCATTCATTTGTATTCCTCTATTCCCAGTTTGTTCATGTGGCTATCTAGATAAGTCTTAAACGATCCCAGCGTGTCCGCCTCAATCACCTTGCTTGGCAGTGCATTCCAGGCCCCCACCACCCTCTATGTAAAATATGTCCCCCTGACATCTGTGTTGAACCTTGCCCCCTTCACCTTGAACCCGTGACCCCTTGTGTTCATCACCTCCGACCTGGGAAAAAGCTTCCCACTGTTCACCCTATCTATGCCCTTCATAATTTTATACACCTCTATTAGGTCGCCCCTAATTAGGTCGCATCCTCTGTCTTTCCAGGAAGAACAACCCCAGTTTACCCAATCTCTCCTCATAGCTAAGACCCTCCATACCAGGCAACATCTTGGTAAACCTTTTCTGTACTCTCTCCAAAGCCTCTACGTCCTTCTGGTAGTGTGGCGACCAGAACTGGATGCAGTATTCCAAATGTGGCCGAACCAACATTCTATACAGCTGCAACATCATATGCCAACTTTTATATTCTATGCCCCGTCCAATAAAGACAAGCATGCCATATGCCTTCTTGACCACCCTCTCCACCTGTGCTGCCACCTTTAAGGATCTGTGGACTTGTACACTGAGGTCCCTCTGTGTGTCTATACCCCTGATGGTTCTGCCATTTATTGTATAGCTCCCCCTTACATTAGATCCACCGAAATGCATCACTTTGCATTTATCTGGATTCAATTCCATCTGCCATTTCTCCGCCCAATGTTCCAGCCTATCTATATCCTGCTGTATTCTCTGACAATGTTCATCACTATCCGCAACTCCAGTATTCTTTGTGTCGTCCGCAAACTTACTGATCACACCAGCTACATCTTCCTCCAAATCATTTATATATATCACAAACAGCAGAGGTCCCAGTACAGAGCCCTGCAGAACACCACTAGTCACAGACCTCCAACCGGAAAAAGACCCCTCCACTGTTACCCTCTGTCTTCTATGGCTAAGCCAGTTCTCCACCTATCTAGCTAGCTCACCTTTTATCCCGTGAGATTTAACCTTTTGCACCAGCCTGCCATGAGGGACCTTGTCAAACGCTTTACTAAAATCCATACAGACGACATCCACGGCCCTTCCCTCATCAATCGTTTTTGTCACCTCCTCAAAAAACTCAACCAAATTTGCGAGGCATGATCTCCCTCGTACAAAACCATGCTGTCTATCGCTAATGAGATTATTCAGTTCTAAATGTGCATATATCCTATCTTTAAGATAGGATCTTCCTTAAGTGAACCGGAAACGTCTAACCAGAGGATTCATGATGCATTAGTGTAAATTATGGACAACAGCTTGATGGACAAAAAGATTATTTTGAAACTCCATAACCAGTTTGCTCATCCAGCACCACAGAGGCTGAATGCATTGTTTCAGGATGCAGGTGTGCTGGATAATGGCTATAATGATGTAATAAAGCAAATATCAGCCCAGTGAGAGATTTGTACAAAATATAGAAGGACGCCGCCGCATCCAGTCATGAACCATTGGCTCGGGATTTCAATGATGTAGTGGTGATGGATTGGGCATAAAGGTAAAGGTATCTATTTACTACACTTTGTGGACATGGCCACCTAGTTCTGCATATCAATGGTGATTTATAGCAAAGACAAAGACTATTGTGGACAAAATTATGACTTATCGGATTGGAACAGGGTAGGGGACACCATCTAGATTCCTGGCAGACAACGGGATGAATTTGCAATGAGGAGTTCCAAGATATGTGTGAAAATTTAAATATTGTGGTGTTGCACACTGCAGCAGCAAGACCATTCGGCAATGGTCTATGTGAATGGAATCATGAAGTAATAGATGATATGCTGCATAAGGTTTTGGCCAATCAGGTTGTAAATTGCAGATTGCATTAGTGTGGGTGGTACATGCGAAAAATTCAGTACAATGATGGGGCATTATAGTCTGGACTAATTGGTATATGGAAGGAGCCTAAAATTTAAAATTACCATCGCTATTGACCGACGCTCCTCCAGCATTAGCTCCATTTTTTTCACACATCTGAATGCCATGCATTCAAGGGAGACAGGCCTTCATTAAGGTTGAGGTAAGACCGTTGGGAATACATTTCAAAAAAGATGATATGATCTACTCTAAAAGACAGGGCCTAAAAGAGTGGAAAGGACAGGTAAAATGATAAGGATGGATGGCAAGGTGTACTACAACACAGTAACCAGACAGTGCAAGCCCAATCTTCGAGAATAGTGGGAATTGATTATGAATTTGGAGCATCTGAACAAGATGTAGAAATACAAGAAGCACTTTGTACCTCACAAACACATACCTTGAGCAACTATGATGATCAGATAGCTATAGATGAGAGGGAATCTGATGATCAGCTAAGTAACAGTGAGGCAGGAGATAAAGCCGTTACTTCAAAGGTTGAGTTACCCAAAGTGGGCACAGTGGTATCGTATATACCCAAGGGTCATGTGAGTGGAGGGATACCACAATTATTGAGGAAAAACCTCAGAAAAATATAAGCACTGGCTCAACGTCCAAAAACAAGGGCAAAAAGTGAAAGCGAGAGATTGGTAAAAAGGAGGGGAAAGATGGAAGCCAAAAAAAACAAGATTTATGTTCTGAGGGTGAGTGAGTGAGCACTCGTGAACTCAGGAAAAGGTCACAAATCTGTGACCGAAGCTATGTTAACAGAGACTAGAGGTCTGAGAGTAGTAGTCTGACAGGGACAGACACTGCAGTAGAGGCCGGAGCTTAACAAGGCTAGGTATCAAACTAGTGACAAGGATAGGAGTAGAAGCCCTATGATAGGTAAGTTTTGGTGGCTGCCAATAAAATGAAGATCGTGGAAATAAGAGAGGCCAAACGAAGAGTGTTAGACAGTTGGAAAGAGTTTGGGGTGCACATTGAGGTACCAGACGAAGAGCAGCCTGCTCTATGCCATTGGTGGGTTTGCACAGAGAGCATCTTGCAAGATGGGACTTATAAAGCAAAGGCCAGATTAGTAGCCTGTAGTATGAGGAACATTTGGAGGGAAGAGACATTTGCTGAAATTTTACTGATACGCCCGCCCCGGAAACGGGGCGGGCAAGTCTCGCAGAACGGCATTGTCCATTGGCCTCGGGCAGGATCTTCCAGCAATTAGGGTTGATTCGCGTCCGCAGCAGGGAAAGTTACACTGAATTTTTTTTTTCGCCGTTCTAACATCTAATAATTGGGAATGCAAATTGACAAATATCAAAGCAGCATTTCTGCAGGGCAAAACATTTCAAAGAAAGATTGTTTTGAAGCCACCCAAATGGGCATGAAATACACAGGAACAGTCGTGGAAACTGATCAAATGTTTATACGGACTGAGTGACGCATCAAGGGTTTGGTATTTTTCTGTACAATCTGTATTGCTGAAAACTGGCTGTGTCCAGTTAAAAGCGGATTCCACAATGTTGTTTTGGAAGTCGGAAGGAAAATTGGCCAGAGTTTTCATATTGCATGTTGATGCCTTCCTGTGAGGTGGCACAGAAGAGTTTGCAAAGAGGGTAATTAATAGGTTAAAGATGGAATTTAAAGTAGGGAGTCAAAGTAGGTGCTTTTTGATATCTCAGTCCTGATGTACGACAAAGCAAATCCGCGATAATGATGAATCAACAGGGATATCGAGACAACATTGATCCTATTCCCATAACCAGAGAAAAGTCGATGAAAAAAGAGGAACCGGCCAACAAAAAAGAAACTGAATTGTTGAGGAGTATGATGGAACAGTTAAATTGGCTATGCACACAGACAAGACTGGATGGGAGCGATAACGTCCTACAGCTAAGTAATATGTTGAGGCGCACTTCAGCCCAAGAGATCTTGTAGGCAAATAAAACTTTTGAAAAAGCCAAAATTAAAGGAATGCGTAATTAAATTCCCAGCACTGGGAGAACCGGAAGACATGAAGTTAGTGGTGCTTCGCATGCCAATCTAACAGATGGACCTTTGAGCGGTGTTGGATTCATAATATTCTTGGTGGATGAAGAAGGAAAATGTTGCCCCTTGGCCTGGGAAGCAAAGAAAATAAAAAGGGTGGTCAAAAATACATTGGCAGCTCTAGCATTAGTGGAGGTGGTAGACATGCAAATGGAGGATGGTTACCTAAAATTAATTTGAAAAAAAGGGGAATCTGCTATAATGTAACCAATGGTAACATGGTGAGGGTCAGCTGACCCAGTATAAATAGAAAGCAGATGGGGATTCTGGGGAGCAGTTGTAGCCCTAGTGTGGTGTAATGAAGGTTCTTTATTACACCTTTTCTTTGATTTACTTTGTGGAGTTAGTTCTTTTGTTGCTTGCAACTAAGTATCCTTACTGCCGGATGAACACATAGGGGAGAGAAGGAAAGGGGAGGGTGCAGAATATAGTGTTACAGTTATATCTAGGCTGTAGAGAAAGATCAGCTTAATATGTGGTAGGTCCATTCCGAAGCCTGATGGCAATAGGGAAGAAGCTATTCTTGAGTCGGTTGGTACGTGATCTCAGACTTTTATATCTTTTTCCCGATAGAAGAAGGTGGAAGAGAGTATACCCAGGCTGTGGGGTCCTTGATTATGCTGGCTGCTTTTCTGAGGCAGCGAGAAATGTTGACAGAGTCAATGGATGGGAGGCTGGTTTACATGATGGACTGGGCTCCATTCACGATCTTTTGCAGTTTCTTGTGGTCTTGGTCAGAGCAGGAGCCATACTAAGGTGTGATACATCGGGAAAGAATGCTTTCTATGGTGCATTCATAAAAATTGGGGAGAGCCGAATTTCCTTAGCCTCCTGCGAACGTAGAGCCGTTGGTGGGCTTTCTTAACTATAGCATCAGCTTGGAGTGACCAGGACAGGTTGTTGGTGATCTGGACACCGAGAAACTTTAAGCTCTCGACCATTTCCACTTCATCACCATTGATGTAGACAGGGGCATGTCCTCCATGACACTTCCTGAAGTTGATGACGGGTCTCCTATACTGTACAAACTCGAGGCAATGTAGTATGGAGAAGACATGCAGACCAACCTTTGCCAGGGAATCAACCGAGAGCCTGCAACAAGCTGTGCCAAGTGAAGGCCTGGACATACCTGAGAATCTGACAATACCCGAAACAATTGGGTAAGGCAGTACCTTAGCTGAGAACGCTTCAATATCAAGTCAACCTCCTAACACTACATCGACTCCAGTGAAGACAACCACTGGAGCTACATAAAACCTTGGCTCGGCTGCACTTGGAGTATTGCATGCAGTTCTGATCATCACACTACTAGAATGACGTGGAAGCTTGAGAGAGGGCAAAGAAGCTTCACCAGGATGTTGCCTGTTCTCGAAGGAGTTGACTACGAGGAGAAGTTGAATAAATTGGATTGTTTTCACTGGAAAGGCAAAGGCTGAGGGGAGACCTCATAGAGGTCTACAAAATTATGATGGGCAAAGACAGGGGGGTTAGTCAGAGGCTTTTTCCTGGAGAGGTGGGTGCCCAGAACGCGCTGCTAGAGGAGGTGGTGGAAGCAGGCACATTAGCAACATTTAAGAGGCATCTAGATCAGTACACGAGGGAAAAAGGAACCGAGTAAGGGCAGAAGATTTTTTAGTTTAGTTAGGGCATCATCGGTACAGGCTTGGCGGGCTGAAGAACCTGTTCCTGTGCTGCACTGTTCTTTGTCCACTAAACCAAAACACCAGAGGTTGCAGTCAACACAAAAAAGCAGGTGCCTGAGGTTCGCCGACAACCACCAAGAAATCAACTTCCTCTGAAATGTCTAACCTACTGACTGCTGTGTTTATTAATTGTTCGTATTCAGAATTTTGATAACGTCATACTGTATTTCATTGCAGGAACCTCTGATGTAAAAAGGGAAGAAAGCTTTGCATACTCACATTGTTCCTATTTGGAACAATGGCACTTTGAGGGGCTGATCACGTGATGTCTTGATGACACCATTGGCCATTTGCAGGGGCAAACGGGCTGTCCAACCTACCAGCTTGTAGAGTAAGCACCTTTCCAATAAAACTCGTGTTTGTTTGTACCTTCATGATCTGCAAGCCTATCCCTTAAAATACCACACACCTGATATCAAGAAACAGTTGAGTGCGCAAGCTACAGCAAACACTAGGAGCCCCAGCAACATGCTGGCTGTAGTGTGGAAAGCATGTATTCCAGAACTAATGGAACCACCAGACTTGCTTTTCCAATACAGTTACAGAACTAGTATCTACCCAACAAAAGTGGAGAATTTACCAGCTAAGACTAGTTTACAAAAAGCAGAAGAATATATCCATCCATAATTAGCCATGGTCGATAAGCAGCTGCAGGAATCTCCATTCACTGCAATTCTGCATGCTGTTGTCTTTCTTCCTTCTGTCCAGGTTCTGATATTGTCCACCCATTCAGTCCTCCACCTTAGAGAACATTCTTTCCAGGTGTTATACCTTCTATTGTCACCAACAATAGACAATCCACCATTTCCAATCCAATCAATTCACACCCCATCAGTCCATTCGCGCTCAACAGCAACGTAAGAGAAAGTACTGTTCACAAGGTTAACAGGCAGCACTTATTAACCACAACTATTGTAATCGGATGCTCATCTTTTGATTCACTGGGATTACTAGGCTCTATACAAACAATTTAGAGAGGTACCAGGATTACAGAGTAGCTATCATAGATGACATTAATTATCTGAATATAAACTGGTAGTACTGTAAAGTAGTGTAAAGAGCAGAGAGGGCGAGTGTGCTAAGGAAAGCTTTCCAATGAGATAGGTGTTGCAAGACCTGGTTCTTGGGAATGAGGTGAGCTAAGTGGATAAAGCATCATTAGGCGGATATTTAAGGGACAGTGATTATTGTATCATAAGGACTAGTTTGACTGTGGAAAAGCAAAAGGAACAACCGAGAGCAAAAATAATTAATTGCAGAAAGCCAATTTCAATGAGGTAATAATGGATTGACCCAGATAAATTGCAATCAGATATAAGCAGACAAAACTATAATTGAACAATGAGCTGCTTTTAAATAGTTCAGGCACAGTCAAGGTATATTCCCAAGAATAGGAGAGGTACAGCAAACAAAAGCAGAGATCCCTTGATGGCAAAAGAAATAGCGAGTAAGACGAAAGAGAGTAAGTGTGCTTGTAACATATGTCAGGTGGATAATGCAACCAAGAAGCAGACTAAATATAAAAAGTTCAAAGGGGAGTTGAAAAAGCAAATATAAGAAGCAAAGAGAGTATGAAGGGAAACTGCTAACTATAACAAACGGAATTCCTAAAGTCTTCCATCAGCATATAAGTAGTAAAAGGAGAAGAGGGGCCAATATGATGATACTGTACCTTTAAGAAATGTATTTATATCATATTTGTTGTAAGGAGTATGTTTGGAATTCAGATCTGTTTTGCAGGGTGCCAAATTATCCAGGGAAACCTTTAAATTTGTAGCTGGGAGGTCAAGATAAGTACTCATTTTAGACCTTTATCAAGGTACCACATTGGAGACTGATCTGTAAGGTTAGAACACATGGGATTCAGGGAGAACTAACCAGTTTGATTCAAAATTGGCTTGCTGGTAGGAGACAGAGAATAGTGGTAGAGGATTGTTTTTCAGACTAGAGGCCTGTGACCAGTGGTGTGCTGCAGGGATTGATGCTGAATCCACTGTTGTTTATATAAACAGTTGGATGAGAATATATGAGGCATAGTTTGCGAGAGACGCCAAAATTGGTGGTGTAATGGACAGTGAACAAGTTTTGATTAGGTTAATTGGCAGGGACAGAGTCATGTGGAGGAGCTAAGCATGCAGGAAAAATACTGTTTCAGTTTAATTTTAAAACACAAGAAGTTGCTACCTGAACTGGCCAGAAGGAACAACTGTCTCTCTCTCTCTCTGTCTCGCTCTCTCTCTAGAGGGGTTCTGAAAGCTCCAGGGCTGTTAATCTAAGATAAGCAAGTATACCTGTGTTCTGCTAATTAAATTTAAAATAGGAGGTTTAAGCCTATAAAAGGAATATTGCTTGAATTTGAACTAATAGAAATGATTGGCAGTTCAGAATTGTATCTTGACTTTAAGTCTTGTTCAATTGTCAAAAGTTAAGTTAATTCATTTGTTATAGTTAAACTGTTGTTAAATATAATTTTGTTTTGATAAAAGCCTCCATGTGTATCAGTAGAAGTGTGTCTGGAATGAAACACCTTATCCTCATATTAATGCCAAAATAAAAAAAAAATGGGACCTAGTTTGATAAGGTCCCCCATGGTCGGCTTATGATGAAAGTAAGGAGGTGTGGGATAGAGGGAAAGTTGGCCGATTGGATAGGTAACTGGCTATCTGATCGAAGACAGAGGGTGGTGGTGGATAGAAAATTTTCGGACTGGAGGCAGGTTACCAGCGGAGTGCCACAGGGATCAGTGTTTGGTCCTCTGCTCTTTGTGATTTTTATTAATGACTTAGAGGAGGGGGCTGAAGAGTGGATCAGTAAATTTGCTGATGACACCAAGATTGGTGGAGTAGTGGTTGAGGCGGAGGGCTGTTGTAGGCTGCAAAGAGACATAGATAGGATGCAAAGCTGGGCTGAAAAATGGCAAATGGAGTTTAACCCTGATAAATGTGAGGTGATTCATTTTGGTAGGACTAATTTAAATGTGGATTACAGGGTCAAAGGTAGGGTTCTGAAGACTGGAGGAACAGAGAGATCGTGGGGTCCATATCCACAGATCTCTAAAGGTTGCCACTCAAGTGGATAGAGCTGTGAAGAAGGCCTATAGTGTGTTAGCTTTTATTAACCGGGGGTTGGAGTTTAAGAGCCGTGGGGTTATGCTGCAACTGTACAGGACCTTGTTGAGACCACATTTGGAATATTGTGTGCAGTTCTGGTCACCTCACTATAAGAAGGATGTGGAAGCGCTGGAAAGAGTGCAGAGGAGATTTACCAGGATACTGCCTGGTTTGGAGGGTAGGTCTTATGAGGAAAGGTTGAGGGAGCTAGGGCTGTTCTCTCTGGAGCGGAGGAGGCTGAGGGGAGACTTAATAGAGGTTTATAAAATGATGAAGGGGATAGATAGAGTGAACGTTCAAAGACTATTTCCTCAGGTGGATGGAGCTATTACAAGGGGGCATAACTATAGGGTTTGTGGTGGGAGATATAGGAAGGATATCAGAGGTAGGTTCTTTACGCAGAGAGTGGTTGGGGTGTGGAATGGACTGCCTGCAGTGATAGTGGAGTCAGACACTTTAGGAACATTTAAGCGGTTATTGGATAGGCACATGGAGCACTCCAGGATGATAGGGAGTGGGATAGCTTGATCTTGGTTTCAGATAAAGCTCGGCACAACATCGTGGGCCAAAGGGCCTGTTCTGTGCTGTACTGTTCTATGTTCTATGTTCTAGTCTGGCTTCATAATATAACTTGGGGTTTCTGATCGATACCTTAACACCAATTAGGAACCAAAAAGGTCATTTAGGCAGTGAAGTAGAGAGCACGACTGAGGTGTTAAATGAATATAGTACTTTGCATCCGTGTTTACTACAGAACAAGGTGCTGCAAAGACATGGAGGAAGTAATTCAGATGGACAAAGGGTTTAAAATTAATAAGAGGTATTGGATAGGCTGCCTGAATTTAAAAGTTGATAAGGCCTGAGAACTAGGTGAGATGCATGCAATATACCATGGGATGTGGGAGTGAAAATTATTTCTTTTTGGCAATCGCTCACTAGCAAGTATGATATCCACCTAAGAAATTCTGTGTCATTGCTCCGTGTGTTCTTGCACAGCTAATGAGACAATCAAAGTGCTGTATCTCCAACTGCATACTTGGCAGATATTTCCAGGAGGTGGAATTGGTCCATGGACTCAAGATCACTCGGGTTCCTTTCTCAGGCTCCTTCTTCAGATCTCCTCTTGCCGTTGGGTGTTCTTGAAGAATTTTATTACTTTAAACAAGATGTTCTCCAGGTAAGTTTCTTCAGAGCAAAGGCCTTCCAGGCATTGACATCAATGTTGCATTTTTTGAGGAAAGCTTGCAGCCTTTGAAGCGGTTTCCTTTGTCCTCCTCCGGTGCTTTCCCTGAGCTGAGTGAAGAGTATTTGCTTTGGCAGTCGGGACTCTGGCATCCTAAGCATGTGGCCCGCCCAGTGGAGTTGGTTTTGGATAATCATGGCCTCGATGCTGGTGCTCTTGACTCCTCCAAGGATGCTGATGTTAGTATGCCTCTCCTCCCAGATGATTTGGGGAATCTGTCTCAGACAGTATTCCTGTTACCCTTCCAGGATCTTGAGGTGGCGTCTGTATGTAATCCAGGTTCCTGAGTGGTTTAGGCGATTTGGGAGGCTATTTCCTTAGCATCAGCACGGATGTCACATTGGTCAAAGATGCTCATCCTTAGGGACTGCACTTGTGGATTGGATACAACGTTGGACCTCCGCATCAATGTCAGCCTTAGATGAGAGGTAGAGGAAATGTTCTGCATTTGGGAGGGTTTCTATATTGATCTTGGAGGGAGAGACTAGATCTTGGCGAGGAGTGTGTTGGTAAAGGACCTGAGTCTTCTTGAGGTTGAGGCCAAGACTGATTCTTCAGAATGCTTCCGCCAGGGAGTCAAGCATAGCTTAGAAATTCTCCTCCAAGAGAGTGGAGAATGCGTTGACATCCGCTTATTGAAGTTCCACCAGCAATGTCGGTGCCGTTGTCTTCTTGGATTTCAACTGGTTAAGGTTGAAATGTTTTCCGTCCATCCTATAGACAATGTCCACTCCACTGGCAAATTTGTTCTTGATGAAGTGAAGGATGGTGGAAATGAAGATGGAGAAAAGGATGAGAGTGATGACACATCCCTGCTTGATTCCAGTCTTGACCCCAAAAGTTTCTGTCATATTTCCATTAGTATGGACTGTCGCTGACATCTTGCTGTGGAGAAGTTGGATGGTGTTGATGAGTTTCTCTGGGCACTGGCCTTTGACAGAGTGCTTCCTGACTGACTGAGTTGAAAGCCTTAGCCAGATCAATGAAGGCCATGTAGTATGGTTGATAGTGCTCCTGGTATTTCCCTTGAAGTTGTCAAGCAGTGAAAATCATGTCCACTGTTCCATGGTTTGATTGTAAGCCACACTGGCTCTCTGGAAGGATTTCTTCAGAGATCGGGAGAAGACAGCTAGCGAGGATTTAGGTGACGACCTTTCCGGCGATGGAGAGTAGGGAGATTCCATGGTAATTCCCACAGTCCACGTTGTCTCCTTTCGTGAAGATAGTGGCAATGACAGCATCCCTAAGGTAATCAGGGATTTCTTCTGTCCCAGGTATTCAGGAACAGCTGATGGAGATGAAAAGTGATTTCTTCTCCTCCAAGTTTGAAAATATCCTCTGGAATCCCATCTATTCCTGCAGCTTTCCATTCTTCATGTGTTTATTGGTGATTTCAACTTCATCCACACTTGGTGGGAGCCCATGGTCATCTTTAATGGGGATTTCCTCAAATTTATCCTTATCTACGATTGTGTCACGGTTTAGATGTTCTCTCTATAAAAAGCTGATGTTTTCTCTGCCTCTCAAAAGGATTTCATCCTTACTCCACACTGGATTAAGACCTAGAGTATTGGGTAGATATATTTCCTTGGTGGCACTGAAGAACCCAGTCCCAGTTTACCCCAGTCCAATGCCGGCATCTCCACATCATTGGTGCTGAAGAAGCCACGGGTGCCGTGCTTGTTGGCAAGGAGTTGCAGTTCCTTAGCTTTCTCAATCCACCACTGCATCTTGATTTCCCTAGTCCTTCTTTGTACCACTACCTTTGCTGTTTGAGTTCTCCTCTTTTGCTGGTGATGTCGTTTTGCCAGGCAGGGAGAGCTTTCATCTTGTTGTTGATGATGTTTTGGATGATGTGGTCATTCTCGTCGAATCAGTCTTGATGTTTCCTGGTCTTGTAGCCAATGGTTCTTCACAGCTTGAGATGATTGTTGTCTTCAGCTCTTGCCAGTTTTCCTCCACTCCATTGGAATGAACACTTTGGAGATTTTGGTGAAGACATTGGTGGAAGTTCACTTGAATGCTTGGCTCTTGAAGCAGCTCAACGCTAATCTTTTTTCTAAGCTGTTTCTTTATCTTCTGCTGCTTCTGAGGGAATTAGATGGACTTAGAGAAGTGGATCAGCCGATGGTTTGTCCAGCAGTCACCTGCACTGGTCATCACTTTGGTGATGAGTGCATCCTTTTGGTCTTGGGATCGGATGATGATGTAGTTGATCATGGATGTCTCCAGGAAGTCCTGAACATGTCTTTTTGGCAGAACAGTGTGTTTGTGATGATGAACTGGTGCTCTGGGCATTTGGTGGGCAAGAAAACCGATTGGAGTTGCAGTTCCTAACTCCTTCCTTTCCAATGGTTCCTTTCCAGAGTTGGGAGTCCTTTACAACCCTGGCGTTGAAGTCCCCAAAGTGAATTATCTTATCTTCCTTGGGAATGTTGGAGAGTATGGTGTCCAGGGTGGAACAGAAGCCTTCATTGGACTCTTGAGCATCAAGAGATGGGGCGTAGTTACTTACGACCACTGCCTACTGGTTCTTGGCAAGTTGTAGACAGAGGGCCTGATTTTACCATCGCATTGCGCCTGTTTTCGGGAACACAAACTTGGTAAAGTTGGGCATGAGGCGAGTTGCATGATCCGCGCCCGCCTCTGTGCCGGTTCCACCTTTAGCAATGCCCAAAAATGGCCACGATCGGGACCGTGCCCGAAACGGATGCAATGGCCATTTAGATGCATTTGCATGCATTTAAATTGACTTAATGGGCTGCATGTCCAACCTTACCGGCACTTCCCCCTTTACCACTGCATTCGCCCATCCAGAATCGGCATGAAACAGACATGCTCCACAAAAGTCCGATTTGAGCGCTCCAGTTAGTGAGGAGGTAGCTGCCTAGTGTCCGACAACTCTCTGCTTGAGATTGGTGGGGGGGGTCAGCTGCCACTCTGCCTGAGATCAATGGGGGGGAAGGGGCGGTCCGCTGCCACTCTACCTGAGATCAGTGAGGGGGAAGGGGGGGGTCCGCTGCCACTCTGCCTGAGGTCAGTCGGGGGGTGGGAAGGATAAGGGGGTCAGTAATGTTGTGGGGGTGGGGGTAATGTCTGTGGGGGCCAGGGAAGGCATTATCCAGCCTGGGAGCGATATGGCAGTGGAGCTGCATTCTATCTTTTTTTTTCTGCGCATGCGCAGTCGGAGGTGCCGATCGGAGCTGCAGGATTTTGGGCACGTTAAGCCCCAGCCACAGGCTTGTGCAGCGCGATTCAGAATCGCTGATATTTTTCAGGCAGAGTGCGTATAGGGATGTCTCAAAACGGGTCTAAAAGTCAGATCTGAAACACTCCCAGTTTCATGTCCGCCCAGCACTTAGAATCAAAATGGTAAAATAGGGCCCAAAGAGTCATGAGGCATTCATTGATGCCAACAGAGAGCTCTGAGAGTCGACTGACAGGTTTGCTCTTGATGGCAATTCCAATTCCATATGTCCTGTGCTGATCACCAAATTTCCTCTCCAACCACCACCATCTTCCTTCAGCTGCCCTTCACCTGCTCTTCGGATCTCTTGCAGGGCAGTGCAAGGTTGAAATGCCTGAGTTCACGTGCAACAAGGGCAATTCTCAGTTATTATTCTACACATTATTCATGAAGGTTCAGGTTCCATGATTGAGTTTAAGTTCGATATCCTGATCACAGTGAATGAGCCCACTGGATGTGGGTTTCCCAGCCAGGTTAGAAACAGAACAGATTATTTTTTTGGGTACCCTTTCTAACCCCCTCCCCAGTCAGCACAGTGGATCCTGATGAAGCCTTCTCAGTCATGAAGAAAGCTGCCAAAATATTTTGCTGTTCATATTCCAGGACCGAAATGACTGAATCAAACTCCAATGCCTATGTGCCTGTCCAAAGCTCGGGATCTCCAGATCTCACAGTCCGGTCCCGTCACCTCTCACCAATCACCGTAAGGCTTATTTGTGTGGAGATTGAATTCACTTCCTCTAGATAGATGCCTTGTTGAACATCAGCAGATGCGAGGTCCATGACAGAAGATAGGTTCAGTTCCACTGGCAATGGAACCTCAATCACTTTTAGGTTCTACCTACTGCTGCAGCCTTCATCTGTCATCTCAGCCATTGATATCGCATGAGTATCTTCTGCTTGATCCACCATTGAGAACTGGTTTTGGATTGTGCTTTGTCTGGTTCTCTCCCCCCCCGCACCCCGCCCCCCCCCGTCCCCACCCCAACCTTACCATTATGGGTGGCCCGACCAAGAATTTAAGATTCCAACAGCATCCCTCTCGGGATCAACATGATGTTCAAGTCCCTCCACCA
The DNA here is from genome assembly GCF_964213995.1 of Mustelus asterias. Taxonomy (NCBI): domain Eukaryota; kingdom Metazoa; phylum Chordata; class Chondrichthyes; order Carcharhiniformes; family Triakidae; genus Mustelus; species Mustelus asterias. Next base: position 21,273,195 of record NC_135825.1, on the reverse strand, counting down.
CAGCAAGATGGTAATCCATGGAAAGGGAATGTGAAAATTATGGGCCAACTGGTAAAAATGTTGCAGTTTCCCCTACACTCAGGATTAGTGCCAGAGGACTACAGAATTACAAACATTATACCCTTGTTAAAAAAATGGACGCAAAGAGAACCCTTGCAACTACAGACCAGTCAGCATAACCACAGTAATGGGGAAGCTTATAGAAACAGTAATTTGTGACAGAGTTAACAGTCACTTGTATAAATCTGGATTAATAAGTAAAGCCAGCAATGACTTGTTAAGGACAAATCATGTTTAACTAATTGGCTGGAATCTTTTGATGTGGTAACTGTCACAGAGAAAATGCATGTGCTCTTTTACTGCCCATGATTGGCATGTTTTGCATGGAAAGATGTGTGTTATTTCTTAAACTTTGGAGAATGTTTCCAAATTAAATTAGTCAGCAGCAAGTTTTTGCGAGTTTCCAGAATGGATTTGATGCTTTCAAGTTGAAGTGAGTGTCTTGGGAAGAAAAGGAATCCTAGCAGGTTGTGAGCTGTATTGCAGTTGGATTTCAGGCGAACATTTAAAATGGAGCAGGTTATGCATCGGCTTCTTGATGTCTTGCAGCTATTTTGAGTCAGGTGCACATTGGCTGAACTGATGATTCCGATGGCTCTAGTGGGTCTGATCAGCAAACTACTCTTAGATGATCTTTGAAAAGAGATAAAGACAACATGCTGTCTCACAGCATGCCTTTTCACAAGTTAAAGGAGTTGTAATGCCCTATGTTAGGGGTTGTGTGTTTTAAGCAAAAACAAAAGAAATGTGGTTTGCACATGTAGATTAAAAATAACAAGAGGTTTATTGAAGGAGTTGTTGCCTGTACAGAGTACAAACTGAAACTAGGCCTGAGAAACACCCCAATGGCATCACCAACAAATCATGCAACCATGCAACCACTTAAAAATAGAACAGATGTTTTCCAAATAAGCTTTCCTGGGCCAGTCCCGATCCTCAACCTCCCCCCCACCCCCCCATCCTGAGCACTCCAATCTCCAAACTCCACCCCCAGCAGTGACGATCCCCCCACCCCAGGACTGGCGATCCCCTCACCCTGGCTGACAACCTGCCCCCCCCCAGGAGGCAGACCACCCCCTCGGGAGACAGTCAGTGGGGGGGTGAGTGGTGAAGGGGGAGGGTGGATCACTCTGTCTGAGATCGGTGGGGGGGAAGGGGGGGTCCGCTGCCATTCTGCCTGAGATCGGTGGGGGGATAAGGGGAAGGGTGGATCACTCTACCTGAGATTGGTGAGGAGGGAAGGGAGGGAGAGGCCCATGGTGGAGGGAGTGGGAGTAGAAGGGGGTCAATAATGTTGTGGGGGTGGGGCAATGTCTGTGGGGGCCAGGGAAGATAATACCCGGTCCAGGAGGGATATGGCAGGGGAGCAGCATTCTATCATTATTTTTTTGTGCATGCAGAGTTGGAGGTGCCAATCGGAGCTGCAAGGTTTCTGGTGTGTTAAGCCCCACCCACAAGCTTGTGCAGCGCGATTCTGACTCACTGATACTTTTGCAGGCAGAATGCGTATGGGGGCGCTTCAGAACGGGTCTAAAGGTCGGATCCGAAACACTACCAGTTTCAAGTCCGCCCAGCAGTTAGAATCAAAATGGCAAAATAGGCCCCTTAGTCTGCTTTCCCTTGAATTCTCCTCTGAACAATACCTTGCTTGTCTGTTCTCTTAACTTCAGTACTCTGAAGACTTTTTGTCGACTGTATTTGGTTCTTTGGGAAGTGTGTCTCTTTGCAGCTCCATTGTCCTGTCCAGTCTTTCTTCCGGCAGACACATATTCACTCCCTGGTGTCCTCTCCAACTGCAAATAAATTCAGCTAAAAACTAAAACTTAAAAGCCTTTCTACCTTAAAAGGCACTCAGTCGCTAAGCAATGGTTGCTACGTCTGCAAACCTTTATTTACTCTTCACACTGTAACTCTCTCTAAGCATAGTAGAAGCACAGTTGGAATTGAAACCAACCCCCACACATATAAATGCATTTGTACAATATGAATCTAACTATAGGTTTTACTCTTCCTTCCACAGAAACATTACATAAAATCCACTTAAAACTATACTTTATTTCTAATGTCTACCAATACAAAAATAAATTCCTTAAACTATACAGACGAATCATTAAGCCACTTAATAAGCTCTTATCCCTGAGCCCACCAAATGTAGTGGTGACTCAGGGATACTTGCGAATTCATGTGTCACTCCTGTGTCTCCTCACGCTACTGCCACCATCCCCTCCAGCAAACCCCAACCTGCCTCACTCATCAGCAATGATCCCAGGCGAAGACCTCAGAACATTACCAGCAGCAGCCAGGATAGGATTTGTACCCTTATGGGGCCTTAATTATTTGTGAGCTTGTACACTGCAAACCTAAGTGCCTGGTTGCATTTAAGTAACATCAGCAAGCCATTGGAGAGATGACATGTGTTTCCCACCTCTTCTCCAACTAAAGAGCTGCCCTAAACTGCAGCCTAGGTGTAAACTTTCTGAGGAAATGAGCGAGGCTTTGATGTGATGAAAACCGTACTTGAGACCTGGATAAAATTCCCTCTTCAAAGCTGGTTGCAAGTACAAACGATTGGGTATAATAACTGGACATCTGCCACACACTAGCAACCAAATTCCCACCAAATCACTTTCTTTGGGAAAGAACAGCACAGGAAAGAAAATAATTCTGATAACTTACGTTCACAAACAGCATCTACTGCTGTCCAATTTCTATCTTTTTTGCAGGTAGATATTGGTCTAATTCCTTTTTTCAACGTGTAATCTGTATTACATACGTATGTAATGACGGTACCCACAAAAAAATCAGTGTGAGCTCCAACATGTGCTCTGCCATTAAGTAATGGTGGAGGGTCAGAGGGGCAGTAAGCTGTTTAAATAAAAAAAATTAGTTAAGTTCAGTTTAACATTCAATGACCATGCCCCTTGAAGATGCATTTAGAGATTAAATACTACATTAGGTTTATACATTGAAGATATTGCCCTTAATGTCAAATGTCTTCCTTTTCAATTTTTTTAAATTCTCATATCTTTATGTTACATGATTTGCTGACTCATTCCAAATATTGTAGCATTTTTTGTTTTCCATTGGCCTTTCCCCAATACTGAGAAGAATGTTTCCCTGTTAAGAGTCTAAAATTGTGACGATGTAAGTTGGATAGCTACGCAAGACAAAACTGTGATGCACAATTATTGAGGTGGAATATCTAATGCACAGTAACAGAAATTTCTACAGATCTGGTGAACAATGCATTAAAGACTCGAAGCCTAAGAATAATTGTTAATAATATCAGCAGTGGAAAAAAGGAAAATTTTCATTTTTAAAGCATTTTTCATGACTACTATACATTCAATGTGCTTTAAAGCCAATAAATTACTTTTGACATGTCGTTATTAGTTACTGTTGTAGTGTAGAAAATGTGACAGCCAATTTTCACAGAGCAAACTCCCACACATGAGAATACCTAAATATTCCATTTTGTGATATCGATTGAGGAGCAAATATTGACTGGAATACCAGGGATCTTTTACATCAATTCAAACAACCTGATGAAGCCTTGTTTTTTTTAAAAAGTCTAATCCAAAAACAATTCCTCCAATAGTATTGCATTCTTTCACTGCTGCATTGAAGCACCAGCCTTGACGTTTGTGCTCAAGCCCTGGAGTTTGAATTGAACATTGGACTCTGAGATTCAACTAGAATAGTGCTACAGCCGACACGTTTATTCCTTGCCTGGCAACACTTCCATTTTAGAATTATCTTTCTCACTTTAAACAGTTCCATGCCCTTGCACCTCAAACCCTTATTATCCTCCACCAGGCCTGTAGCTCTCCAAGATATCTGCACCCCTCCAATTCTGGTCTCTTTACGCAACAATTTTCACCACTCCTCCAGTAGCAGCTAGGCCTTTGTTCATTTCTGGAATTACCTTCCTAAAACCCTCTGCCACTTCATACTCTTCATCTAAAATGCTCTTTAAAAATTATTTCCTTGGCCAAACTTTAGTACTATTGTCTCCCTCTGTGCTTTGGTGTAAAATTTGGTCTTGTGACAGTCCTGCAAAGCACATTGGAATGTTTTATAATGTCAAAAGTTCTACGTAAATATATGTTACTGTTATTTTTATGAGGCTTACAGTAAAGTACTGATGTTTAAAGTTCTGCAGCAGTGAACACAAAACAAAAATGTTCTCATTGGAAGCTTAGAAATTATACATAGAAATGAAACAATAACAAGAAATTGCTTAAAACTACTCATCAGAATGTTTGTTGCTTCAACAGAGACTTGAATCCAATTGAGATATGGCTGGCATTTGAAAAAATTATTTTCTAGAAACCAAAATCGAAGGCAGCAGAATTGTATTGCACTACTGTCCGTAAGCTCATGGCCTAACATATCTCACATTCTAAACTTATCAACAAAGCAGGTGTCAAGGTAGTCAAACCAAGCCTTCCACCTCCGATTCCAGACTTTATGCATTGTGGGTGCCGGACCCTGCCTTCTGTGACGGACTCTCTGCAGGGCAACCCAAGTCACTGCTGAAGAATTCTGTAAATTGGGCCTCAACAAGCAGGCACAGATGATGGAGAACAATGTCCTCTGAGGGGAGAAGGGAAGGGGAGAGGGAGAACCAGATCCAAAATCCTTGAGTAACAGATGAACAGGGGTCTGAGCCAGAAGCTACAAGGAGCAACAGCAGCAGGAAAAAAATAGCCCCTGGAAGCCTTGGCCAGAAAGCAAAGAACCCCCTGAGCCTAACAAGCCCAAAGGTGCATGAGATATCTTCATAATTTAGATGGCAAGGCAATTGGGCTCACTATTTGCGAGGAATTAGCAATAGGAGTTCTACAAATGCATTGTTTCTTTGCTGCAATTATTAACTGTCACTTCCACTGTAGGGCAGTCCTTCTAACCCCATTGTGCTGCAAGCAAGACTGCAACATGTCTGATTTGAGACCAGGAGTTTAGTTCTCAATTGATTTGTTTGGGCTGTTGGACCACATTTGTTCATTGTAAAAAGCAAACACTAAATGCCATTTTGATAACCACCTATTTTCTAAAATCCAAAATCAACACAATTCGCAGGCACACTGCAGTTGATTGTAAACTAGAAATTGTCCATTCAATGGCAGATACAACTAAAAGAGATCCTATGAATTAGCCTGGCAGGTGATAGATCATTAATCTCAGTCACAAACTCCTTCAAAATTCTGCCTTCCTCATAAAATATTGCAGCTCCTCTTTTTCCAGGAATTAGTTTGATCCCTAGCTGACAGTAGCTCACAAGCAAGCCATCTTCCAAAGACAACTGCATCATAAATGGCATGTGTCTGCACTACTGCCTGAACTCTGCTTACAACAGTCTGGATTGGGTAGTAGCAACTGTACATTTGCTATTTTTAGCTTCTTGATCTAGCCTCCATCTTTAACCTGCCTGTACTGCACCAATGGAATCATCAATTCTGAATTCTAATGACAGTGTCCTTTTATATGGTTTCAATCAAGTTTCAGTGTTCTTAAATGTTTTGCTTTCCAATCTCAGTTTCAGTTGCTGTTCCTTAGCAATTGAGAGGGTTAGTTTCCTTTCTCTGTTTCCCTTTTCAGCTCGCCTTTTCAATTAAGCGTTCTCTTAAAAAAATTATAAGATTTGAAACCACAAATTTTACACATGTAGGGAGAGGCAGTGCCACAATTGTATTGTCAGTGGTCTAGTAATCCAGAGCCTCAAGTTAATGCCCCATGGTCCCGGGTTCAAATCTAACAGCAGATAGTGGAATTCGAATTCAGCAAAAATCTGGAATTAAATAATTGTCTATTGACAAAAAGCCCATCTGGTCCACTAATTTCAAACCTGCCATCCTTACCTGGATCTGGCCTATATGTGAAATGGCCTAGCAAACCACTCAGTTGATAGGCACTGGAAACAGCAATGTTGACCATACAAGGTGCCCCTTACAAAGATCTGGGGGCTTGTGCCAAAATTGGCACAGCTGTCTCATAGACTAGTCAAGCAACATACCTTATAATGTCCCAGACACCATCCCTGGGTCTCTCCTGTCCCAGCAGAGGTGGAGGCACAGTGGTATACAATCGTGAGAGAGTTGTCCTGGGAATCTTCAAAGTCGACTCTAGACCCCATGAACTCTCACAGCATTAAACATGAGCAAGAAAGCTTCCTGCTGGTTACCACAGGACATAGCTGCTACACTGGGTCTGTGGCAGCGGTGAGGGAAATGACAAGAGGTAAAAACTAACTCATCCTCATTAACCTGCCAGGTGCAGATGCCTCTATCCATGACAGTATTGGTAGAAGTGACCATGCCACATGATGTGGTACTCAACCACAATCTATAACTTCATGGCATGGCATAAAGTCCCTTCTACCATTACCTCCAAGCCCGGGGATCAACACTGCTTCAATGAAGAGTAGAGGGCATGCCAGGAGCAATACCTGGTATACCTAAAAATGTGGTGACACCCTGGTAAAGATACAATACAGGACTACTTGCATATCAAACTGCACCACTAGCAAGTAATAGGCAGAGGTAAGTGATTCCACAACCAACGGATCAGATCTAAGCCCTGCAATCCTGTTGCTTCCATGTTATGAACGATGGTGGATATGTTAAAACAACTGACTGGAGGATGTGGCTCCACAAATATCCCCTTCCTCAGTGATGGGGGAGCCCAGCACATCAGTGCAAAAAAGTAAAGCATTTGTTACAACCTTCAGCCAGAAGTGCCAAGTGGATGATCCATCCCGGCCTCCTCCAAAGGTGTCCAACATCACAGATGTCAATCATAAACCAATTTGATTTACTCTACATGATATCAAGAAATGGTTGAAAGCACTGGATACTGAAAGGCTATGGGCTCTGACGATATTTCGGCAATAGTACTGAAAACTTGTTCTCCAGCATTTACCGCGCCACTGGCCAAGCTGTTTCAGTACAACTACAATACTGGCATCTATATGACAATATGCAAGATTGCCCAGGTACATTCAGGACAAAAAATGCAAAACAAATCCAACCAGGCCAGTTAACACCCCATCAGTCTACTCTCAATTATCAGTAAAATGATTGAAAGGGTCATCAACAGTGCTGTCAAGCACCACTTGCTTAGCAATAAACTGCTCACTGATGCTCAGTTTGGGTTCCACCAGGGCCACTAAGCTCCTGGCCTTATTAACAAATTTTTAAATTCATTTTTACGGGATGTAGGCATCGCTGGCGAAGCCAGCATTTGTTTCCCATCCCTAGTTACCCTTCATTAAATGACAATAAAGAGCTGAATTCCTGAGGTGAGATGAGAATGACTGTCCTTGAAATCAAGGCAGCATTTGACCAAATGTGGCATCAAGAAATCCTTGGCTAACTGGAGTCAATGGGAATTGAGGGAAAATATTCCCACTGGTTTGGAGTTATAGCAAGCACAAAGAAAGTTGGCTGTGGTTTTTGCAAGTCAGACATCTCAACTTCAGGAAATTGACTCCCTTAGGGGAGACTCCTAAGCCCACTTATCTCCAGCTGCTTCATCAATGACTTCCTTCCATCACAACGTCATAAGTGGGGGTGTTCGCTGATGATTGCACAATGTTCAGCATTATTCCTAACACCACAAATGCTGAATCAGTCCACAACCAAATGCAACAAGACCTGGACAATATTCAGGTTCAGGCTGATAAGTGGCAAATACAATTCATGCCATACAAATGCCAAGCAATGACCATCTCTAACAAGAGAGAATCTAACGATCATGCCCTTGACATTAATTGGAAATACCATCACTGAATTGCCCTCACTATCAACATCCTGGGGGTTACCATTGACCAGTGGCTGAACAGCACTAGCTATATAAATACTGTTGTTACAAGAGCAGGTCAGAAGCTAGGAATCTCTGGTGAGCAACTTACCCCTGACTCCCCAAAGCCTGCCCACAATCTACAAGCCACAAGTCAGGAGACTGATGGAATACTCTTTGTATTCCTGGATGAGTGCTGCTCCAACAGCACTCAGGAAGCTTGACGCCAGGACAAAGCAGCCAGCTTGATTGGCATTTCTTCCATATCGCCACCACTGACACATAGGAGCAACAATGTGTACCATCTACCATGTGGTCCAACAACACCTCATCTCAAATAATGGCAGAATTCAGCAAGCGAATGCAAAGATAAAGTTGAAGTGCTCACAACCATTTTCAAATGGAAATGTCTTTCCCTGCTACGTCCTATCTATAAAAATTGTGAATAATGTAATCCGACCAATTACCCTCTCATCTGCCAACAAGCAGAAATTAACTGCAGATAGCCTGTTATGTGGTGTTCAGTTTAAGATCTGCTAGGATCACTGGGTTCCAGGTCTCATGATAGTCTTGTCCCAGACTTGGACAAAACAGCATCATTCACATCATGTCAGCAACTGGCCAAGGTGTCCCAGTACAATTAAATCCTGTAAAATTTGGGTGGAAATTCTCTACTGACTGGAAACATACCTAGCTCAAAAGAAGATGACTGTGGTTGTTGGAGATCAATCATCTCAACATCAAGACGTGGGCGCAAGAGTTCTTCAGATCAATGTCCAAGGCTCAAGTATCTCCAGCTGCAAAGTCAATGGCATTTTTGCCATCATAAGATCCGAAGTGGGGATGTTAACTGATGATTGCAGTGTTTAACTACATTTGCAATTCCCCAGATAATGGCCATAAATTTACTACCTTTCCTGCCCCAGAATCGGGGTGGGCAAGGCTCGCAGAACGGCATTCTCTGTTGGCCTTGGGCGGGCCCCTACGAGCCTCGGGCGGGCGAGATGGTAAAATTCCGGTAAATGAAACAATCTGTGCCTGCCAGTAATATATTGCACAACAACAATATTAGGCTGCTAAGTGGCCAAAAACATTTATAACACACAGGAGTGAGATAATAGCTGTATTTAGCGAGAGTGATTCATTCTATTGTACTCCCATCATTAAATCCCTTGTAATCAACATCTTCTGGAACTCCATTGACCAGGCAGTTAACTGAGAGTCAATGATCATCTGGCAGGGACGTGCTGCTTGGCTTTTTGGCTAAGATCAAGCATAGATCAAACCCAAGATGGGGTGCAATGCCTTTTCCTGTCAGCTTGGATCCTGCATGTCTCTCTGGAACCACCATAAATTGGATTTAATTTGAACGTGGTTTTTGGAGTAAGCAAGATGATGGATTTGGGTCTGCCAGTTCCACTCTGTGCATTGGCTTTGTGACATTAAGAAGGGAGTAAAAATTTCAGAAAAGCTTTCATTCCAAGAGAAGATCTGAAGCTTGGTATTAAGATGCAAGGGACTAATAGGTACTCTAAACATTTCCATGAACTACAAGCACAAATTGTGAAGAAGGTTCTTTCTACCTTTCTTTTGTGAGCAGCCTATTTAGTTAAGTGTATAATTCCTTTAAATTCCTTTGAGGGCCATGTACTTGCAATATTGTTACATTCCTAGCTGATGTTACTACTGGACAAGTCAGATCCCAGGATGAAAAATGGCTTGATAGATCCTACTTTATATTTTTGGTGAGATATGTGGGTGAACACAGTCACAGGACTGCAGATTAACTTCGAACAAAAGAATAAAACATTTATTAAACAAAGGAAAATAACTATAATACAGGACTCCTTCACCTCAGCTATATCTTAACAGGTATATACAGATTTGTAAGGATAACATAAGTTACTGTGATGTACCTTAAAGAAAGTATTTTTTAAATCATGATTTCTGCAGTTCTCACAGCTTCAGTGATTTCTTAGCTCACAGATTCAGCTGATGTCATTGTTGCCAACTTGACTGAAATTGTCCTTTTATTGCTTCTTAAGTGGCTTAAATGGGATTGTCTGTGTTTATTCTGGGATTAGTTTCACGATCCTGCATTGTTAGGAAAAAAGGTCATGTGTTTTTGGACAGTTTTTTCCCCAGTGAGTTTAAGGTTTCAGTTTTGAGAATTCTGAGACTGCAGTTTAGTTTTTAGATTTTGCAGGGGCATCAAGCAAGAAAGAAGCTGAAGTCTTTGTCTCCCTGTTCCATTTGGAAATTCTGCTGGTTATCTCAAGGCAACATTTTGCCTTCTGGAAGAAAGTGCAGCCTTTGAAAAGATTCAATTACAGTCAAATGAGATTTAATCTATGCTGTATTAAGCCTGTGAAAAGGATTTTGTCAATGAAAGGTTTTGGTTTGTTGGAACAACTCTAATATTCAATTAAGGGTTAATACATTATTGTGGTTGTTTTCTTTCTGCTTTTTTTTGTTTCCAATTGATAAAAGGTATTGTTAATTTTCTTTCTATACATGTTAACTATATTCTTAAATAAACTTTGTTTGATAAAAGCTCCCTAGTGGGTTGTTGAATCATACCTGAAGTGAAACATATCATGCTCATCCTAGCCAAATTCAAGACGCAAAACGTATGGTTCAGGCCGTCTTCATAAAACACTTTGCAGTTTCTAACAAAAACTATAACAATTGGAGGGTCCAGTGGGATTAAAATCTATATTTCTTAATTGATTTGGGATTATTGAACTCAAAGACAGTGAGTGGTGAGCATATTTGTGTTTTCTGTTTGGGTGTTGTAATCAAGTTTAAATAGGGAGTGCGTTGCAGAGGTTCAGATGTTCCTGGGGGTGGAAGAGTTCATGCAAGGTAGTTTACAAAAGGTGACTAAAACAAAGCTTTTGGAATTGGCAAAAACATTGCAGTTGGCATTGCTTGACAGGAGAGAGAATTGTGGTGATAGCTGAACATTTGAAATTGCCAGAAACTCAGTCAGAATCATTGGAAATGGCTAGAATTCAATTAAAAATGAAACAGCTTGAACATGAAAAGAATTGAAACAGTTTGAATTGCAACAAGAAAAAGAAATGAAACTGTTTGAATTACAAGTCAGGGAAAAATAAAAATAAATTATAGCCCTAGCAAAACAAAAAGCCAAAGAAAGGGAGGCAATTGCAGAAGAGAAAGCAAGAGAAAGGGAGGAACAAAAAGCACAAGAAATGAGACTGCTTAAATTGCAGGCAAGGGAAAAGGAAAGGGAAAGGATAGCCCTAGCGGCACAAAAAGGTGAGAGAATTTGAACTTCAGAAACTGGCAATAAAAAGTGAACATCAGTTACAATTAGCAGAGGTAAAGAGAAAGTACAGGTTGCGAGTAGTGATGAGGACAGTGAGAAGGAGCAAGAGCTTCGTATTCAAAGGCTTGGCAGGGGTCTATTTAAATATGTCCAAGCATTGCCAAGGTTTGATGAGAAGGACGTAGAAGCCTTTTTCATTTCATTTGAGAAAGTGGCTAAACAAATGAAATGGCCACAGGACATGTGGGTATTCCTGATTCGAACAAAGTTGGTAGGTAGAGCTCGTGAAGTGTTTACACACTATCAGAGGAGCTATCTGGGAGGTATGAGGAGGTGAAAAATTCCATCTTAGGTATTTTTGAAGCCTGCAAAGGTTTAGAAATCTAAGGAAAGAACCTGGCCAAATGCACATAGAATTTGAAAGGATCAAACAGAGTAATTTTGTAAGGGTTTTTAAAATAGACCAGATGTATGAAGCTCTGAGAGAAATGATTATTTTGGAGGAGTTTAAAAATGCACTTCCTGATGTAATGAGAACTCATGTGGAAGAGCAGAGGGTTAAAACTGTGAGGTCAGCAGCAGAAATGGCAAATGATTATAAATTAGTTCATAAATCAAAGTTTGGTTTCCGACATCAGTTTCAGCCTTTGAGGGATAGGAACTAGGGTAAAGAGAAATACTCAGGTGGTAAAATTAAAGATCTTGTGGGGGATAATAAAGACAGTGCACCTCATGTTAAAAAGGAAATACAGGAATGTAGAAGAGAGATGCAAAGCCTCAGATGTTTTCACTGCAATAAATTGGGCCATGTAAAGTTCCAGTGTCTTAAGAAAAGCACTAGGAAGACTGATGTGGTAAAACAGGAGAAGCAAGTGGGGTTTGTAGCAGGATCTTTCTCTTTACTCCACTTACAGGCCAGTATTTGGGGGTCTGCCGATAGCTGCGAGTGTCTCTCTCTTACAGGCCTTGAAATTTCAAAGGCCGGGGAATGCTGCACTGGAGCAACTCCGCAGGAGAGAGCGCTGAACCAGGCTCACCGTTTATACCTGACTGGTAACCTGATACTTATATCACACAGCCATCCCAAAACTGTCACCAAAACCTGAGTGATTCTCTCCCTTGTCGGTGGGACAACGGCCACCCTGCACCCACTCCACTCGAGTAGGTCTCCAAGAGAGAGAACAGAGAGACTCTGTCCTTTTTATCTCCTGACCAGCAGTCTCCCTTGAGTGAGCTGGTTCGAATCGCTCAGATCACCCTCGGTTCTAGACTCCGGATTTATGGTAAGGGATATTGAAACTGTGACCTCGTCAGAGTGCGCTGATGAGAGAACAAGAGGTAAGACAGACTCCAAACAAGTTTCAAAACTTACAGTGATTTATTCAACAATAGAATCAACCTCTCCAATACCCCGCCACACATGAATAAAACTTATACTTTATACTATCACTATGGGAGAAATGCGAATGGGTACAACGTAAAATCTTACTTTACACAGTTCAAAACAAGATTACTGAACTTTAAAATCACAATACATCACCCCTCCCCTTGCCTCAACCTCTATCTTATCCTCAGGAGCTTCACAAGGTTGGCTGGGGTACTCACAATTCAAAAAGGGGTTCCTTTGTGGTGGGCTTGAATGTCTTAGTGCAGGGTCGAAACTGGGCTGCTGTTGGTCTTCACCTCTTCACATCAGCTTGCGATTCTGGAAGAGAGCTCCGTCTTGCTTGTCTGTCTCTCTTGATCTTAACCTCCGCCCAATTTAACAATCAACTTCCCTGCCCCCATAGGTGATTTTCAAGGACAATGGGCTTCCGATCACCGGCAGTCTGTTTTAATTGACTCAAGTCCAAACACAAAAGGCTGGAACTGCCTTGACCCCCGTAGGTCGTTATTTTAATGTCTTCTTAATGCTCCTCCGGAGCTTCCTGAACGGTATCCCATTAGTGGGATGGGTCTTCTTGTCTTCTGTGGATGGGCCGATTTCCGTGGCCATTGTCTCCCTGCTGGTCTGTTTACTGTTCGTCTGCTGGTCCATCTCCCTTTGTCCTTCTGATGATTAGATCACTGGTGTGTCTGCCTTTCTGGCCACTTGCATATTCAGGGGGCTCACACCTTTTTCTTAGCACAGTCCACAGGCAGGTTATGTTTGTCCTGCTGAGCCTTCTGGGAGGTTTTTAATCAGCCAGCAGCCAGAGTTGGCTACTTTTAAACTGTCAGGTTTCTCCTGAGTCCTTTTTAAAATATGGAGGATTGCTCTGAAACTTACAGGATTGTTAAAGGAAAGCCCAGTTGAAGCGAAAGAGGTGAAAAGAATGTACAGCCTGGTCAGGAGTTGACTGAAGGTGCCAGATCTCTTTAAAGCATTTACTTGTGAGGGTAAAGTTTGCTCATATGTACCAGGAGGTATAGGTAAAGAAGTTAAAATTTTAAAGAGATACGGGAGCAAGTTAACCTTTGATGGTAAGTGATGAGGAGTTATGTAGTTTGGGAGGAGTATTGCCAGAAGAGGTGGTAATATGTGGAATTCAGGGTGAGAAGAGTAGTGTTTCATTATATAAGATGAGGTTAGAGAGTCCAGTGAAGAGTGGTGAAGTTGTTACGACACAGAGGTTGACATCCTAAAGAAGTAACGCCAAATTCCCCAAGAGGAATACCTCGCCTCATAATCTGCTAAGAATGTGTGAGAAGGTGAACTGTCCTTCAGTAACGTTTAGTGGTTAACTAACTGAAATATCCCTGCATCAGAACCAGTTTCCAAGCTCCCCATCTGGCTGACACACGAACCATCTCCCGAAACTGTGGACTGTGAGTAAATTCTGGGTTTTTTTTTTGTCTAATTTTCGGGAGGTTTTTTGTAATTAACGGAAACCGGAAGGCCGCATCGCGAAGCCTGCCGGTAGCTGTAGTTTTTTTTTTCTCTCGGGCCCCTAGCCCTATAAATTGGTGCAGAGGAGATACCCGATCCTCTACACTGGTAGAGGATCCCACCCTTCCATCCTCCTCTAACCTAATTATAAGTGTGGGGAAGTTTTTTTTGTTTTTCTTTTTTTCTTGCTGGTAATGGCTTCAGGGATGGCAGTTCAGGCAGTATGCTGCATCTCCTGTGGGATGTATGTGGTGAGGAAATCCAGTAGTGTTTCAGGAGATTTTAGTTGTAAGAAGTGCATTAGATTGCAGCTTCTGGAGAAGCGTGTAAAGGAGCTGGAGGGGGAGTTAGAGGAACTCCGCATAATTCGGGAGGCGGAGGTGGAAGTTGATAGGAGTTATAGAGAAATAGTAACTCCTAGAAATGAGGCTTGGGTCAATGCCAGGAGGAGGGGTAAGAAGCAATCGGGAAGACAATCCCCTGGGGCGGTTCCCCTCCATAATAGGTTTTCGGTGCTGGAGGCTACAGTTGAGGAGGAATCAACTGAGCATAGAGAGCAGATCTCTGGGGGTGAGCCGAGTGAGAAAGCTCAGGTGGTTAGGGGCTATAAAAGACTGGGCCTTGTGATTGGGGACTCCACAATTAAGGGGACAGATAGGAGGGTCGGAACTAAAGGTAGGGACTCAGGGTTGGTGTGTTGCCTACCAGGGGCTGGGGTCCGGGATGTGTCTGACAGGGTATTCAGGACTCTTAGGGGGGAGGGAGATAAACCACAAGTTATTGTACATGTGGGGACACACGACATAGGGAGGATAGGGGAAGGGGATATTAGGCAGGGATTTATGGAGTTGGGGTGGAAACTAAAGGCCAAGACTGACAGAGTGGTTATCTCTGGACTCTTGCCTGTACCACGGGATAGTTTAGAGAGGAATAGGGAGAGGGAAGGTTTGAATTCATGGCTGAGGGGATGGTGCAGGAGGGAGGGGTTCAGGTACTTAAGCAATTGGGGCTCGTACTGGGGAAGGTGTGACCTCTATGAGAAGGATGGTCTACACCTTAATCAGAAGGGGACCAATATCCTGGGGGGTAAATTTGCTAAGGCCATGCAGGGAGGTTTAAACTGATTCGGGGGGGGGGAGGGATCCTGAGTAGTGGGGCTGAAAGTGAGGGATGCATGGATGGGGACTGCAATGCACGGCATTGCAGAGGTGGGGTGGAGCAGGGTTTGAAATGTGTATACTTCAATGCCAGGAGTATTCGCAATAAAGTGGGTGAACTTGCAGCGTGGATCAGTACCTGGGACTTCGATGTTGTGGCTATTTCAGAGACATGGATAGAGCAGGGGCAGGAATGGATGCTGCAGGTCCCGGGGTTCAAATGTTTTAGTCGAAGTAGGGAAGGAGGTAGAAGAGGGGGAGGGGTAGCATTATTGGTCAGAGATTGTATCACAGTGTCAGAGAGGAGGTTTGATGAGGACTTATCTGTTGAGGTAGTATGGGCGGAGATTAGAAATAGGAGAGGAGAGGTCACCCTGTTGGGAGTCTTTTATAGACCTCCTAAAAGTTCTAGAGAGGTTGAGGAAAGGATTGCGGAGTCAATCCTGCTTAGGAGTGAAAGTAATAGGGCAATTGTTATGGGGGATTTTAACTTGACTAATATTGACTGGAATTGTTATAGCTCTAGCTCGTTAGAGGGGTCAGTTTTTGTTCAAAGCGTGCAGGAAGGTTTTTTGACTCAGTATGTAGACAGGCCAACTAGAGGTGAGGCTATATTGGATCTGGTGCTGGGAAATGAGCCAGACCAGGTGCTAGACTTGGAAGTTGGTGTGCATTTTGGTGATAGTGACCACAATTCGGTTACGTTCACCTTAGTGATGGAAAGGGATAGGCATGAACCTCGGGCCAGTGGTTTTAGCTGGGGGAAGGGTAATTATGAGGCTATTAGGAGAGAATTAGGAAACATAGGTTGGACTAGGAGATTACAGGGATGGGAACGTCCGACATGTGGAGTTTTTTCAAGGAGCAGCTACTGCGAGTCTGTGATAGGTATGTCCCTGTCAGGCAAGGAGGAATTGGTAGGGCTAGGGAACCGTGGTGCACCAAAAAAGTTTCTTTGTTGGTTAAAAAGAAAAAGGAGGCTTATGTTCGGATGAGACGTGAGCACTCGGGTAGTGCACTAGAAAGCTTTAGATTGGCTAAGAGGGAGTTGAAGAGCGAGCTTAGAAGGGCTAAAAGGGGACATGAGAAGACTTTGGCGGATAGGGTTAAAGAGAATCCTAAGGCGTTCTATAGGTATGTCAAGAACAGAAGGTTGGTTAGGGCAAGTTTAGGGCCAGTTATAGATGGCAGAGGGAAGTTATGTGTGGAACCGGAGGAGATTGGTGAAGCATTGAACCAATATTTCTCTTCGGTGTTCACGCAAGGGGACATGAATATAGCTGAGGAGGACACTGGGTTGCAGGGGAGTAGAATAGACAGTATTACAGTTGATAAGGAGGATGTGCAGGATATTCTGGAGGGTCTGAAAATAGATAAATCCCCTGGTCCGGATGGGATTTATCCAAGGATTCTCTGGGAGGCAAGAGAAGTGATTGCAGAGCCTCTGGCTCTGATCTTCAGGTCGTCGTTGGCCTCTGGTATAGTACCAGAAGATTGGAGGTTAGCGAATGTTGTCCCATTGTTTAAGAAGGGGAACAGAGACTTCCCCGGGAATTATAGACCGGTGAGTCTCACTTCTGTTGTCGGCAAGATGTTGGAAAAAATTATAAGGGATAGGATTTATAGTTATTTGGAGAGTAATGAATTGATAGGTGATAGTCAGCATGGTTTTGTGGCAGGTAGGTCGTGCCTTACTAACCTTATTGAGTTTTTTGAGAAAGTGACCAAGGAGGTGGATGGGGGCAAGGCAGTGGACGTGGTATATATGGATTTTAGTAAGGCGTTTGATAAGGTTCACCATGGTAGGCTTCTGCAGAAAATGCAGATGTATGGGATTGGGGGTGATCTAGGAAATTGGATCAGGAATTGGCTAGCGGATAGGAAACAGAGGGTGGTGGTTGATAGTAAATATTCATCATGGAGTGCGGTTACAAGTGGTGTACCTCAGGGATCTGTTTTGGGGCCACTGCTGTTTGTAATATTTATTAATGATCTGGATGAGGGTATAGTTGGGTGGATTAGCAAATTTGCTGATGACACCAAAGTCGGTGGTGTGGTAGACAGTGAGGAAGGGTGTCGTAGTTTGCAGGAAGACTTAGACAGGTTGCAAAGTTGGGCCGAGAGGTGGCGGATGGAGTTTAATGCGGAGAAGTGTGAGGTAATTCACTTTGGTAGGAATAACAGATGTGTTGAGTATAGGGCTAACGGGAGGACTTTGAATAGTGTGGAGGAGCAGAGGGATCTAGGTGTATGTGTGCATAGATCCCTGAAAGTTGGGAATCAAGTAGATAAGGTTGTTAAGAAGGCATATGGTGTCTTGGCGTTTATTGGTAGGGGGATTGAATTTAGGAGTCGTAGCGTTATGTTGCAACTGTACACAACTCTGGTGCGGCCGCACTTGGAGTACTGTGTGCAGTTCTGGTCCCCACATTACAGGAAGGATGTGGAGGCTTTGGAGAGGGTGCAGAGGAGGTTTACCAGGATGTTGCCTGGTATGGAGGGGAGATCCTATGAGGAGAGGCTGAGGGATTTGGGATTGTTTTCGCTGGAAAGGCGGCGGCTAAGAGGGGATCTTATTGAAACATATAAGATGATTAGAGGTTTAGATAGGGTGGATAGTGATAGCCTTTTTCCTCTGATGGAGAAATCCAGCACGAGGGGGCATGGCTTTAAATTGAGGGGGGGTAGTTATAGAACCGATGTCAGGGGTAGGTTCTTTACCCAGAGGGTGGTGAGGGATTGGAATGCCCTGCCAGCATCAGTTGTAAATGCGCCTAGTTTGGGGGCGTTTAAGAGATCCGTAGATAGGTTCATGGACGAAAAGAAATTGGTTTAGGTTGGAGGGTCACAGTTTTTTTTTTTAACTGGTCGGTGCAACATCGTGGGCCGAAGGGCCTGTTCTGCGCTGTAATGTTCTATGTTCTATGTTCTATGTTCTATATCTAACACTCACTTTAAGATGAACACTTAACAATTTATTTATTTAACTAACAGAGAACTTTAACTAAACAAGTAACATGGTGACACGGTGGCACAGTGGTTTGCACTGCTGCCTCACAGTGCCAGGAACCCAGGTTCAATTCCAGCCTTGGGTCACTGTCTGTATGGAGTTTGCACTTTCTCCCTGTGTCTGCGTGGATTTCCTCCTGGTGATCTGGTTTCCTCCCACGCTCCAAAGATGTGTGGGTTAGGTTTCCTCTCATGCTCCAAAGATGTGTGGGTTAGGTTGATTGGCCATGCTAAATTGACCTTAGTGTCTGGGGGATTAGCAGGGTAAGTGTGTAGATTTATGGGAATAGGGCCTAGGTGGGATGTGGTCAGTACAGACTCGATGAGCCGAATGGCCTCCTCCTGCGCTGTAGGGATTCTGTGATTCTTGCATGAACATACCAAATAAAGTAAGATTCTACTGGAATGCTGTTCAAATTAGTACAATGGCCATTCATTAACAAAAAAAAGTAATAGAATTTAGTCACTCTCAAAAAAATATACAACCAGATTCTGTGTCTTTTGGAACCTTCTGGAGTTTCTCGGTTGATTTCTCTGTCTGTGAGTTCTTTTTTGATTTGGTATCTTTCATTGGTTAGATGGTGCATTCTCTTAAGAGATACATAAAGCTGGCAGGGTGGAGAGCTGCTCTCTCTCTCTCTCTCTCTCGAGACTTAAGAGGTTGCAGTTGTTATCTCTCTGTTTTCCCCCTTGCACTCTCTTTTATACCTGTGATGACCTATCAATTTTCCTGCAATAGGATTGGTCTGCTGTTGTCAAATTCAAATCATATAGGTTCTTGGTAGCTGAGTGCCTGCTTTAAATTGATTGGGCAAAATTCAAACACAAACAGGTTGCCTTGTCAAGACTACTGCTTGACTTTGATACAAATGTTTCAGCTTGGACTTTGGATGTACTTTGCATTTTAAACCTCCAAGTATTGAAACAAAATACCATCTTATCAAGGGACCACGCAATGGTTTTTTCCCTCTAGCATTTTGTTTACATTCTTCACACATTTACAAACTCGACTTCACAACAAAGTGGTAGTAGGAGTAACAGAGAAATTGTCTCATCCAGGAATACAATTTATCTTGGGTAACGATACAGCTGGATCACAGGTGAGGGTGATGCCCACTGTGGTTGAAAAGCTAGCGGAGAATCAAAAAACTGAGTTGTTCAAGGACGCATATCCTGGGATATTTCCTGATTGTGTAGTAACAAGGTCACAAATTCACAAGTTAAGACAAGAGGAGAAATCAAAGAGTGGAGGTAAGAAAGTTGAAGTTCAATTATCAGAAAAGATTTTTGATCAGATGGTTGGAAAAGATCAAGAACAGGGGAGTGTGAGGTAAGAAACATAGAAACATAGAAAAACTACAGCACAAACAGGCACTTCGGCCCTCTCTAAATGCTCATATATCCTGTTCCTCAGGATCTTCTCCATCAGTTTACCAACCACCGAGGTTAGACTCACCAGTCGGTAATTATCTGGGCTATCCCTATTCCCCTTCTTGAAAATAGGAACCACATCCGCAATCCTCCAACACCTCTCCCATCTCAATCGACGACACAAAGATCATCGCCAGAGGCTCTGCAATCTCTTCCCTCGCCTCCCACAGTAACCTGGGGTACATCCCATCCGGACCCGGCGACTTATCTATCTTGATGCCATTCAAAGATTCCAGCACAACCTCTTTCTTAAAGTCCACATACTCAATCCTTTCAGTCCACCGCACGCCCGCAGTACATCCACCCAGGTCCTTCTCCTCTGTGAAAACCGAGGCAAAATGCTCATTGAGCACCTCTGCCATTTCTACTGGTTCCGTACAGACTTTCCCGCCTTCACCTCTTATAGGTCCTATTCCGTCACGTCTCATCCTTCTACTCTTCACATATTTATAGAATGCCTTAGGGTTCTCCTTAATCCTACCTGCCAGGGCCTTCTCCTGACCCCTTCTGGCTCTCCTAATTTCCTTCTTTAGTCCCTTCCTACAAGCCGTATACTCTTCTAAATCCCTATCTTCGCCAAGCTCTCTGAGCCTTTTGTACACTTTCCTTTTCTTCTCGACTCGGTCCCGCACAGCTTTTGTGCACCATGGTTCCTTTAACTGACTAACACCTCCCTGTCTGCTCAGAACGTTGTCCTGTAGAACTCAGGTTAGACAGACATTACTTGAAAAACTGCCACCTCTCTTCAGTACATTTCCCCAAGGATACCTCCTTCCAATTTACTCCTCTAATTTGCTGTCTAATGTCTTCATATTTCCCCTTACTCCATATAAACACTTTCCTAGCTTGCCTGATCCTCTCTTTTTCCAGTGCAAGCCTAAAGGAGATAGAGTTATGATCGCTATCCCCAAGGTGCTCTCCCACTGAGAGATCTGACACCTGTCCAGGTTCATTGGTCAGTATCAGATCAAGTACAGCCTCTCCTCTTGTAGGCTTGTCCACATGCTGTGTCAGGAAACCCTCCTGAACACACCTAACAAACTCTTCCCCATCCAATCCCCTTACCCTAGGGATATTCCAATCTATGTTTGGAAAATTAAAGTCTCCCATCACAACAACTCTGCTATTACTGCATCTCTCCAGGATCTGTTTCCCTATCTGCTCCTCCACCTCCCTGTTACTATTGGGCGGCCTATAGAAAACTCCCAGCAAAGTGACCGGCCCCTTCCCACTCTGAACTTCCACCCACAGAGACTCGGTGGACAATCCCCCCACGGCATATACCTTCTCTACAGCTGTGACACTATCCCTGATCAGCAGTGCCACTCCACCCCCTCTCTTGCCTCCCTCCCTGTCCTTCCTGAAACATCTGAATCCCGGCACCTGCAGTATCCAGTCCTGTCCCTGAGTCATCCAAGTCTCCGGAATGTCCACCACATCACACTTCCAGACATCGATCCATGCGCTGAGCTCATCCCCTTTATTCACTATACTCCTGGCATTAAAGTAGACACATCTCAATCCTTTGGTCTGACCTCTCCCCTTCTCTATTCCCTGTCCATCTGCCCTCTTGCACTGCCTATAACCCTTCTCTTTTTGCGAGCTACCTTCCTCACTCTCAGTCACCTCATTTTGATCCCCTCCCCCCAACCTATCTACTTTAAACTCTCCCCAGTAGCCAGAGCCAACCTTCCTGCCAGGATATTGGTCCCCCTGGGATTCAAGTGCCACCCGTTTTTTGTGTACAGGTCACACCTGCCCCTTAAGAGGTCCCAGTGAATCCCTGCCCCCTGTACCAGACCCTCAGCCACACATCAGGTAGATATTTTTAGTTTGGGAAAGTTGGCTGAGTTACAAAGGAAAGATATAGAAATAAAACAATTGTATCAGAAAGCATACATGGAAGAGGAATCTGAGTGTACTGAGTACCAGAATGTTATTACCTTAAAAATTATGTCTCAATTAGGAAATGGAGACCTTTACATATTCAAGCGGATGAAAAGTGGGCAGAAGTTCATCGTGGTATTACCTGTAGGGTATGGAAAGGAGGTGTTGCAATGACCACATGAGGTCATTTGGGAGTAAGGAAATTGCAAGCTAAAATACAAAAACATTTTTATTGGCCTCGACTGCATAAAGATGTAGTTAAATTTTGTTGATCATGTCACACATGTCAAGACATAGGGAAACCTCAAGCAGTGATAAAACCAGTACACTTAAAACTCATTCCAGCATTTGAGGAACCTTTGACATGGCTCTTAATTGATTGCATAGGACTCCTCCCTAAAACAAAAAGTGGGAATCAATATGTTTTGACTATAATGCATGTATCTCCTCGGTTTCCATGGAAACCATCTTTTCCAACCATCTACCCTAAGAAACTTCCACACAGTCTCTCAGGTACCCAGCCATGCTAAAAAAAATGCTTGACTGTATTAGGGTGTCACCAGGATCACCACGAATATCTGGCTTCTAAACCAGTCAGACTTGAATCTGCCTTCTGCAGCTGTCTCTTTAATTCAGAATCCTTTCTCTGCTCTTTATTTTAACTTTACTGAACTGTAGTTTGTTCTAATTCCCGTTCTTCATCCCATTGCCTTCACAGTCTTGGGACTTTCCGCTTTTTATCCTATGGCTTTTGGGACTTTCTACTTCAGTTTCTGGGATTTCCAATCTGTCTGTCTGCATTTGTCTGCCTGTCCCAGCAGCTGCTAAGGGAAGTTTCTTGCTCGAGGTTACCTCTTTCCAGACTGAAAACTCAAGCACTTCTGCCTTCAAATATGAGCCTCTGGTTGGTAAGCAACAGCTTAGTTTTCTTTTACCCATGTAATTGCTTTCACATCATTAAACCTTATTACAATGCAGGCAAAGTTTAAAGTGAAACTGAAACCTATTGATTTATTTTTTTCACTTACAGGATGTAGGCATTCCTGGCTGGGCCAGCATTTATTGTCCATTCCTAGCTGCCCTTCAGAAACCACTGGTGGTCTGCCTTCTTAAACTACTGCAGTCTCTGAGGTGTAGATAGACCCACAGAGCTGTTATGGAGGGCATTTCAGGATTTTGACCCAGCAACAATGAAGGAACGATAATACAGTTCCAAATCAGGATGGTGAGGGACTTGGAGGGGAACCTCCAGATGGTGGTGTTGCCAAGTATCTGCTAATCTTATTCTTCGAGATGATAGTAGTTGTGGGTTTGGAAGGTGCTGCCTAACAAAACTTGATGAGTTAATTGGTGGTGGAGGGACTGAATGCTTGTGGAATGAAAGCAATCAAGTGGGCTGCTTTGTCCTGAATGGTGTTGAGATTCTTGAGTGCACTGATCATGCAATTGAAGAGTATTCCATTGCACTCTGTCTTGTGCCTTGTAGATTGTGGGCAGGCTTTGTGGGGGTCAGGAGTTGAATTATTCACTGCAAGATTCCTATCTTTGACCTGTGCTGGTAACCACAGTATTTATATGGCTCGTCCCATTTTCTGGTTAATGGTAATCCCCTGGATATTTATAGTAGGAGATTGAGTGATTGGCATAAAGCCATTGAATGTCAAGGAGCAATGGTTAGATCCTCTCTTGTTGGAGATGGTCATTGCCTGGCACCTGTATGCCATGAATGATATTTGCCACTTATCAGCCTAAACCTCGTTATTGTCCAGGTCTTGTTGCATTTGGACATGAACTGCTTCAGGATCTGAGGAGTCACAAATGGTGCTGAACATTGTGAGGTCATCTGCAAACATCCCTACTTCTGACCTTCTGATGGAAGCAAGGCTACTGATGAAGCAGCTGAAGATGGTTGGTGCTAGGAAACTGCCCTGAGAAACTCATGCAGTGATGTCCTGAAGCTGAGATCAGTGACCCCCAACCACCACAACCATCTCCTTTTTTGCCAAGTATGACTCCAACCGGCAGAGCGTTTTTCCCCTGACTCCCATTGACTTCAATATTCCTCGGGCTCCTTGATACTATACTTGGTCAACTGCTAGCCTTGAGGTCAAGGGCAGTCACTCTCACCACATCTCTGGCATTCACCTCTCTGTCTACAATTTAACAAAACCCATAATGAGGTCAGGAGCTGATTGACCCTGGCAGAAGCCAAACTGAGCATCCACGAACAGGTTGTTGCTGGGTAAGTGTTGCTTCATAGCACTATTGATGATCCCTGCCATCATTTTGCTGATGATCAAGAGTAGACTGATGGAGTGGTAATTTGCCGAGTTGGATTTGTCCAGTTTCTTGTGTACAGGACATAGCTGCGCAATTGTCCACATTGCTTGGTAGAGGTCAGTGTTGTAGCTGTACTGGAAGTGCATGGCTAGGGACGCAGAAAGTTCTGGAGCACAAGTCTTCAGGACTATTGCTGGATTATTGTCAGGCCCATAGCCTTTGCAGTATCTAATGCATTCAGCCATTTCTTGATATCACATGGAGTGAACCAAATAGGCTGACATTCGTCATGCTGAGAACCTCCAAAGGATGCCGAGATGAATCATTCACTCAGCACTTCTGGCTGAAGGATGTAGTGAATGTTTCAGCCTTATCTCTTGTATACATGAAGATACTTGTGGAGCCTACTCCTCCACTGAGTTGTCCACCACCATTCATGGCTGGATGTGGCAGGACTGCAGAGTTTAGATCTGATCTATTGGTTGTGGAATTTCTTAGCTCTGTCTATTACTTGCTACTTATGGTATTTAGCACGCAAGTAATCCTGTGTTGTAGTTTCACCTGGTTGTCACCTTATTTTTAGCTAAGCCTGGCATTGCTCCTGGTATACTCTCTTGCACTCTTCATTGAACCAGGGATGATCCTATATTAATGATTTGGAAGAGGGAACTAAATGTATTATCTACAAATCTGCAGATGATGCAAAGTTGGGTGAGCTGTGAGGAGGATGCAGAAATGCTTCACCATAATTTGGACAGTCTGTGTGAGTGGGCATATGCATGGCAGATGTAATATAATGTGGATAAATGTGAGGTTATCCACTTTGGTAGCAATAAACAGGAAGACAGATTATTATTTGAATAGGTGTAAATTGAGAGAGGTGGATGTTCAGCAAGGCCTTGGTGTCCTTATCTATCAGTCACTGAAAATATGCACTCAGATACAGCAGGCGATAAAGAAGACAAAGGGTATGTTGGCCTTCATAGCCAGAGGATTTTAGTATAGGAATAGGGATGTTCACCTGAATATAATACTTAAATGTGGCCTCAACAATGCTCTATACAATTTCAGTAAAACATCCCAATTCCTATACTCAAATCCTCTTGCTATGACAGCCAGCATAACATTTGCCTTCGTTACTGCCTGCTGTACCTGCACATAATACTCTAGGTGTGGCCTCACCAACACCTTACACAATTGCAGTAATAGTGTCCTTATCTTAGTCCAAAGATGTGTGGGTTAGGTTGATTGGCCATGCTAAAATTGCCCCTTAGTGTCCTAAGATGCGCAGGTTAGAGGGGTTAGCGGGTAAATATGTAGCGATATGGTGGTAGGGCCTGGGTGGGATTGTGGTCGGTGCAGACTCGATGGGCCCAATGGCCTCTTTCTGCACTGTAGGATTTCTATGATTCTATCTGAGGAAGGATGTCCTTGCTATATAGAGGGGGTGCAGCAAAGGTTTACCAGGCTGATTCCTGGGATAGCAGGTCTGTCATATGAGGAGAGACTAAATCGGTTAGGATTACAATCATTGGAGTTTAGAAGAGTAAGAGGGAATCTCATAGAAACTTATAAAATTCTAACAGGATTAGACATGGTGGATTCAGAAAGAATGTTCCTAATGGTGGGGCAGTTCAGAACTAGGGGTCATAGTTTGAGGATAAGGGGTAAATCTTTTAGGACTGAGGTGAGGAGAAATGTTTTCATCCAAAAGAATGGTGAATCTGTGGAATTCACTACCACAGAACGTAGTTGAAGCCAAAACATTGTGTGGTTTCAAGAAGAAATTAGATATAACTCTTGGCGCTAAAGGTATCAAGGGATATGGGGGGGGGGGGGGGGGGGGGTGAGGAGGGGAAGGGGATAAGGATAATGAATTTGATGATCAGCATAATCAAAATGATTGGCGGAGCAGGCTCAAAGAACTGAATAGCCTACTCCTGACTCTGTTGTCTATGTTTCTATACCCTGGCTTAGTGGCAATGGTAGAATGGGGAATGTGCCAGGTCATGAGGTTGCAGACTGTGGTTGAATATATTTCTGCTGCTGCTGATGGCCCCCAGCATCTCATGAATGCCTAGTCTTGAGTTGCTGGATGTGCTCTAAGTCTATCCCATTTAGCATCGTGGTAGGTAATGGCACAGAAGATGATGGAGGGTATCCTCAATGTGAGGATGGTACTTTGTCACCACAAGGACTGTGCGGTGGTCAATCCAACCAATACTATTATGGACAGATGCATCTATGGCAGACAGATTGGTGAGGATGAGGTCAAGTCTGTTTTTCCCTCATGTTGGTTCCCTCACCACCTTCCACAGTACCAGTTCTAGCAGCTTTGTCCTTTAGGACCCGACCAGCTCAGTCTGTGTTGACTACCGAGCCACTCTTGGTGATGGACATTGAAGTCCCCCACCCAGAGTATGTTCTGCACTCTTGTCACTCCAAATGCCTCCTCCAAGTGGTGTTCATGGAGAAGTACCGATTCATCAGATGAGGGAGGACAATACATGGTAATCAGAAGGCTGTTTCCTTGCCCATATTTGACGTAGTACCATGAGACTTTATGGGATCCAGAGTCAATATTGAGGACCTCCAGGATAATTCCCTCCCAACTGTATACCACTGTGCCTATGCTGAAATTTTAACCTTTTCTTAGCACACCATCATAGAAATTCAAATTAAACTTAAACATATACCTCATTTCTAACACACATAATACAAATATAAATTGCTCAAACTATCTCTATTTCCTAACAACATTACCAAGTGGTCACTGTCTGAGGCCGAAGCTGTAAAGTTTGTGTTGCTATGTGAACATTTGACTTACAAGGAACATTGGTCAGGCGAAGCCTCCATTTGGCAGGATTTGTGAAGGTACAATAATATTCAAGCTGCTCAATACAATAAAGAATAAAGAGCCTATTTGATTGGCACCTCATTCACCACCTTAAACCTTCACTTCTTCCATCATTAGAACAATGTGGCTACAATGTATATCATTTGCAAGATGCATGCTGCAATTTGGAAGGTTTTCTTCAACAACACCTCCAAAATTCTGTGGCCTCTATCATTTCAAAGGACATAGGAGAGGTAAGCACCAAGGATGTATGAGAACACCATGACTAAGTTCCCTGCAAGTCACATACCATGCTGATGTAGAAATATATTGTCATTAGATATTGTCACATAGTCAAAATCCTGGAACAGCATTGTGGGAGTACCTTCACGACACATAATGCCGTAGTTCAAGGAGGTGGCTCAATACCACCTTCTCAACAATGATTTGGAAAGGTAATAAATGCTGGCCTTGGTTGTGACACCACACCCCCTGATTGAACAGAAGAACATTCTACAAATAAAAATACCCAACTGTCCTCAGTATTCGCAGTTGAGTACTTGGAACAGAACTGGTACCCTTTTCTGATCAAAATCTAATGGTAATACTGAAAGTCTTCTGTGCAAGCTGACTGGGGAAGAAACTCAAGGATTGGCTGTGGTGGCATGTGTCATTGAGTCCTAACCAAAATTTCCTGATCAAAGCTGCATTCAAGAACAATCATTTGATGTATTAGTTAGCACCTGCTCACTTCCAATGAGCCAAATCCAGCTGAGTCACTTTGGAAAAAAAACAGGATAGGAAAAGAATAAACATATTGCAGTAACTTACCTTTACAAACAGCATTTAATGGTGTCCATTGTCCAAATGCATCACAGTTGCTAGTTGGTACACTGAATGGTGTGAATTTGAAACCTGGGTTACATCTAAATGTAGCAGTGGTACCCCCATTAAGCTCCAAAATCTCGCCAACCCCATTGGTTAAAATCGGAGGGAAGGAACAAGCACCTGTTTTCAAAAGAAATTCGGTTAACATCATAATTTCAAAATTCAACGAGTCTTCCTCTTAGTTACATTCAGAAATAGTATGTAAAGTTTATATCAGGAAGATATTTCTCTTGATCAGAAAAACCATTCTTTTCATCTATTCCTTTTATCATGACTTACATCCATGTAACGCAAGTGTGGCCTTTTCTGAATACTGCACCCCAGCAAACCCCAATCGCCCAGCACACCTCAATTTACCATTGAAGCAGGGACTTGTTCAATAAGGAGATAGAAAAGCATAGCAAGAGCACTGCGAAGCATAGCTTCAAATATCATCAGACCAATGAAGCTACAACATAAGGAAATGCAGATGCTAAACAGCTAAATAGCACGCTACTGACAAAACTAAGTAATTCCAAAATTAACAGATCAGATTAAAACTCTGCAGTCCTACCAGATCAAGTCATGAACAGTTATAGATAATTAAACAACTAAAGGAAGGAGGAGGCTCCACAAACATTCCTTTCTTAATGATGGCACAGCCCAGGACGAGTGTAAAAGGCAAGGTTGAAGTGTTTGGCACCATCTTCAAGCAAAATTGCCAAACAGAAGATCCATCTTCACCTCCTTCCAAGATCCTCAACATCACAAATAGCAGTTTTCA
The DNA here is from genome assembly GCF_964213995.1 of Mustelus asterias. Lineage (NCBI taxonomy): Eukaryota > Metazoa > Chordata > Chondrichthyes > Carcharhiniformes > Triakidae > Mustelus > Mustelus asterias. Next base: position 21,244,923 of record NC_135825.1, on the reverse strand, counting down.
GTCAAATCGATTCACTCCGTGTGATATCAAGAAATTACTGAGCAAACTGAATACAGCAAAGATTATGACCAACATCCAGATTAATTGCCTGTGATTCTGAAGACCTGTGCTCCAGAACAAGAAAGCCTCCAGCTATGTTCTGTCCACAAAAGGAAGAAATCCAATATATAGAATTATCATCCCATAATTTTCTAATTTCAATCATCAGCAAAGTGATGGAAAAGATCATTCACATTAATATTAAGCAACACTTACCCACCAATAAACTGCTACATGGTTTTGGTTCTACCAGGATAACTAAGCTCCAGGACTAATTTCAACCTTGATCTAAATATCAATAAAAGAGCTGAATTCCAAAGGTGAGGCGAGAATGACTACCCTACTGTACCAATTACATACCTACAAAAGCAGGTCAGAGGCTAGGTATTGTTCACTGCATGATGCAATTCATCATTACAGAAAGTGTTTCCAATAACTACAAACATAAATCAGCGCCAATGGCTCCTATTGTTTTCACTATGCACAGCCAATTAAATGCGTAGAACTTTTAAATTGCTTAATGCACAGTGCTATCTACAAAGGGTTGACTTGTACACATCTTGAACAACAACTTGTTGCGCAGGCACAGAAATTATAGGGAACCTTGGTCAGCAAAGTGAAGAAACACTCTCCGGTTGTCTGGATGGGTGAAGCTTGAACAATATTAAAGATGTTTGACATCAGCCAATACAAAGCAATCTACTTGATTTGCACTTCACCAACTAGCTTAAAATGTTCACTCTTTCCATCACTGGCACAGCATGGTAGAAGATGTTCTCTATCAACTTGGCAAGTTTCCTCGACATCAGTTCCCAAATTTGCAACCTCTAACAGCTAAACTGGAAGCATAAGGGTAACAGATGCATGTGAACACCACCTAGATCCCCTTCAAATCACAGAGGCCAATCAAAATGTGGAAATACATCTCAGTTCCTTCATCATTTGTGGTCAAAAGCCTGAAATTCCCAACCGAGAAATTGGTGGATGTGGTGTATCTGCCAGAAGGCATTTGACAAGGTGCTGCACAAAAGGCTGCTGCATAACACAAAGGTGCACAGAGTTACGGGTAATGAATTAGCATGGATAGAGGATTGGTTAACTAACAGAAAGCAAAGAGTGGGGATAAATGGATGTTTTTCTAGTTGTCGATCGTGACTAGTCTAATCACCAACCAGAAATTTGGCGATCAGGGATCAGTGTTGGGACAACAATTGTTTACAATTCACATAGATAGTTTGGAGTTGGGGACCAAGTGTAGTGTGTCAAAGTTCGCAGATGACACAAGATGAGTGGTACAGCAAAATATGCAGAGGACACTGAATGTCGGCAGAGGGGTGAGTGAGTGGGCAAGGGTCTGGCAGATGGAGTACAATGTTGGTAAATGTGAGGTCATCCATTTTGGTAGGAATTATCGGAAAATGGGCTATTATTTAAAAGGTAAAAAATTCCAGCATGCTGCTGTGCAGAAGGATCTGGGTGTCCTTGTGCATGAATTGCAAAAAGTTGGTTTGCGGATGCAGCAAGTAATTAAGAAGGCAAATGGAATTTTGTCCTTCATTGCTAGAGGAATGAAGTTTGACAACAGGGATGTTATGTTGCAGCTGTATATGGTGCTGGTGAGACCACACCTGAAGTACTGTGTGCAGTTTTGGTCTCCTTACTTGAGAAAGAATGTACTGGCACTGGAGAGCGTGCAGAGGAGATTCACTTGGTTGATTCTGGAGTTGAAAGGGTTGGCTTATAAGCTAATCCCAATTGCCCACATTTAGCCCATATCCCTCCATACCCATCGTATCCATGTAACTATCTAAATGCTTTAAAAGATAAAACTGTACCCGCCTCTACTACTACCTCTGGCAGCTTGTTCCAGACACTCACCACCCTCTGAAAAAAATTGCCCCTCTGGACACTTTTGTATCTCTCCCCTCTCACCTTAAACCTATGCCCTCTAGTTTTAGACTCCCTTACCTTTGGGAAAAGATATTGACTATCTACCTTGTCTATGCCCCTCATTATTTTATAGGCCTCTATAAGGTCACCCCTCAACCTCCTACGCTCCAGAGAGAAAAGTCCCAGTCTATTCAGCCTCTCCTTATAACTCAATCCATCAAGTCCCGGTAACATCCTAGTAAATCTTTTCTGCACTCTTTCTAGTTTAATAATATCCTTTCTATAATAGGGTGACCAGAATTGCACACAGTATTCCAAGTGTGGCCTTACCAATGTCTTGTACAACTTTAACAAGACGTCCCAACTCCTGTATTCAATGTTCTGACTGATGAAACCAAGCATGCCGAATGCCTTCTTCACCACTCTGTCCACCTGTGACTCCACTTTCAAGGAGCTATGAACATGTACCCCTAGATCTCTTTGTTCTGTAACTCTCCCCAACGCCCTACCATTAACTGAGTAAGTCCTGCCCTGGTTCAATCTACCAAAATGCATCACCTCGCATTTGTCTAAATTAAACTCCATCTGCCATTCGTCAACCCACTGGCCCAATTTATCAAGATCCCTTTGCAATTGGAGATAACTTTCTTCACTGTCCACTATGCCACCAATCTTGGTGTCATCTGCTACTGTGAAAATCAAGGCGCTCAAATAATTCACTGGCTACAGCAAGTGGTATGCATTGGCAGCAGCTTACAGCATCTGCTATGGCATCCCCAATACCAAAGAGAGATTCCCTCCCACCCCACAGCCCTGCATGGGTGTTTAGTGCTCCCTTACCCACCACCCAGATATTGGCCCAGGTGCCAGTATGCATGTGAAGCTCAGGTAGGAATCAGACTAGTTTGCACCAGAGCATCATCACAATGGCACAAAGCAAGTCGTCATCACCCTCCTGCCTTCCATAGAAACTCACTAAACACAGCATACCCAGGCCCATCTCTCTGGTGTTACAATGTTGCAGGAGATTGTAGGACAGCACATCACCACAACACGGGACAATATCAGGGGGCTATATTGGAAGGCCCCACCAGAGCGGTCCAGGCACCTGGACCGCATTTTGAGGAGCCCCATGCACTGCTCCACTATTGAACAGGTGGCAACATGGGCCTCATTATGTCGGGTCTCAGGCATCCACACAGGCGCCATCAGCCAGGTTCGAAGCGAGTACCCCATGCCCCTCATGAGCCATCTCTGCACCCTGGGCTTCTCTTCAAAGACCTCCAGGACATCTGAGCTCCTCAATATAAAACTGTCATGCACACTGCTGGAGTATCTGGCACAGACGTTCATGATGTTCAGCTGATCGTCACACACCAACTGCACATTTATTGAATGGAAGCTTTTTCTGTTCATAAATCTTCCTGGATTCTTCACTGGGGCCTTAAGGGTGACGTGGATGCAGTCTATAGACCCGTGCACATTTGACATCCCCGCGAATCCTGCAGCTCAGTCTTCCTGCTGGGCCTGGTCCAGGTCAAATTTTATATACTGGCCAGCCCGGGCATCCATGACCTCCTTCACATACTTGTGGATGGATGATTGGGAAATGCCACAAAAGGTCTCCACTGGTGGTCTGGAAGGACCTGGTGCTGTAAAAGATTAAGGCGGCCATCACTTTCACAGCCACCCCTGTGCCCCGAGGTGCCAGCAATCTTATAGAAACATATAAAATTATGAAGGGAATAGACAAGACAGAAGCAGGGAGGTTGTTTCCACAGGTGAGTGAAACTAGAACTCGGGGGCATAGCCTCAAAATAAGGGGGAGCAGATTTAGGACTGAGTTGAGGAGGAACTTCTTCACCCAAAGGGTTGTGAACCTGCCCTGTGTATGCCCTGTGGAATTCCCTGCCCAGTGAAGCAGTTGAAGCTACCTAGTGGAATGTTTATAAGGCAAAGATAGATTTTTGAACAGTAAAGGAATTAAGGGTTATGGTGAGTGGGCAGATAAGTGGAGCTGAGTCCATGAAAAGATCAGCCATGATCTTATTGAGTGGCGGAGCAGACTCGAGGGGCCAGATGGACTACTCCTAGGTCTTATGTTCTAACCTAGCAGCAATGTGGGGAGTACCTTCACCACCCAGAAGCAGCCGTTCAAGGAGGCAGATCACCATCACCTTCTCAAGGACAATTAGAAATGGGTGATAAATTCTGGTATTGGCAGCAACACCCGCATCCCAGCAATAAACTTTTAAAAAGTAAAAATATCCAGCAATCTTGAACACTGGTTAGTTTGCAGAAAAGAACTGGTTCACATTTTTGATCACACTGATCATACTACTGGAAGTACATGTGCAAGATGAATGAAGAAACAATCAGTGTTCTTAGCTGTGATGGAAACTGCAATGGGGTGTTTGCCAAAACACTTTATTTAAGACTGCATGCAATAACAACCATTTGCATGAATTGTTACACACTTGCTCACACTCATGGAACCAAATTCCAGTTTAGTCACTTTCTTTGGGAAATAATAAAACAGGAGAACATCACAGACTCTTCCGGTATTTCACCAAAGTAACTCACGTACAATGTATTTTGCTTGTGGGTGTAAATTTTCTAAACTGTGGAGTGGAAAATTTAATTTAAAGTAACCCAGCAGCAGAACTTTCTTACTTTAAAAAGAAAAAGTTAGGTTATTTCACAGTCTGGAAACCAAAGGGGAGGTAGGTTAATAATTTATTTTTTTAAATAATGTATTTTAAATATGTTTATTAGTTCATTATTGGGAACTTTCAGGTTCCGAATGAATCTCCCACCCAGCCAGGAGTACTTCATTCTGGCGGGGTTCAGACTAGCTCCCTACATTAGGGGAACGAGCAGGAGACCCCACCGGAATGAAGGGGGGGGGGCAATCGGGGTCCTCCCAGGGGGTCGGGAGGTGGGGGGTGCCCCCTGGGCATGGGCATCCTGGCAGTGCAAACCTGTGCCCTATCGGGCAGTGTCAAGGGGGCGGGGCCTATTGTGGACGGGGCCTAGGGGTGATCAGTGGGGGTGCGGGTCCCGCTGCCATTCTGCAGACAGGATTATTTTGGGATGGGGGAGAGCAGCGACTGGGTCGGGCTGGGGGGGGGGGGGGGGGGGGAATCGTCTGCCTCCGGGGGGGTCTGACCCCAGGGGGTGGGGGGGTCTGCTGGGGTAAGGGGGGATGGGCGGGATCGTAACTGCTGCGGGAGGATTGGGCTGTGCATCAGGGCACTCCGGGACCGGGGGAGGGGGGGGGATCAGGACTGGCCTGGGAATTGTTGTGGGGGCCACAAATGGGTTGTATGGGGGGGAGGGGGGGGCCTGGAGGGGCAGCACTGCAGGGGCCCTGGGCTGGTCAGCGATTGGGCTGGCCAGCAAACGGGGAGTTCAGGACAACTGCACATACGCAGAGTTCAAGAACTGTCAAACTCCGGTGCAAATAGCTCCCACCCCTCCCCCACCCTCCCCACGGGTTTTTAATGATATTTACGACTGGGACCTCTGCAGCGCACAGAGTGTGGAAATTCAGGTGAGAAACTGAACTGACAATACAGTTGGAATTAGAACAGTTTTCCTGCCAATTCAGCACTTTTGGGAGAATCGCCCCATACATGTGCAAATCACATCTCTTTCTTTTTGTATAAACCCCACAACCCCGAATATAGTTAGGTAAAGGAAAGTCGCCAAAGTCCCAGATGATGCTCTTCCCTTTGAAGGCAGCACTGCAAAGTCCATGCATTGTGAGGAGCCCTGCTAACACCTGCCAAGCTCCCTAGACTGGAGCAGTAGCTGACAGAATTGCTGCTTGCTACTGTTAGTGGGATAGAATGTCAGCCGTCAGCCACAGAGCCTGTCCAGCAGATAGATGGCAGGGTAACCATTGCAATGTCAGTGGAGTTGGGAGTGCACCTCATATGCAACCCCTCCAGGATCATTCAGCGGACAGAGGGAAGTCTAGTGACATGAGCTCCAGGCCAGTGGCACCTGGTTGCAGGACCTTCAGATTGGCATGAGCCCTCCTAAACCCCTGCACCCATGCTAGTCTCCCCCTCCACCCCGCACCATGGCCGTGGCTGACACCCGCCTCCCCTGCTGTACCCCGGAGTTGTTGTTCAGCGATACTCACCTCCTCGCTCACCTTCATCACTGCTGCGCTTGAACCACAGTGATGTGACGTCTCATCGATGACGTAGTTAACATATGTGAGGGAAGACAATTGCATGCTGAACTCGCTAACGATATTGAAATCCATTCAAATGCATGCTAATGCACATCTCACCCCTTTTGGGCGCAAAGCTGTTCATGTCTAGAAAAAGTGGCTGGCAAGATCAGAACAGCGTGAAACCAGGCACCTTTCCAATTTTTCACTTCGCACACAATCTTACCACCTCACCACACTGAACGACGGACGGGACAAGGTCATAAGATCACCCTCTAAATATCGTAAAAGTCTGAAAATGGGAGTATTCCACAATGGTTTTTTGGGTGAGCTTGACACTGAATCTTCTCACACTCTGTCATGTCTTTAGACAGTTGGGAACTGCGGGGGCAGAGCCTAAGCACGCCGGGGAAGCCAGCTTCAGACTGCTCGGGCACCATTGTGCAGGGCTCCCCAATCTGACAGTGGACCGGTAGATCTCTTCCCAACCCCCTTCGGACACCGGAGCTGGGAGCTGTGCTCTGGCAGGGGTGGGGTGGAGCCTAAGCATGCTGGGGCAGCCAGCTTCAGACTGCTTGGGCACCACTGTGCAGGCTGCCCCGATCTGACAGTGGACCAGGAGACCTTCTCCCACCCCAACGGACACAGCTCCCCGCCTTCAGTCCTCCGGGCTTCAATGGCCACCAATCCCCCTGGTATGGCCATGGCGCCAAGTGCCCCTAGTGCAGAAGTGATCCTCATCAGTGTGACGTTTCACCGGCAAGAGCAGAAGCATCCAGGAGGGACGAAGCAGCAGTGCCAAACTCGCCAACTACATGTAAATATAGTTAATTCTATGCAAATGGGCCTTTTGCACTTTTTGGGTGCAAAGCTATTCACACTGGCAAAACAAAGCTGGGAAGACACCAAACTGGTTTGCGCCTGGCACCGACCTGAATTTTAGCCTATCCCATTATCTTCCCAGCTCACCACGCTGATCAACCAATGCCCACAGTCCATAGTTGCTGTGGACTGCAGGAAGGTATCAATGGACTATTCAGGTGGGCAAGAATGTGGCAAATGGAATCCAACCTAGAGGAATTAGATTATATATTTGGGTGAGTAAAACAAGGCAGAGGATTACATGATAAATAGAAGAATACTGAGAGAAGTGTTACGACCCTAGTTGGTGTTACTACTGGACAGGAAGATTCCAGAATGGAACCCTGGCTCAAAAGATCATAACAGTTATTTCCTTTAGAAAGCGTGAAGGACCAGAGTCACAGGACGCCTAATTCATTTTAACAACAAGAAAAAAAACATGAAAAGTTTAATTATCGTAGTAATTCAGCCAAAAGCCAATTTCCTGTCACCAAACACCCTTTATTGTATACCAATAAAGAGGCTACTCCCACGGCTCTTAGCTAGGTAGTTCACACATTGGGACCTACAACAGGTAACAGGTTTAAAAGTTCATACCCCATGAAACCCATAGGGAGATCTATGATGACCTGTGTGGCCATCATAACATCCCTCCCCCCTTAGGTCTGAGTATCTCCCAGTATCCCGCTGTGAGAAAATCATTTAGTGATTGGTGGGAGGGTTGTCGAAGATGGGGCTAGGTCAGGCAACGTAAACCAGGCAGGGGACCTTAATTTCTGGAATGTCAAAGGGTTACGAAAGTGGGTTCCTCCTCAGATTCTGTTTCGTCTGGGGGCCCACTTCTTCAGCCTTCATCTCCAAGTCCATACCTTCACCATTGAAATGGGGCTAATGCAGAGTTGGCTTCGAGCTAAGGGCTCATTGTTCCACAGGAGCAGGCTGAGGTGAGGGTAAGGGAGCTTGTTTGTGCACTAATTTATTTATTTATTTTTCAGTTAAATTTGTGAAAAAAATTGGAGGTTTTTTTTCAAAACAGGAAGTAGGCCCAGCAGCAGCCTGGGAAGGTTTTGGAGGGTTTGAAAGTAGGCCGCACCTTTGAGCGGGCAGCGTCGTTAGCGGGCAGCAGAGTGAGCAGGGGGCAGAGTGAGAGCTGAAGGGCTTTGGCTCAAAACGGGCTTCAGCGAGAATAGGCAGAAGCGAGAGTAGGTTTTTTTTTTCAGAAAGTTTATTCCTGTATTTCCCCAGAGTAAAAAAAAATATGCCAGGCAAGATGTTGGAATGCTCCTCTTGCAGGATGTGGGAGATCAGGGAGACCTCTGGTATCCCTGACGACAGCACCTGCAAAAGATGCATTCAGCTGCAGCTGCTAGCAAAGCGTGTTAGGGAACTGGAGAAGGAGCTTGATGACCTCCATCTAATTCGGGAAAATTAGAAGTATATAGACAGTAGCTTTAGGGAGATAGTTACACCTAAGCAGCAGAGCACAGGAAATTGGGTTACTGTAAGGAGAGGAAATGGCAATGTGAAAGGACAGGCACAGCAGGGTTCCCCTGTGGCCATACCTCTCCACAACAGGTATACTGAATTGGATACTGTTGTGGGAGATGCTTTACCTGGGACAAGCTGCAACAGCCGGAACTCTGATACTGAGTCTGGTTCTACAGCGCAAAAGGGTGGGATGAAGAAGAGGAGAGCAGTAGTGATAGGGGACTCAATGGTCAGAGGTACAGACAGGAGGTTCTGTGGTCGGGACAGAGACTCCCGCATGGTTTGTTGCCTCCCAGGTGCCAAGGTCAGCGATGTCTCTGATCGCGTGCACAGCGTTCTAAAGTGGGAAGGTGATCAACCAGATGTCGTGGTACACGTTGGTACCAATGACATGGGAAGGAAGAGTGAGGAGGTCCTAAAGAGTGAGTACAAAGAGCTTGGAAGGAAGTTAAAAAGCAGGACCCCGAGGTAGTAATCTCGGGATTGCTACCTGAGCCACATGCCAGGGAGGGCAGGAGTAGGATGCTTGGGCGGATGAACACATGGCTGAGGAACTGGTGCAGGGGGCAGGGTTTCCAATTCTTGGATCATTGGGACCTCTTCTGGGGCAGGTGGGACCTGTACAAGAGAGACGGGTTACACCTAAACTACAAGGGGACCAATATACTTGCAGGGAGATTTGCTAGTGTTATTGAGGAGCGTTTAAACTAGATTTGCAGGGGGATGGGAACCAGAGTGCCAGAGCAGATAGTGGAGCAGGGGTAAAAAGACAGGTTAGTTCAAGCAAAATCACAAATGGAAGGGTAGAGTGTGGTGGAAATAATTTTTTGAGGTGTGTCTATTTCAATGCCAGGAGTATTGTGGGGAAGGCAGATAAGCTGAAGGCGTGGATAGACACATGGAAATATGACATTATAGCCATTAGTGAAACTTGGCTACAGGAGGGGCAGGACTGGCAGCTCAATGTTCCAGGGTTCCAATGTTTCAGGCGGGATAGAGGCAGAGGGATAAAAGGTGGGGGGGAGGTGGCATTGTTGGTCAGGGAAAATGTTACAGCGGTACTCAGGCAGGATAGATTAGGGAACTTGTCTACAGAGGCCCTATGGGTGGAGCTGAGAAACAGGAAAGGTATGACCACATTAATGGGCTTGTATTATAGACCACCCAATAGTCAGCGAGAATTGGAGGAGCAAATCAGCGGAGAGATAGCTGACAACCGCAAAAAACACAATGTTGTGATAGTAGGGGATTTTAATTTTCCACATATAGATTGGGACTCGCATACTGTTAAAGGTTTAGATGGGGTAGAGTTTGTAAAATGTGTTCAGGAGAATTTTCTACATCAGTATATAGAGGTGCCAACCAGAGAGGATGCGATATTGGATCTCCAATTGGGAAATGAGTTAGGGCAGATGATGGATGTGAGTGTGAGGGAACACTTTGGATCCAGTGATCATAATGCCATTAGTTTCAACCTGATCGTGGATAAGGATAGATCTGGTCCTCGGGTTGAAGTTCTGAACTGGAAAAAGGCCAAATTTGATGAAATGAGAAGGGATCTGGGAAGTGTGGATTGGCACAGGCTGTTCTCTGGTAAGGATGTAAATGGAAAGTGGGAGGCATTCAAAGGAGAAATTTTGAGAGTGCAGAGTTTGTATGTTCCTGTCAGGATTAAAGGCAAAGTAAATAGGAATAAGGAACTTTGGTTCTCGAGGGAGATTGTAACACTGATTAAGAGGAAGAGAGAGTTGTATGAAATGTACAGGCAGCAAGGAACACATCAGATGCTCGAGGAGTATAAAAAGTGCAAGAAGCTACTTAAGAGGGAAATCAGGAGGGCTAAAAGAAGACATGAGGTTGCTTTGGCAGACAGAGTGAAGGAAAATCCAAAGAGCTTCTATAGGTATGTTAGGAGCAAAAGGATAGTGAGGGATAAAATTGGTCCTCTTGAAGACCAGAGTGGTAGACTGTGTATGGAACCAAAAGAGATGGGGGAGATACTAAATGTTTTTTTTGCATCCGTATTTACTGAGGAAACGGGCATGGAGTCTACGGAAATAGGGCAAACTGGTAGGGAGGCCATGGAACCTTTACAGATTAAAGGGGAGGAGATGCTCGCTGTCTTGAGGCAAATCAGAGTGAATAAATCCCCAGGACCGGACAGGGTATTCCCACGGACCTTGAGGGAAGCTAGTGTTGAACTTGCAGGGGCCCTGGCAGACATATTTAAAATGTCAGTATTCACGGGGGAGGTGCCGGATGATTGGAGGGTGGCTCATGTTCCGTTGTTTAAAAAAGGTTCCAAAAGAAATCCGGGAAATTATCGGCCAGTAAGTTTGACGTCGGTGGTGGGCAAGTTATTGGAAGGTGCGATAAGGGATAGGATCTACAAATATTTGGATAGACAGGGACTTATTAGGGAGAGTCAACATGGCTTTGTGCGTGATAGGTCATGTTTGACCAATCTATTAGAGTTTTTCGAGGAGGTTACCAGGAAAGTGGATGAAGGGAAGGCGGTGGATGTTGTCTACCTGGATTTCAGCAAGGCCTTTGACAAGGTCCCTCATGGGAGGTTAGTTAGGAAGGTTCAGTCGCTAGGTATACATGGGGAGGTAGTAAATTGGATTAGACACTGGCTCAATGGAAGAAGCCAGAGAGTGGTTGTGGAGGATTGCTTCTCTGAGTGGAGGCCTGTGACTAGTGGTGTGCCACAGGGATCGGTGTTGGGTCCATTGTTGTTTGTCATCTATATCAATGATCTGGATGATAATGTGGTAAATTGGATCAGCAAGTTTGCCGATGATACAAAGATTGGAGGTGTAGTGGACAGTGGGGAAGGTTTTCAAAGCTTGCAGAGGGATTTGGACCAACTAGAAAAATGGGCTGAAAAATGGCAAATGGAATTTAACGCAGACAAGTGTGAGATATTGCACTTTGGAAGGACAAACCAAAGAAGAACGTACAGGGTAAATGGTAGGACTCTGAAGAGTGCAGTTGAACAGAGGGATCTGGGAATACAGGTACAGAATTCCCTAAAAGTGACGTCACAGGTGGATAGGGTTGTAAAGAGTGCCTTTGGTACATTGGCCTTTATAAATCGGAGTATCGAGTATAAAAGTTGGAGTGTTATGGTAAGGTTATATAAGGCATTGGTGAGGCTGAATTTGGAGTATTGTGTACAGTTTTGGTCACCTAGTTACAGGAAGGATGTAAATAAGATTGAAAGAGTGCAGAGAAGGTTCACAAGGATGTTGCCGGGACTTGAGAAGCTGAGTTACAGAGAGAGATTGAATAGGTTGGGACTTTATTCCCTGGAGCGTAGAAGATTGAGGGGAGATTTGATAGAGGTGTATAAGATTTTGATGGGTATAGATAGAGTGAATGCAAGCAGGCTTTTTCCGCTGAGGCTAGGGGAGAAAAAAACCAGAGGGCATTGGTTAAGGGTGAAAGGAGAAAAGTTTAAAGGGAATATTAGGGGGGGGCTTCTTCACGCAGAGAGTGGTGGGAGTGTGGAATGAGCTGCCCGATAAAGTGGTAAATGCGGGGTCACTTTTAACATTTAAGAAAAATTTGGACGGGTTCATGAATGAGAGGGGTGTGGAGGGATATGGTCCAAGTGCAGGTCAGTGGGACTAGGCATAAAATGGTTCGGCACAGACAAGAAGGGCCAAAAGGCTTGTTTCTGAGCTGTAATTTTCTATGGTTCTATGGCTGGTAGTGACAGTGGCTATCTCCTTGGCCAGTAATAAAGCCTGCTCAGGAATGGACTCCTTGGCTTTGAAATGGTCCAAATGCTTCTTCAAGGTTTTACCCTGGACTTTGACCTTATGCGACAGTGGTCCTGTTTTCACCATAATGGTCCCAGGGACCTATCTGGGACCATCCCTGAAGTTTCCCACGTGAAGCTGATCACTTGTTGAAAAGTACTTTCAGTCTTTGTAGAGTCGTAATTTCCTTCATGTTTTTTTTTGTTGGGACTCCACTCTCCCTACCAACTTTGGGAATGATGTGGAGATGCCAGCGTTGGAGTGGGGTAAACATAGTAAGAAGTCTCACAATACCAAGTTAAAGTCCAACAGGTTTATTTGGTAGCACAAGCTTTTGGAGCATTGCTCCTTCTTCAGGTGAGTGAAGAGTTGTGTTCACAAACAGGGCATACATAGACACAGACTCAAATTACAAGATAATAGTTGGAATGCGAGTCTTTACAGGTAATCAAGTCTTTACAGGTACGGACAATGCGAGTGGAGAGAGGGTTAAGCACAGGTTAAAGAGGTGTGAATTGTCTCAAGCCAGGACAGTTAGTGGGATTTTGCAAGCCCAGGCAAATCATGGGGGTTACAGATAGTGTGACATGAACCCAAGATCCCGGTTGAGGCCATCCTCATGTGCGCAGAACTTGGCTATCAGTTTCTGCTCAGCGATTCTACATTGTCGTGAAGGCCGCCTTGAAGAACGCTTACCCGAAGACCAGAGGCTGAATGCCCATGACTGCTGAAGTGTTTCCCGACAGGAAGAGAATACTCCTGCCTGGTGATTGTTGAGTGGTGTTCATTCATCCATTGTCGTAGTGTCTGCATGGTCATAGAATCATAGAAACCCTACAGCGCAGAAAGAGGCCATTTGGCCCATCGAGTCTGCACTGACCACAATCCCACCCAGGCCCTACCCCCATATCCCTACATATTTACCCACTAATCCCTCTAACCTACGCACCTCAGGACACTAAGGAGCAATTTTTTAGCATGGCCAATCAATCTAACCCGCACATCTTTGGATTGTGGGAGGAAACCGGAGCATCCGGAGGAAACCCATGCAGACACAAGGAGAATGTACAAACTCCACACAGATAGTGACCCAAGCTGGGAATCGAACCCAGGTCCCTGGAGCTGTGAAGCAGCAGTGCTAACCACTGTGCTACCGTGCCGCCCATATGTACCATGCCTTGGGACAACCTTTCCTGCAGCGTGTAGACAACGTTGGCCGGGTCGCACGAGTATGTACCGTGTACCTGGTGGATGGTGTCTCACATGGGATGATGGCATCTGTGTTGATGATCCGGCACGTCTTGCAGAGGTTGCTGTGGCAGGGTTGTGTGGTGTCGTGGTCACTGTTCTCCTGAAGGCTGGGTAGTTTGCTGCGCACAATGGTCTGATTGAGGTTGTGCGGTTGTTTGAAGGCAAGAAGTGGGGGTGTGGGGATGGCCTTGGTGAAATGTTCATCTTCATCGATGACATGTTGAAGGCTCTGAAGACGATGTCATAGCTTCCCCACTCTGGGGAAGTACTGGACGACGAAGGGTACTCTGTCTGCCATGTCCCGTGTTTGTCTTCTGAGGAGGTCGGTGCGGTTTGGTGATTGTTTCGGGGTGCAGTTTGATTCTCTTTGGGAATAGCAGGCTTAGTCTGGTACAAAGCAGCTGCCCCTCTGCCCTCCCAACAACACCGGCATGGGTGCCCATCCCCCAAACCTGCACCCAAGCAGCCATCACCTGCACCCAAGGCTCCCAAGCCCACAACCCCCAACATTGCCCGAGGCTCCCATTAGGAACTGCTCCTGGCATTGCCCCAGCACAGGTTGGCACTGCCAGGTTGAATCTACCAGACATTATGCCAACCTGTGCCAAGGGGCAGTGCCAGGGGATTTGCCTGGGCACAGCCTGGCCATGTCCCTCTCCCATGGGGACTAATCTCATCTTTATGCCCCAGGATTACATTTCAGTGAACCAGTTGTAAACCTTGCTGACATGAGGTTTGAAATTATGCACGGAGGAAATATACGGCGAGGGGGGAGTATAATTATATTCAAATGTATTGAAAGGTATTAAAATCAGGTTCATGCCAGTGAGATTCGTGATTTCTGGGTTTTGCTGGATCTTGAGCGCCTACTGCCAATCTTGTGCATGGAGAGGGTGGCTCAAGATCCCGCCCTTTGACTTTTGGGTCGTAATATTCTTTTGTTTTATCCATGAACCTTGTGTTTTCATTCTTTTTGTAATTAAAGATGTTATTTACTTTCTATCAAGGTCAATGGCACAACCATTGTTGAATTTCTCACTATCAACATTGTGGACGTCACTAATTATCAGGAACTTAACAGGTTCAACCCAATAAATATTGCGGCTACAACAGCAGGTCAAACATATTGTGGTGCAAGTGACTGATCTTGTTACTCTTAAAAGCACGAGTCAGAAGCAACATAATCGCAAATTTATTTTCTGTTGAGAGCAGCCCATTCACTTAAGTGCATGGCCTCTCATGAATGGTAATTCAAACGGGGTGCCTCATGCACCGCCCGAGCAGTTTCCTACATGACTACACCACGGCTTAAAGGAACACTGGCTAGGTGTGTGATGAAACATTATCCAATTGCCTGGATGGGTGCAACTACAAGAACACTCAGGCTGCTCAACATGATCCAAAACAAAGCACCTGCTAGATTAGCAGCACATCAACCATCTTAAACAATCACTCTCTCCACTATCCAACACCACGTGGCTACAGTGCATACCATTGGAAGTTGGTGTGCATTTTGGTGATAGTGACCACAATTCGGTTACGTTCACCTTAGTGATGGAAAGGGATAGGCATGAACCTCGGGCCAGTGGTTTTAGCTGGGGGAAGGGTAATTATGAGGCTATTAGGAGAGAATTAGGAAACATAGGTTGGACTAGGAGATTACAGGGACTGGGAACGTCCGACATGTGGAGTTTTTTCAAGGAGCAGCTACTGCGAGTCTGTGATAGGTATGTCCCTGTCAGGCAAGGAGGAATTGGTAGGGCTAGGGAACCGTGGTGCACCAAAAAAGTTTCTTTGTTGGTTAAAAAGAAAAAGGAGGCTTATGTTCGGATGAGACGTGAGCACTCGGGTAGTGCACTAGAAAGCTTTAGATTGGCTAAGAGGGAGTTGAAGAGCGAGCTTAGAAGGGCTAAAAGGGGACATGAGAAGACTTTGGCGGATAGGGTTAAAGAGAATCCTAAGGCGTTCTATAGGTATGTCAAGAACAGAAGGTTGGTTAGGGCAAGTTTAGGGCCAGTTATAGATGGCAGAGGGAAGTTATGTGTGGAACCGGAGGAGATTGGTGAAGCATTGAACCAATATTTCTCTTCGGTGTTCACGCAAGGGGACATGAATATAGCTGAGGAGGACACTGGGTTGCAAGGGAGTAGAATAGACAGTATTACAGTTGATAAGGAGGATGTGCAGGATATTCTGGAGGGTCTGAAAATAGATAAATCCCCTGGTCCGGATGGGATTTATCCAAGGATTCTCTGGGAGGCAAGAGAAGTGATTGCAGAGCCTCTGGCTCTGATCTTCAGGTCGTCGTTGGCCTCTGGTATAGTACCAGAAGATTGGAGGTTAGCGAATGTTGTCCCATTGTTTAAGAAGGGGAACAGAGACTTCCCCGGGAATTATAGACCGGTGAGTCTCACTTCTGTTGTCGGCAAGATGTTGGAAAAAATTATAAGGGATAGGATTTATAGTTATTTGGAGAGTAATGAATTGATAGGTGATAGTCAGCATGGTTTTGTGGCAGGTAGGTCGTGCCTTACTAACCTTATTGAGTTTTTTGAGAAAGTGACCAAGGAGGTGGATGGGGGCAAGGCAGTGGACGTGGTATATATGGATTTTAGTAAGGCGTTTGATAAGGTTCACCATGGTAGGCTTCTGCAGAAAATGCAGATGTATGGGATTGGGGGTGATCTAGGAAATTGGATCAGGAATTGGCTAGCGGATAGGAAACAGAGGGTGGTGGTTGATAGTAAATATTCATCATGGAGTGCGGTTACAAGTGGTGTACCTCAGGGATCTGTTTTGGGGCCACTGCTGTTTGTAATATTTATTAATGATCTGGATGAGGGTATAGTTGGGTGGATTAGCAAATTTGCTGATGACACCAAAGTCGGTGGTGTGGTAGACAGTGAGGAAGGGTGTCGTAGTTTGCAGGAAGACTTAGACAGGTTGCAAAGTTGGGCCGAGAGGTGGCGGATGGAGTTTAATGCGGAGAAGTGTGAGGTAATTCACTTTGGTAGGAATAACAGATGTGTTGAGTATAGGGCTAACGGGAGGACTTTGAATAGTGTGGAGGAGCAGAGGGATCTAGGTGTATGTGTGCATAGATCCCTGAAAGTTGGGAATCAAGTAGATAAGGTTGTTAAGAAGGCATATGGTGTCTTGGCGTTTATTGGTAGGGGGATTGAATTTAGGAGTCGTAGCGTTATGTTGCAACTGTACACAACTCTGGTGCGGCCGCACTTGGAGTACTGTGTGCAGTTCTGGTCCCCACATTACAGGAAGGATGTGGAGGCTTTGGAGAGGGTGCAGAGGAGGTTTACCAGGATGTTGCCTGGTATGGAGGGGAGATCCTATGAGGAGAGGCTGAGGGATTTGGGATTGTTTTCGCTGGAAAGGCGGCGGCTAAGAGGGGATCTTATTGAAACATATAAGATGATTAGAGGTTTAGATAGGGTGGATAGTGATAGCCTTTTTCCTCTGATGGAGAAATCCAGCACGAGGGGGCATGGCTTTAAATTGAGGGGGGGTAGTTATAGAACCGATGTCAGGGGTAGGTTCTTTACCCAGAGGGTGGTGAGGGATTGGAATGCCCTGCCAGCATCAGTAGTAAATGCGCCTAGTTTGGGGGCGTTTAAGAGATCCGTAGATAGGTTCATGGACGAAAAGAAATTGGTTTAGGTTGGAGGGTCACAGTTTTTTTTTTTTAACTGGTCGGTGCAACATCGTGGGCCGAAGGGCCTGTTCTGCGCTGTAATGTTCTATGTTCTATTCACAAGATGCACTACAACAACCTTCCTGGTTTCCTCGAGAAACATCTTGCAACCTCTACCAGCTAGAAAAAGCAGGGTACCATGAGAACACAAATATCCTCCAAGTGGTGCAGCATGCTGATATGAAAATATATTGCCATTCCTTCATTATCACTGGGTCAAAATTCTGGAACACCCTTCATAACAGCACTAACAAATTACCTTCATTACACAAATAAAATGGCTGACAGTTCACTGACTCCTTCTCAGGGGTAATTGGAAATGATCAATCATGCTGACCTTGGCAGTGAGACCCACAACTCATGAATTATTTTAAGATAAAAAGAAAAATACCCAGCTGTCCTCAACATTCTTAGGTGAGTACACTAAAAATAACTAATACCCATTTCTGAACACATACTGATGTTGTGGCTAGAAATCCTTTTGCAAGCTGGATGCAGAAACAATCAAGGCTTAACATAATGAAAATTATCATTGACTGGTGGCCAAATTACCCTATTAAAATCAACTTAAAAGACCATAATTTGAGTGAACTACTGAGCAACAGCTTTGATGCTAATGTGCCTTTAAGATTTTTTTTAAAATCGTGCTCTCTGCAGTTAAGCAACTTTGAGTTTTTTTTCATTGTTGCCCGCTGTCTGCTAGAAGCCCTTTTATTACTGCTTTTTTGGTTTAAATGGCCTTTTGTTTATTTTTACTCTGGGCCTCAAGTACTTCTTGGGATTTTTTACGACCTTGCATTGTTATGGGGGAAGAATGATTGACAGATCAGGTGACAGGAGCTCTTTCATTTTCAGTTTTGAGCTGCTATTTTAGTTTAGAAGGTCAGAGAGTCATAAAGGTTTACAGCATGGAAACAGGCCCTTCGGCCCAACTTATCCATGCTGCCTTTTTTTAATACCCCTAAGCTAATCCCAATTGCCTGCATTTGGCCCATATCCCTCTATACCTATCGTACCCATGTAACTGTCTAAATGCTTTTTAAAAGACAAAATTGTACCTGCCTCTACTACTACCTCTGGCAGCTTGTTCCAGACTCTCACCACTCTCTGTGTGAAACAATTGCCCCTCTGGACACTTTTGTATCTCTCCCCTCTCACCTTAAACCTATGCCCTCTAGTTTTACCTTTGGGAAAAGATATTGACTATCTAGCTGATCTGTGCCACTCATTATTTTATAGACCTCTATAAGTTCACCCCTCAGCCTTCTACGCTCCAGAGAAAAAGGTCCCAGTCTATCCAGGTTCTCCTTATAACTCAAACCATCAAGTCCCGGTAGCATACTAGTAAATCTTTTCTGCACTCTTTTAGTTTAATAATATCCTTTCTATAATAGGGTGACCAGAACTGTATACAGTATTCCAAGTGGCTTACCAATGTCTTATACAACTTCAACAACACATCCCAACTCCTGTATTCAAAGTTCTGACCAATGAAACCAAGCATGCTGAATGCCTTCTTCCCCACTCTGTCCACCTGTGACTCCACTTTCAAGGAGCTATGAACATATACCCCTAGATCTCTTTGTTCTGTAACTCTCCCCAACGCCCTACCATTAACTGAGTAAGTCCTATGCTGGTTCAATTTACCAAAATGCATCACCTCGCATTTATCTAAATTAAACTCCATCTGGCATTCGTCAGCCCACTGGCCCAATTGATCAAGATCCTATTGCAATCGGAGATAACTTCACTGTCCACTATACCACCAATCTTGGTGTCATCTGCACACTTACTAACCATGCCTCCTCTATTCTCATCCAAATCATTAATATAAATGACAAATAACAGTGGACCCAGCACTGATCCCTGAGGCACACCGCTGGTCACAGGCCTCCAGTTTGAAAAACAACCCTCTACAACCACCCTCTGGCTTCTGTTAAGAAGCCAATTTTGTATCCATTTAGATACCTCACCATGAGATTTAACCTTATGCAACAACCTACCATGCGATACCTTGTCAAAGACCTTGCTGAAGTCCATGTAGACAATATCAACTACACTGCCCTCATCTACCTTCTTCGTTACCCCTTCAAAAAACTCAATCAAATTTGTGAGACATGATTTTCCACTCACAAAGCCGTGCTGACTGTCCCTAATCAGTCTTTGCGTCTCTAAATGCCTGTAGATCCTGTCTCTCAACATACTTTCCAACAACGTACCCACCACAGATGTAAGGCTTACTGGCCTGTAGTTCCCAGGCTTTTCCCTGTAGCCTTTTTTAAACAAAGACACAACATTTGCCACCCTCCAAGCTTCAGGCACCTCACCCATGACTATCGATGATTCAAATATCTCTGCTCGGGGACCCGCAATTTCCTCCCTAGCCTCTCACAATGTCCTGGGATACACTTCAACAGGTCCCGGGGATTTACCTACCTTGATGCGCTTTAAGACTTCCAGCACCTCTTTCTCTGTAATATGTACACTCCTCAAGGCATCACTATTTATTTCCCCAAGTTCCCTAACATCTATGCATTTCTCAACTGTAAATACCATTGAGAAATATTCATTTAGGATCTCGCCCATCTCTTGTGGGTCCGCATAGATGACCTTGTTGATGTTTGGATATCAGACTGAAAAGCAATGCTTCTGTGTTGTTCTCTCCCTGGTATTGTAAATTCTGCTGGCTGGCTGGAAGCAGGTCCCCTGGCCTTCCTGGACTGAAAATTCTGCTATTGGTGATTTTCTGGCTAATACCTAGATTCTCTCTCTCTCCCTGGTGTTTTTGGAAGTTGTTCTGATTTCAAGCTTGTCTGTTGTGTATCAAGAAGGGCCTGGGTGGGATTGTGGTCGGTGCAGACTCGATGGGCCGAATGGCCTCCTTCTGCACTGTAGGGTTTCTTCTATGATTCTAAGAGAACTGCAGCATCCAACTAAAGGACAAAGTTCCAGCATCACATGAGCATTTGTATTTTCTATGCTAAACCTGTGACAAGGGTTTTGTTTCTGAGATTTATTTGGTTGGAACAGTATTTAGCAGTTCAGGTTTATACAATACTATGATTGTTTTTTCTTGTTTGTTACTGGCAAAAGTTATTGCTAATTTTCTTTCTATACATGTTATCTGTATTCTTAAATAAACTTTTTTGATAAAAGCTCCCAGTGGGTCACTTGAATCATAACTGAAGTGAAACAGCTCATGCTTACCCTAGTCAAATTCATATTGTAAAACTTATGATCCAAGCGGACTTCATAAAACATTTGGAGTTTCTGACCTAAATTACAACACTGCTTGCACTTTTGGAATAAATTCATGCTGGGTGACTTGTTTTGGGAAAGAATAGAACAGGGAAAAAAATAAAATTATTCAGGTAACTTACGTTCACAGGTGGCATTTAATGGTGTCCATTGGTTATCAGCTTGACACACAGTACTTGTTATACTTCCTGGCGCGAATCTATAACCTGGATTACATTTGTATGTAAGATTGATGCCCACAATAAAGCCAGTCCCATGAACTGCTGAACCATTCAGTAAAGTTGGAGGGGACATACAGTTATCTGTTAAAAAAAAGTTAATGTCATAGCTTCAACATTCAATGGCACTCTCCCTTCAAGATACTGTTATGAAAATGTGTTATGTAAAGTATTAGTTTATCATATCATCGGCTTGACATATATACTGAATTTTGTGAAAAAAAGAACTTTGCTAAGCAAAGGACACTAGACTATAGCAGCTACTATGTTACATTTGCTAGTTCTATGTTAGATCTGCTTTATGGAAACACAGCGGAAATCAGCAAAGACTGATGACGGGAGGAAAAACAACGTGTATCCCGTTGACGGCAATGGCAAATTTTCACACCATATAATACAGTACAGTGACAAAAATCCTTCATACACGGATTCCACAATGTATTGCTCGTGGGTGCCACTGATTCACCGATCCGGCGATGACCTCAGCAATTTAATGAATGGGGCGCTACATTTAAAGGCTGGCCCAGCACAGCCAGCACACTTGCTACTGCTAATTCATGCCTGCGAGAAGCTATGAAGTATATACCCAAAATTCATTAACACCCCCCTAGAGTTCCTGCTGGACACTGTGGAAGTTTATTGCGATGCAATATACCCATACTATGAGTAAGGATCTCCAGCAGGATCATCAATTCAGCATGGGAGGCGGTGACAGTGGCGGTCAACACTAACATCTTACAGAAGACAACAGTCTTACAGTGTTGCAAGGTGATGAATGATCTCCATTCTGTCAATACAAGTTACTTTACTCATCACTCACAACTCACACACTCACAGATTCCATTACACATCCACAGGGATCCGGTATATTGCCAACTAAAGGTAAACCATCATTCGCTCTCCCACACACATCTTCATTACCCCTGTGAATCATGTCCTCATCATCTCACTGGTCCCACTCACCATCCACACATGCCAGATATCCTCATCAT
Source organism: Mustelus asterias (assembly GCF_964213995.1). NCBI lineage: Eukaryota > Metazoa > Chordata > Chondrichthyes > Carcharhiniformes > Triakidae > Mustelus > Mustelus asterias. The sequence goes on along the minus strand of NC_135825.1, from coordinate 21,223,267 downwards.
CTGATTTGATTTGATTTGATTTATTATTGTCACATGTATTAGCATACAGTGAAAAGTATTGTTTCTTGTGCGCTATACAGACAAAGCATACCGTTCATAGAGAAGGAAACAAGAGAGTGCAGAATGTAGTGTTACAGTTATAGCTAGATCTGCACTGGCCCATGTCCTGCTTGCACTCTCTCCATCTGTCTTCATGCAGGACAAGCTGGCTCATAACAAGAGGGAGAAATCCCAGAACGGCAGAGGGATGCCAGAGTTGAAGGTTCTCACAGACTTTGAGGAGACAGCTATCCAGCTGGCCATGGAGGACATTTAATTCTCAGAAACCAAAGTGGAAGAATTGTGATAGTGCTCACTCACACCCTCCACCAGTGCAGAGACAAATACCTTGGGGTCCTAGTATTAAGAGTACCCTCAGGTTCACAATCCGGAGAGCACATGACACTGTCAGATCCACAACAGGCAGAGAAAGGCACTCCCCAGGGTGTCAGCAATTGGAAAATTGTTGGAGACCAGGAATCTGCTGTGTCCCAGTCAGATGACGAATCTCTGGACTCAGTAATTCCTCACTTGCTGCAGCTACAAAGTCAAGGGAGAGAATTGAAAGGCTGTATGAAGGAGTCTGTCTCTGCCTTCAGTCTGAGGTGATTATGCCTATACTTCAATGCAAAAAAGTCAACACAGTGAGGGTGGTGCCTGCTGTGGAGACCTTGATCAAAGAAATTCTTTTGCACTGCTGCAGGACATGCAGTTCATGACACAGGGACTTGTGTCAGGATATCCATCAGTGCCAATGCCAGAGAATGGTGAGGTTTCTCCAATCCAGCTCCCCACTCTCCCAATGAGGAAACCAGAGGCCCTCAGGCACCAAAGGGGAGTAGGATCAGCTAATGGATATCTGGAGGCATCCACACAGAGTGTCCTTCTCATCTAAAACTCCTCTTCTTTTGACCACCTCAGCTCCAACTCCACAGCCCAAGGAGGGTGGCACTGCCACACAGTAGGACCTCGAAAGGTGGCTGGGGCGCACAGTCTCAGGCCTCCAGAGGACACTGGTCATCACAGGTCATCACAGACAACAGGCATGACAGACTAAAGGCTGCCTCCACCTCCATATGTGGATGCTGTGAATGCACCAAGGCACAGTAACAACGTTAGAAAGGTTCAGAAGCTCTAGTTGCACAGAATGGTCATACATGTTAAGCAGTTTAACATAACGTTCATCCTGTAAATAAATGAACTCCTACTAATTGCATCTTTTCTATGGTCCCTTGTTCTGATGAGCTGAATTCCTGAAATTCTTCAGTGAAAACATGATTCCTGCATGCGATAAAGGCAGGGTGCACAGTCCTGGGCTTCAATGTGCTTTGTGCAAAGTTTCCAGTTTAATGATGATGTCTTTTCACAGTGACTGAACACAAGTTCACAAGGACACAAGATACATGCCTGTATCTCATAGGGACTGAGGATGCCTCCCACAATGTACAGTGATAGCATCACTCATTCCAATCATTGTCCAGAAAGGATGCTGTAAGATCAGGAGAGGTAATGCTTTCCTCACTGCATCGCCGTAATATGACCCTAGTCATTGAGAGCAAGCAAGCTGCCAGCAGACAGACAGGAATCAGATGTTCACAGAAGCTCCAAAGGGATCTATGCACTGTCCCTGCTGCTAATGTTCATCATTATCCTGGAAGGTAGAGACTATGGCAATCGCTTCATCCCCATCAGGAGCCTTATCACAGAGGATGTGTGCAGCCATCAGTCAGACTGGAGTCCAATGTTCACAGAAGCATGTGAAGATAATGGGGTGTACTCAATGGATTTCCTCATCACCCTCCATGAATCTACTGGCAGTGAGATTGTCTTCCTCGTCTGAACATCAGCATTGCCTCATTGCCTCCCCCGAGGACATCTGCAGCCTCATCCCCTTCGATGTGCTCCTCAGCGGAGTAAACGTGCAGTTCCTCCATCACCTCTTCAGGCAGCTCCTCCCCCAGCAGTCGTGGGAAAGCTGCTTCTGGTAATGGGGTTATAGACATCGGTGCTCAGTGCTTACTAGGGCCAACAATGGGGGGAGGGGTAGTTTGTGCCATTTGGGGGGCGCAGAGCTCGGTTAGGTGCTGGCTGGTGTTGAGTGCATCCCCCCGGCTGCTGAGTGAATCCCAAAACGGCTCGCTTATGAGTGCGGACACCAATCCCAGTGCTGTCGCCATGGCAGCCTTCAATCTATCAGCTACACAGGCTATCCGGCTGACAGATGATATTCCATTCCAGTAACCTCACTAACACAAACAAGCAGCAGGTCTCAGAGTTTCCACTCTAAGCAAAGCAGCACAGGTGTCAATATGACTTCTCACACAGCATTGACTTGTCAGTGCTGTCCTCCATGGGAATGCATCCCGTGATGGTAATGAGGGTGCCCCTCCCTCGTGGACTATGTCATGCTCTCTGCCGAGTTGCCCTCATCCTGTTGGGGAACTCGGGAAATTTTATTAGAACATCATAGTTGCCAGGACAAAGTCCAGCTACCCCCAACTGCTGGTCGGATCTGGCGCTGCTGGTCTGGTCCGTGCACTCCTTCTCCAAGAGGGTGTCAGAATCAGACCGAAATGAGCAGTGCCAGTTACAAGGTTTCCTCGCCGGGCTCCTGAGGGAGTGAAGGGTCTCGCCTTCTGCCCCCACTCCCTCTAAACACTGAAATGCAGTGTTGATGACGGTAGCACAATACCTTTAACATGAAGGTGTCCAAAGCCACCTCAACATCAACGGCGGCAGAGAGGCACAATGAAGGTTCCAAAACTACTTGGTCCTCTGGGAAGTATGCGGTATGCCTCCTGCAAAAAACCCACACCGGGAGACAGAGCCACATGGCTCCTGGAGTGGTAAGGGGATGGAATACTTGAGCCACCCTATCACACAATTCTAGCGGGGTAGCTTTCTTGTTGGCCCTATATTTTCAGCTAGAGATCTGGTAGGTCAAGGAGCCTGTGCCAGGTCGAATGCTACACAGATTCATTGGGGGGTGGGGGGGCGGTGTTTCACTTTGTGAGGTTTCCCCTCCTTGAGGCTATGGTGGGATGTGGGCCAGATTCACATCTGTACCTTCTGCCAGGAGTATGCGAGGGGAAAGGAAACCCAGGATCGAGAAGTTGGACAAGGAGGTTTTCGACCTGGAGTCGCATCTTGTTCAGTCCGATGATGACCCAGCCTTGCGGTTGGTATACAGCACAAAGAAGGGCGCAGTGCGGGACCTGCAACTTGTCGGGTCCTATGGCATGTGCGTAAGATCCGTACAGACCTGGACAGCGGCTCCCCCTTCTTCTACTCACTAGAAAAAAACATTGGATCTATCAGCAGCTCCTCATGCTACTGACTGAAGACTGATTCCCTGTCTCAGATCTGGAGGGCATCGGGCTCTCACCTGCAATTATTACACTGCCCTGCTCTCTCTGGATCCATGATGTGGAGATGCCGGCGTTGGACTGGGGTGAACACGGTAAGAAGTCTCACAACACCAGGTAAAAGTCCAACAGGTTTATTTGGTAGCAAATACCATAAGCTTTTGGAGCACTGCTCCTTCGTCAGATGGAGTGGAAATGTGCTCTCAAACAGTGCAAACAGACACAAACTCAAGTTGCAGAATACTGATTAGAATGCGAATCCTACAGCCAACCAGGTCTTAAAGGTACAGACAATGTAGGTTGCCCATAGAGTTCTGTGGGAGGACCTGTCACAGGTTGGCCCGGAGGAGGCTGGTGGCTTGATGCTCCTATTGACCTGGAGGAGTTGTTCGGTGCCCTCGACAGCATCTCTCGGGGAAAAGCCTGGGGCTGGACATGCTGACAGTGGAGTTCTTCAGGGCATTCTGGGACATCCTGATGAATGACTATGCAGCGGTCCTGGGGGAAAGTATTGCAACCGGGGAGATGACCCTTCCGTGGCGGTGTAATTGTCCTGCTGCCCAAGAAGGGGGATCTCCGCCACCTCAAAAACTGGTGCCTGGTGTCCCTCCTCAGCCCGGACTATAAATGTTTTACCAGGAACATATCATCACGTCTTGGCCCCATGCTGGATCATGTGATCCACCCTGACCAGTCCTACGTGGTCCTGGGCTGGACCATCCATGACAACATTCACCTGGTCCAGGACCGCATCCACCATTCCCAGAGGGTTGGTCTGTCAAGCACCTTCCTGTCTCTTGACCAGGAGAAGGCGTTCAACAGGGCGGCTCACGAGTATTTGCTCAGGACTCTGTGGGCATTTGGGATTCAGATGCACTTTGTCGCCCAGATCTGATTATTGTATGCTGCCATAGAGTGTCCCGTTAAGATTAATGGGTCTCTCACCTGTGCCGTTCACTTTGGGAGAAGAGTGAGGCAGGGGTGCCCTTTGTTTAGCTAACTCCATTTGCGTGGAGCCACTCCTGTGCCTCTTGCAGAGGAGGTTGTCAGATTTGACTCTGTGCAGGCTGGGCATCAGAATGGCCCTGTCGGCTGATGCTGATGACGTATCACTCATGTTCATAGACGCAGCTGACCTGCAGAGGATGCACGAATGCCAGACCATTTGTTCTGCCACGTCCTCTGCCAGGATCAACTGGGCCAAGTGTTCTGGGCCCTGGTCAGTCCGTGGCAGATGAACCTGCTCCCAAATGAGCTCAGGCCTTTCACCTGGTGCAGGACCAGCCTCCTCAACTTGGGTGTTCATCTTTGCCCAGCTGAGGAATCCTGGATGGCAAGTTGGCAAGAGCTGGAGGCAAAGGTCAGCGCTCGCCTGAATTGCAAGACAGGATTGTTTCAAGTGCTGTCTTACAGAGCTCGAGTTCTTGTCATAAACCAGCTGATTGCCTCCACGTTGTGGTACGGGCCGGTCACATTGACCCTTCCCCCTGACTTTGTCACAAACATCCAGAAAATTTTCATACAGTTCTTCTGGGACAAAAGACTGCACTGGATCTCTCCTGCGGTTCTGAATCCCCTGCTTAGGGGGGAGCAGTCAGGCACTGTTGTGCCTTTGCACCCAGGTGACGACCTTCTATCTTCAGACCCTGCAGCGATACCTTTACGTTGAGCCCCCTCCTCGATGGTGTGCCCTAGCGAGGTATTTCTCCTGCCAGGTGCACAGCCTGTACTATGACATGTAGCTTCCCGTTCATATACCTGAGTTCCTGGATCCAGACGCGATGTGGGGTGCGGCCCTGAGCCAGTGGTTGGCTCTCTCAAGGGTCGATGAGCCCAGGCCCAAGAGGTTGGGGGGGGGGGGGTGCAGGGGGGTGCAGGGGGGGCGGTGCAGGGGGTAAGGCAAGAAGGGTACCCAAAGCAACTTTTCTGCAGGGTGAAACATTTCAAAGAAAATGTTTTTTAAAGCTACCCAAAGAGGCAGATAATACACAAGGACAATTATAGAAAACAAACAAATGCGTATATGGATTGAATGATGCATCAAGGGTTCAGTATTTTTCTGTACGATCTGTATTGCTGAAAACTGGCTGTGTCCAGTTAAAAGAAGATCCTGCAATGTTCTATTGGAAGTCAGAAGTAAAATTGGCCAGAGTTTTTGTGATGCATGTTGATGACTTCCTATGGGGTGGCACAGAATAAATTGAAAAGAGGGTAATTAATAGGTTAAAGACAGAATTTAAATTAGTGAGTCAAGCGGCTAGTGCTTTTCGATGTCTTGATAAACAACAAAGCAAATCTGGGATAACAATGAATCAACATGGCTATCGAAACAGCTTTGATCCTATTCCCATAACCAGAGAAAAGTTGATTAAAAAAGACCCAACCAGTGAAAAAGAAACTGAATTATTGATGAGTATGATAGGACAGACATGCCTGGATGGAAGCTATAATGTCCTCGAGCTAAGTAATATGTTGAGGCACTCTTCAGTCCAAGAGACCTTGCAGGCAAATACAACTTTAAAAAAGCTAAAATAAAGAGGAATGTGTAATTAAATTCCCAGCACTTGGAGAACCGGAAGACATGAAGTTAGTTATATTTAGTGATGCTCACATGCCAACCTACCAGCTGGACATTTGAGCAGTACCAGATTCATAATATTCTTGGTAGGTAAAGAAGGAAAATGTTGTCCCTTTGCCTGGAAAGCAAAGAAAATAAAAAGGGTAGTCAAAAGTACATTGGCAGCTGAAACCCAAGCTTTAGTGGAGGCAGTCGATATAGGGATATATTGAGAAAGAAGGTACCAATTGAGTTTTATGTGGACAATCAGTCCTGATGGGACAAAGTTCATTTGACAAAAAATGTAACAGAAAAGTGACTGAGAATTGATTTGGCCAGCGTTTAACAAATGCTGGAAAACAAGGAGGTTTCAAAGCTCAACTGAGTTGGTGTCAATCTACAGTTACCCACTCTTTTACTAAAAGGGTGCATGCACTGGAAAGAATACTGGAAAATGGTTACTTAAACTTAATTTTAAAAAAAGGAAAAACGGGAATGTGTTATAATATAACCAATGATAACATTGGAATCTGTTATAATATAACCAATGGTAACATGCTGTGAGGCAGACCCATTAGACAATGTAACCAATGGCAAAATGATGTGGTGGTCAGCTGACCAGGTATAACTTGATAGCAGATGGGAATTGTGGGGAGCTCTGTCAAGACAGAGTAGCGCCCGAATTGGACTAAGATGGAGCATGCCTGTTTTGCGCCGAGTCCGGATGGGCGAACACGGTGATAAAGGGGAAGTGCCGATAAAGATGGGCATGCAGCCCATTAAGTCAATTGAAATGCATGCAAATGCATTTAAATGACCATCGTGACCGTTTAGTGCACGGTCCTGATCGCCGCCATTTTCAGGCCTTGGTAAAGGGGGAACCGGTGCGGAGGCGGTCACAGATCACGCTACTCACCTCATGCCCGACTTTACCAAGTTTTTGTGCCTGAAAACGGGCGCAACTTGATCGTAAAATCGGGCCCTGAGAGTCTGATCTGAGGTCATTTCACTTATTGCTAGTATTTTATTAGTGACTTAAGTCCTGATTATTTGAAATTTCTCTAACCTACTCAGATTTTCTCTCCAACACTCTCTAACTGCCTGGATTGAGTACAGCTCCAACTGCACTCAAGAAGCTCAACACCATCCATGACAAAGCAACCTCCTTGATTGCTACCTCTTCCACAAACATTCAATCCCTCCACCACCGATGAACAGTGGCAGTCATGTGTACCGTCTACAAGATGCACGACAGTCCACAGATGTGCAGGTTAGGTGGATTGGCCGTGCTAAATTTTCCCTTAGTGTATCAAGATATGTAGGTTAGATAGATTAGCCATGGTAAATGTGTGGAGTTACAGAGATAGAGAGGGAGAGAGAGCCTGGGTAAGATACCGTGTCAGAGAGTCGGTGCAGGCTATATGGGCCTAATAGCTTCTTTCTGCACAGCAAGGTTCCTTAGGCAGCACCTTCCAAACACCGACGACCATTACCAGAAGGACAAGAGCAGCAGATACCTGGGAACACCACCTGGACGATCTCCCCCAAGTTACTCACCATCTTGATGTGGAAATATATTATTGTTCCTGTTGTTGGGTCAAAATCCTGGAATTTCTTCCCTAGCAGCACTGTGGGTCTACCTATACCTCAGGGATTACAGCAATTCAAGAAGACAGCTCACGACCACCTTCTGAAGGGCAGCCAGGAATGGGCAATAAATGCTGCCTAACCACAGATTCCCACATTCCATTAAAGAAGTCTACAGGTTTTACTTGCACTTTAAATTTTGCCTCCATTGTAATAAGGATTTACGATATAAAAGCAATTATGGGGGTCAAAGAAAAGCCAAGCTATTGCTTAGCAACCAAAGGTTCACACTTAAAAGCAGAAGCACTTGAGTTTTCAGTCTGGGAAAAAAAGTAGCCTAGAGGCAAGAAGTTTTCCACAGAAGCTGCAGAATCAGGCAGGCCAATGCAAAGAGACAAAATGGAAATTCCAGAAACTGAAGTAGAAAATCCCAGAAGCCAGAGGATAAAAAAAGGAAGGAAGATTGCGAAGGTAATGGGACAAAGAACTGGAATCTGAACAAGGTTCTGGTCACTAAAATTAAAGAGCAGAGAATTAAAGAGACAGCTGCACAAAGTCAGCTAGGTTAGAAGCCAGGCATCCATGGTGATCTTAACTTTGGTGATACCCTAATACAGCCTGTGAAGCAATGTGTTATTTTTAAGATGGCTGGGTCCCTGAGAGACTGTGTGGCAGTTTGAATGCACATGATCTAGGACAGTGGAAAACCGAAAGGAGAGACTAAAATCCTGGATGTTGATCCTTGGTGAAGGCATTGAGGAGAAAATGTTGTTTGCAAAATTATTCCAAGTGTGTTCTTCAAAATGGGAGTTTGGAAACCCTCGTATGAAAGACAGAATTCCAGTGAGACCAGTTCACTTACAGTGTGACAATCCACAGAAGCTGTTTTCAGTGGCATCTGTCAATTAGTTTCCAAGTATGGTGCATCTGACCACATTTCACCAATTGGCTTATATGGACGAAGTACTTATTGTGAACATTAGATTATAAGATTAGAATGGAATTTCGCGAGAGAGAAAGACAGGAAGACAGAAACAAAGAAAGAAAGTTAGATAGAATCCTACAGTGCAAAAGGAGGTCATTCGGCCCATCAAGTCTGCATCGACCACAATCCCACCCAGGCCCTATCCCATTAACCCCATGCATTTACCCTAGCTAGTTCCCCTGACACTAACGGGCAATTTAGCATAGCTAGATCCCCTAACCCGCACATCTTTCGATAGAGCTGAGGTAAAGGAATCGTGCATTGTTTTTGCTTAATAAATACTTAATACTTTTGTTAGAAGTTAATCTACAGTCCTATGACTCTGTTCACCTACATATCTAAACAAAAAATATAAGGTAAGATCCATCAAGCTGAATTCCAACCTGGGATCTGAATTGCCCAGTAGTAGTAATATCAGCAGAGATCGTAATAATATCCAGGTGGATTTAAAGGAGTGATGCACTTAAATAAACAGGCATGCAAAGAACAAAAGAGTAGAAAGAATCTTCTTCATAATCTGTGCTGCTAGTTGGAGGAAATTTTAGGGACCTAATTAGTCCCTTGGGTCATAATAGCCAGCTTCTAACCTATTCCTGGAACTAAAGTTTTTAAGCACTGAGACCAGTGCACACCAAACCCTACACTAGGTACAGAGGGCAGAGCTGCACTGTCCCATTGATATTACAACAAACCCTACACTGGGTACAGAGGGCAGAGCTGCACTGTCCCATTGATATTTAAATTCAAACCCTACACTGGGTACAGAGGGCAGAGGTGCTCTGTCCCATTGACATTAACACCAAACCCTACACTGGGTACAGAGGGCAGAGGTGCTTTGTCCCATTGATATTTAAATTCAAACCCTACACTGGGTACAGAGGGCAGAGCTGCTCTGTCCCATTGATATTTAAATTCAAACCCTACACTGGGTACAGAGGGCAGAGGTGCTCTGTCCCATTGACATTAACACCAAACCCTACACTGGGTACAGAGGGCAGAGCTGCTCTGTCCCATTGACATTAACACCCAAACCCTACACTGGGTACAGAGGGCAGAGCTGCTCTGTCCCATCCAGTAAATCTGCCCCATCACTGATCTGAAACCATCGCTGAGAAGCAGCAATGAAGAGCGTGGGCGCCGCTTACTCGTGACCCGGGCCACCCAGATGGCCAATAGAGCGAGGATCAGTCTCTCCGACATTCCCCAATTCTCTCGATCTCTAATCTTCCAGGAAACTTTCCCTCGGCCGGGGCTGGGAATTTGAAGAAAACTCGAGAATGTTCCCTCCCGTTCGTCTTCAATTCGGTTTGTTTGTCTTCTCCGAAAGTGGCGAGGTTCCCGCATCCATCAATGTGCCGATGTTTTATTGATCTCTCGGTCTCTCTGCGCCCCGCGGGTCCGTTAATTTTCCGTTGGACTTTCACTTCCCGCGTGCCAGGAACTTCCCGCCATTTTCCCGGCAATTGCCGCGCATGCATGGTCGCAACCTGCCACCATGCTCTGCGCATGACTCATGTGGACGAAGCCCCAGCCAACTCCATCAGCTGCTTTCTCTTTGATGTACTACCCTTCAGAATCATCTGTGTAATTTTTCTCAACCACCACTCCCCTTATCCTCCTCCTTGTCAACCAGTCTTCTCATCACTTTCTGGGCAGAGGAGTTTCTTTTTAACCCTCCATTTGATTAACCAAACCCCTTTGGAAACACATGTGCACAGCATCAACCACATTACCTTCCTCAACCCTTTCTGTTCCCCTTTATCTTTTTTTAAATTCATTCATGGGACATGGGCATCGCTGGCTGGTCAGCATTTATTGCCCAAGGGCAGTTGAGAATCAACCACATTGCTGTAGTTTTGGAGTCACATGTGGGCCAGACCAGGTAAGAATGGCAGATTTCCTTCCTCAAAGGACATTAGTGAATCAGATGGATTTTTCCAACAATTGACAATGGTGTCATGGTCATCAATAGACTCTTAATTCCAGATTTTTTTTTATTGAATTCAAATTGCTCAACCTGCGGTGGTGGGATTCAAACTCAGGTCCTCAGAACATTAGCTGAGTTTCTGGATTAATAGACTAGCGATAATACCACGAGGCCATTATCCTCTACCTTATCACAAAAATCAAATATGATGAACATGATTTGATTGATTGATTTATTATTATCACATGCATTGGAATACAGTGAACCGATTTACCCTTAAATCCATGCTTCATCCATATTTGTACAAGTCACTGGTGACTTTATTCTGGATTATCTTTTCGAAAAGCTTTCCCACCACTGAGATCAAACTGACTAGCCCATATTTGGTGGATGTATCCTATACCTTTTTGTAATAAGGAAGTAACATTTGCAATTCTCCAGTCATCTGGCATAAACCCTATAAAGAGAATTGGAAGATTAAGGATGGCAGACTGCTGTAGTTGCTTCCATCAAGACCGTGAGAGGGCATGTAGCTCTCAAGCCTCTGCAGTCTAACAGCGGAGGTAGACACTTCTAAGAAGGGTCAGGGATTGAGAGAACACCTCCAACCCTAGGCAACCTTGGAGAGGTAAGTAAACAATTGAAGATAGGGGATTGATTAATGGACAGAATGCAGAGTGGGGATAAATGCCCATGTAAGAAGGCTGTGGCTAATGGAGTGCAGCAAGGATCAGAGCTATTTACTCATTACTAAGATGCACTGTTCTTGCTCTTTTTGTCTAAGCTTACTGACAAACAAAACTAGATGGGAGTTTAAACTGTGAGAAGGACATAAAAAAGCTGCAAAGAGATGCAGATGGGTGAAGTGAATGGGGAAGTGTGAGGTTGTTCACTTTTTTTAAAAGAATAGTAAAGTTAAATATTTTTTACAAGTCATGAAAATTGTAGGATTTGATGGTCAGAAGGACTTGTGTGTACTTGTACAAGTAAAACAGGCCAGCATTGCAGGAACAGCAAGTAATTAGGAAGCCATATTACAAGAGAATTGGAGTACAGGAATAAGGAAGTCTTGCTATCATTGTACAGGGCTTTGGTGAGATCATGCCTGCAGTAATATATGCAGTTTTAAAGAAAGGATATACTTGCATTTGAGGTGGGACAGCAAAGATTCACAAGATTGGTTCCTGGGATGAGATGCAGAGTAAATTGGGCCTTTATTCTCTGGAGTTTAGAAAAGTAAGAGGTATGTGTAGTCCTCAAGTTAAGGTGCTAAACTGGGGGAAGGCTAATTACAATAATATTAGGCAGGAACTGAAGAATGTAGATTGGGGGCAGATGTTTGAGGGCAAATCAACATCTGCGATGTGGGAGGCTTTCAAGTGTAAGTTGATAAGGATTCAGGACCAGCACATTCCTGTCAGGATGAAGGATAAGTATGGCAAGTTTTGGGAACCTTGGATTATGAGAGATATTGTGAGCCGAGTCAAAGAGAAGAAGGAAGCATTTGTTAAAGCTAGGAGGCTGGGAACACATGAAGCAAGTGTGGAATTCCAGGAAAGTAGAAAGAAACTTAAGCAAGGAGTAAGGAGGGCTAAAAGGGGTCACGAAAAATCATTGGCCAGCGGGATTAAGGAAAATCCCGAGGCTTTTTATACATGTAAAGAAAGCAAAAGGGTAGCCAGGGAGAGGGTTGGCCCACTCAAGGACAGGGGAGGGAATCTATGCATGGGCAGCATGAGAAAATGGACGAGATATTAAATGAGTACTTTGTGTCAGTGATCACCAAAGAGAAGGACTTGGTGGATGATGAATCTGGGAAAGGGTGTGTAGATAGTTTGAGTCATGTTGAGATCAAAAAGAAGGAGGTTTTGGTGTTCTTGAGAAACATTAAGGTAGACAAGTCCCCAGAGCCTGATGGGATATACCCCAAAATACTGAGAGAGGCAAGGGAGGAAATTGCTGGGGCCTTGAGAGAAATTTTTGTATCCTCACTGGTGACAGGGGAAGTCCCAGAGGATTGGAGAATAGCCAGTGTTGTTCCTTTGTTTAAGAAGGGTAGCAAGAATAATCCAGGTAACTACTGGCCGGTGAGCCTTATGTCAGTGGTAGGGAAATTATTGGAGAGGATTCTTTGAGACAGGATTTACTCCCACTTGGAAATAAGTGGATGTATTAGTGAGAGGCAACTTAGTTTTGTGAAGGGGAGGCATGTCTCACTAACTTGATTGAATTTTTCGAGGAAGTGACGAAGATGATTGTTGAGGGTAGGGCAGTGGATGTTGTCTACATGGACTTTAGTAAGCCCTTTAACAAGGTCCCTCATGGCAGACTGGTGCAGAAGGTGAAGTCGCATGGGTTCAGAGGTGAGCTGGCAAGGTGGATACAGAACTGGCTCGGTCATAGAAAGAAGTCTCACAACACCAGGTTAAAGTCCAACAGGTTTATTTGGTAGCAAATACCACAAGCTTCCGGAGCACTGCTCCTTCGTCAGATGGAGTGGAAATGTGCTCTCAAGCAGTGCAAACAGACAAAATCAAGCTGCAGAATACTGATTAGAATGCGAATCCTACAACCAGCCAGGTCTTAAAGGTACAGACAATGTGGGTGGAGGGAACATTAAACACAGGTTAAAGAGATGTGTATTGTCTCCAGACAGAACAGCTAGTGAGATTCTGCAAGCCCAGGAGGCAAGCTGTGGGGGTTACTGATAATGTGACATAAATCCAACATCCCGGTTTAGGCCGTCCTCATGTGTGTGGAACTTGGCTATCAGTTTCTGCTCAGCGACTCTGCGCTGTCGTGTGTCATGAAGGCCACCTTGGAGAACGCTTACCTGTAGATCCAAGGCTGAATGCCCGTGACTGCTGAAGTGCTCCCCCACAGGAAGAGAACAGTCTTGCCTGGTGATTGTCGAGCGGTGCTCATTCATCCGTTGTCGTAGCGTCTGCATGGTTTCCCCAATGTACCATGCCTCGGGACATCCTTTCCTGCAGCGTATCAGGTAGACAATGTTGGCCGAGTTGCAAGAGTAGGTACCGTGTACCTGGTAGATGGTGTTCTCACGTGAGATGATGGCATCCGTGTCGATGATCCGGCACGTCTTGCAGAGGTTGCTGTGGCAGGGTTGTGTGGTGTCGTGGTCACTGTTCTCCTGAAGGCTGGGTAGTTTGCTGCGGACAATGGTCTGTTTGAGGTTGCGTGGTTGTTTGAAGGCAAGAAGTGGGGATGTGGGGATGGCCTTGGCGAGATGTTCGTCTTCATCAATGACATGTTGAAGGCTCCGGAGGAGATGCCGTAGCTTCTCCGCTCCGGGGAAGTACTGGACGACGAAGGGTACTCTGTCCACCGTGTCCTGTGTTTGTCTTCTGAGGAGGCCGGTGCGGTTTTTCGCTGTGGCATGTCGGAACTGTTGATCGATGAGTCGAGCGCCATATCCTGTTCTTATGAGGGCATCTTTCAGCGTCTGGAGGTGTCTGTTGCGATCCTCCTCATCTGAGCAGATCCTGTGTATTCGGAGGGCTTGTCCGTAGGGGATGGCTTCTTTAATGTGTTTAGGGTGGAAGCTGGAGAAGTGGAGCATCATGAGGTTATCCGTGGGCTTGCGGTACAGTGAGGTGCTGAGGTGACCGTCCTTAATGGAGATGCGTGTGTCCAAGAATGCAACCGATCCCAGAGAGTAGTTCGTGGTGAGTCTGATGGTGGGATGGAACTTGTTGATGTCATCATATCGTTGTTTCAGTGATTGCTCACCATGACTCCAAAGGAAGAAAATATCATCGATGTATCTAGTGTATAGCATCGGTTGAAGGTCCTGTGCGGTGAAGAAGTCTTGTTCGAACCTGTGCATGAAGATGTTGGCATGTTGAGGGGCGAATTTGGTCCCCATGGCTGTTCCGTGTGTCTGGATGAGGAACTGGTTGTTGAAGGTGAAGACATTGTGGTCCAGGATGAAGCGGATGAGTTGTAAAATTGCATCTGGAAACTGGCAGTTGATGGCATTGAGTACTGAGGCCGTTGCAGCAATGCCATCATCGTGGGGGATGCTGGTGTAGAGTGCCGAGACATCCATTGTGACGAGGAGTGCTCCTGGTTCAACTGCTCCATGTGTGCCTAGTTTCTGTAGGAAGTCTGTAGTGTCGCGACAAAAGCTGGGTGTTCTTTGTACAATGGGTTTCAAGATGCCCTCAACATAGCCGGAGAGGTTCTTGCACAGGGTTCCATTGCCTGAAACGATGGGACGGCCGGGTGTGTTTGCCTTGTGTATCTTTGGGAGGCAGTAGAGATCTCCAACACGTGGAGTACGTGGGATGAGAGCACGGAGGGTGTTTTGAAGGTCTGGATCAAAGGTTTTGTTCAGAATGTTGAGTTGACGGGTGTGTTCTTTGGTCGGATCTGTGGGTAACTGTCTGTAGTAAGTTTGCAGACAACACAAAGGTTGCTGGATTTATGGATAGCAATGAGGACCATCAGAGGATACAGCAGGATATAGATAGGTTGGAGGCTTGGGCAGAGAGATGGCAAATGGAGTTTAATCCAGACAAATGTGAGGTAATGTATTTTGGAAGGTCTAATAAAGATAGGAAATATACAGTAAATGGCAGAACCCTGAAGTGTATTTATAGGCAGAGGGATCTGGGTGTACAGGTACACAGGTCACTGAAAGTGGCAATGCAGATGGAGAAAGTAGTCAAGAAGGCATATGGCATGCTTGCTTTTTTCGGCCAGAGCATTGAGTTTAAAAATTGGCAAGTCATGTTGCAGTTTTATAGAATATTAGTTCGGCTGCACTTGGAATATAGTGTTCAATTCTGGTCGCCAGCCTACCAGAAGGATATGGAGACTTTAGAGAAGGTACAGAAAAGATTTACCAGGATGTTGCCTGATATGGAGGACGTTAGCTATGAGGAGAGATTGGAGAAACTTCTCACTGGAACGACGGAGGTTGAGGGGAGACCTGATAGAAGTCTATATGATTATGAGGAGCATGGAGAGAGTGGATAGTCAGAAGCTATTTTCCAGGGTGGAATAGTCAATTACTAGGGGGTGTAGGTTTAAAGTGTGAGGGGCAAGGTTTAAGATGTACGAGGCAAATGTTTTACACAGAGGGTGGTGAGTGCCTGGAACTCACTGCCGGGGGAGGTAGTTGCAGCAGATATGATAGTGTGTTTTAAGAGGCATCTGGAAAAATGCATGTATAGGATGGGAATAGAGCGACATGGTCCCCGGAAGGGTAGGGGGTTTTAGTTCAATCGGGCAGCATGGTTGGTGCAGTCTTGGAGGGCCGAAGGGTCTGTCTTGTGCTGCAATTTTTTTTGTTCTTTGTTCTGACCTCATTGAAAAATATACAATTCCAAAGTGGGTTGACCAGGTAGACACAGAGGTTATTTCCCTTAGCTGAGGAATCTAGAACATGGTGACACGGCTTCAGGATAAGAGGTAAAACATTTCGAACTAAGATAAGGAGAAATTTCTTGGCTCAAAAAGTTGAGCATGTTTGGAATTCAGTACCTACTTGTGGATGTCCCATTGTTAAAATATATCTAAGGCTGAGATAGACAGATTTTTGGTCTCACAGTGATTCAAGAGATATGGGAACAGATGGAAAGGTGGAGGTAAGGCTGATGATCACCCATGATCATTTTGAATTGTGAAGCAAGCTGAAGAATCCCAATTTTCTAATCCCACTCCTATCTCTTATGTTTCTATGTTCTTAAAGTTCAAGGGATCAAGGAAAAAGACATGCTGAGAAGGCCTTCCAGGCTCACACCCATTTCAGACACAGGGCCTCCTACTTCAATGGCTGCAGTTAATTTGCCTCCATGAAACTGGCATTTCCCCATCTGCTGTGAGAATCGCCCTTCATGGGGACTGTAATTATTTAATTTGTCCTGACACTGGAAAATATCCCCAGTGGCAAGATGGCATAGGACATCTGTCCTGATGTTTTACCAGGACAATCCAGGAACATGAGATATACTCATCAGGAAACAATGAAGAGGCTTGATCATTTTTCTTTTGAAAGTGAAAGCTGATCGGTGACCTAAAAGAGATCTATAAAATTCTGAAAGGTTTTGATAGAACAAACACTTGTGGGGAAGAGCAAAACGAAAAGATAGTCACCAAGAAATCAAATAGGTAATTCAGAAGGAACTTCTTTATCCAGAGAATGGTCAGAATATTGAACTCACCATCGCAGGGGAGTGGTTGAATGAAACAGAGTAGATGCATTGAAGGGAAGCTTGATAAATGTATGAAGGAAAATGGAAATGCAGGGTTACGCTGGTAGAGTTAGATGAGGAATGACAGAAGGAGGCTCAAGTGGAGTATAAATGGGAACATGGACTGGGTGAGCCTAATGGTAACAAGCAACATGAATAAAGAAGAACCTTTGGATGTGTTGTACTTAGATTTCCAGAAAGCATTTCACAAGTTGCCACATCAAAGGTTACCACGCAAAATAGGAGTTCATGGTGGCGGAGCTAAGTGTCGGAAGCAGAGTATAGATTTTATGCAGGTTCTGGGGAAATCCCATAAGTAGGGGGAGAAGCTACAGATAGGAGACTGCAATGGGGAATGCACAAAAGATTTTATTTTATTTTATTTATTATTGTAACTGTATTAACTTATAGTGAGAAGTATTGTTTCTTGAGCGCTATACAGACAAAACATATCGTTCATAGAGAAGGAAATGAGAGAGTGCAGAATGTAGTGATACAGTCATAGCAAGGGTGTCGAGAAAGATCAACTTAATGCAAGGTAAGTCCATTCAAAAGTCTGACAGCAGCAGGGAAGAAGCTGTTCTTGAGTCAGTTGGTACATGACCTCATACTTTTGTATCTTTTTCCCGAAGGAAGAACGTGGAAGAGAGAATGTCCGGGGTGTGTGGGGTCCTTATTTATGCCTGCTGCTTTGCTGAGGCAGCGGAAAGTGTAGACGGAGTCAATGGATGGGAGGCTGGTTTGCGTGATGGATTGGGCTGCATTCACGGCCTTTGGTAGTTCGTTACGCATCTTGGGCAGAGCAGCAGCCATACCAAGCTGTGATACGACCAGAAAGAATGCTTTCTATGGTGCATCTGTAAAAGTTGGAGAGAGTCGTAGCTGACATGCCAAATTTCCTTCACCTTCTGAGAAAGTAGAGGCGTTGGTGGGCTTTCTTATCTATAGTGTCGGCATGGGGGGACCAGGATAGGTTGTTGGTAATCTGGACACCTAAAAACTTGAAGCTCTCGACCCTTTCTACTTCGTCCCAATTGATGTAGACAGGGACATGTTCTCCTTTACACTTTCTGAGGTGGATTCCAGTTGGGAATCAATGCAAACTGATGAAGGGGAGAGATCAACTGATCGGAAGAATGAGGACCAAAAGCTAGAAAAAGATTTTGATGAGGGTGCAACCAGCAGAGTCAATCATGTGATTGGGAGAGAGGATTGGTCAGCTAGCAGGAAGCAAAGCATAGGAATAAATGGATCTTTTTCAGGTTGGCAAGATGTGACAACGAGAATGTCAAAAAGATTAGTGCTGGTGCCTCACTATTTACATTTTATATCAATGACATGGATGAAGGGACCAGATGTATGGTTGCTGAATTTACTGATGACACAAACATAAGTAGGAAGTAAGCTGTTAAGGCGGCACAGTGGTTAGCACTGCTGCCTTACAGCGCCAGGGACCCGAATTCAATTCCGGCCTTGGGTGACTGTGTGGAGTTTACATGTTCTTCTCGTCTTTGCGTGGGTTTTCTCCAGGTGCCTCGGTTTCCCCCACAGTTCAAAGATGTGCAGAGTAGGTTGATTGGCCGTGCTAAATTGCCCCTTAGTGTCAGGGCGATGAGCAAGGTAAATACATGTGGTTACAGGGATCTGGCTTGGGTGTAATTATTGTTGGTGTGGCTCAATGGGCTGAATGGCCTCCTCCTACACTGTAGGAATTCTATTCTTCTATCATATAAGGAGTCTGTGAAGAGGCATAGTTCGGTCAAGTGTGTGTGCATAAATTTGGCAGATGGAGCATAATGTGGGAAAATGTGAACTTGTCCGCTTTGTTTGGAAGAATAGAAAAGCAGTAAATTATTTAAATGGAAAGAGATTGCAGAACTCTGAGGTACAGAGTGTCCTGGTACGTGAATCAGCAAACGTTAATATGCAGGTCCAGCAAGTAATTCAGAAGGCAGATGGAATGTTGTCGTTTATTTCAAGGGGGATAGAATATAAAAGCAGGGATGTTTTACTACACCATACAGGACATTTGTGGGTCAGTTTAGCTCAGTTTGTGGGGCAGATGGTTAATGATGAAACGCAACACTAACAATGCAGGTTCAATTCCCGTACCTGCTGAGGTTATTCATGAAGGCCTGCCTTTTCAACCTTGCCACTTACGTGAGTTGTGGTGATCCTCAGTTTAAATTGCCACCAGTCAACTCTCCCCCTCAAAGGAGGGAGCAGCCTATGGTTATTTGAGACGATGGTCGTTACCTTTAGAATATAAAAGCAGGGATGGTTACTTCAGTTGTACAGGACATTTGTAAGACTACGGGGGGATTCTTTGGGTTTCGAACCAGCCAAGGATCCTGGTGACCTGTTGAATTGGACAAGAGGGCCAAATCGGAATTCCTATTGGGTGTCCAGCCCGTCACAGGTCTCAGAATGGGGGAGGACCTGACTTGAACGCATTTAAATCCATTTTAATGTGATGGCGACCTTGAAACCTAATTCAACACCCTCCCACATCCCCACCCCCTGCCACCACCGCTCGGCTGGAAATCCCACAGGCATCAGTTATTCCTGATCAAGAGAAGCAGTAACTGCATTTCTATGCGCTAATTCATTAATTGGACAAACACAATCGTGTGCAATTTGGGATAATAATGTTACAGCCCAGTCCTTAAAGCTACTTCTGAGTTTGGGAATTAAACTTCTGTGAACTGATTTGAGAAGTTCTTGTGTCACTTGATAAGGTGCAATACAATTGAGGTCCTTCCTTCCAGCCTTCCTTTCCTTCCTCCTATTCCCTTCCTCCCTCCGGTCCTCTCTCTCCCTTTCAGTCTTTCTCCCTTTGCAATTTTACTCTCTTTCTTCTTTGTTCTTCTCTATCCTTCACTCTTCTTCCCTCCCTCTCCTTCATTACTTCCCTCATTTTAGTCCAACATTGTCACTCTGCTATTCCCACATGCAATCCACTATGATTTGTAGATCCTGTGTGGTGACACAAGTCTTCTGCTCCATTAAATGTTAAAGCTTGTGCACTAAGAAAAATATTTAAATATCCTCACAAATGGGAGGTTGGTGGAATGTGCTGAATCAGAGAGCTGTCTATGCTAATACCGCTGAAAGAAGCAAGGGACAATGTGAAGGAGACACACCCACAATATAGGCCAACAAAAGAGCATCAAATCAGGAAGTCCCCTTCATTGTGTTAAAGAAACAGAAAATTCCACCCATTATCTCATGTTTTGACTTTTATAATCATTACAGTTCTGCAACATTGTTTTGTTTTTATTTCAAGGTTGTCCAACAACATTTTTTGTTTATTTTTCCCACCAACACCATCTCTCATGCTTCTTGGTGGCTGTTGGCACTAAAATTGCACCAGACAAAATGGTCGTGGATTCCTATGCTACATGATTTAGTTGCCAACAAATACCTGAGGTATTTTGTACACATCAGTAATTTCACCCAGGACCTATATTTATTCACATGTTCAAACATTCCTGGACATGTAGGATTAGACCTGATGTTGTTGCTCTACTTTGCAAAGTAGGCTGTTATTTGGCTGCACATTTGGGGCAGAATGATCTGCAGAGAACATCTGGATGGAATTGGCAGCTCCTGTTGAAATAATGGAAACTTGCGGTCCACTCCGAATCATGTGCACAGTTAGTGATCTGCAGTGTGAATTCACGGCATGATTGGGGTCCTGTGCGTGCATGACAGTGAAAACTTCGAAAACTGGAATTTTTCTGATTCCCTGGCGACCCTCATTTAGTTGAAATGACAATTCAGGCGACTGAACCAAATCAGCTCCAGAGGACATCAAGCAGTCGCAGTACACACACACACATGGTGAACAAGAGGAAATTGAATTGCTTGACATTTCCCACCCTATCTCCCACCATAACCTGAGTCAAAGATTAGGCACGCCCTGTGGAAATACTCCTTTTTCAATGTCTCAATCTTCGTTTCATCCTCGATCAAGGGCTTCCTCCATCGGTTTTAATCACAGAAGTTTCAACTAAAAAAGGTTCTTTCTTCCAGTTTGATCTCATCTTTCCAGATTACCAACCCACCCATTTTCCACTATATTACACAGCTCAGCTGTTTCTTGACCAACAACACCAAATACTCAGCACAATAATCTTGATTTATTTGACACTCCGTACTCATGGTTCCAAAATTTGATAAAATTCCTCATTAAAGATTCCGAAAGAAATTCAGTGTTGTGGGGATGGTGGAAAACAATGAGTCGGTTAACCAACATTACCATTTTAAACAACAGAAGGGTAATATTGGAATGCAGGTGAGGAGCGGGAGGTAGTGTGTTGGGTGGCCCAGGTCTCAGCAATTGGATAACTGTTGAGACAAGGGCCAAATGTTTGGAAGAAGCAGCAGTCCTGCATTTATGTGACATCCATAGCAGCCGGGAATTGCTACTGTCTGCTGGATTTGGGTTGGATATCCAAAGTTCAGGTGAACCAACCTGCTGTTGTGAGATGTGGCAAACAACTACAGATAAGGAGAAATTTGACCAAGGAGTGACAAGCTGCATGGCTGCTGAAGCTGTCACCGGTGTCAACTTCACCATGTTATCTGGTGATGACACACCTTCAAATGTCCAGAGACTCTGCTACAAAGCCAAGCACCCAGAGAAGACCCCTCCCCCCAACCCCAACCCCAACCAATCACCAGTCCTCTGATCACTGCCTCCCTGGCCTGCTTGCCAGCCTCAACCCCCGATCACCAGTCCCACTGACCAGCCCCCACCCACCGATGCAGAGTTCCCCAATGCCGTCCCTTCCGACAGACCTTCCCCCACCTGGCTCCGCCCAGTCAGGTTCTCCACCCCTCCCCCCAAGCACTGATTGGTGGGCAATGATTGGGCACCCAGTGGGTAGTGCCAGGTTGGCACTGCCCTGGCCCGAACTACCGTGGGGGCTTCAATGGCCTCCGGTCCCACCGGTAAGGCCATCACAGCAGGTCCTTGTTGGTGGGGACCATCTGCAATCCTCGCTGGTGAGAACCTCAACCGGCGAAGTCGGAAAGGTGAGCCTGGACTGTTTCGCCTGGGCTTGTTAATGACATTCAATGCACAGCACGTCATTAATATTGAAATCAACCTCACATCCTTCCAGGCGTGAGGCTGATTGCAGCGGCAGAATGCGGCCGGCAATATTCATCAAGGAAGAAATAGCGAGACATCTGGATATAAATTGTCCCATTGGTAAGACACAGCATGGGTTCATGAAGGGCAGATCATGTTTGGCTAATTTGGTGGAATTGTTTGAGAACATTACATGCGCAGTGGACAATGGGGAACCTGTGGATGTGGTGTATCTGGATTTCCAGAAGGCACATGACAAGGTGCTGCACCAAAGACTGCTGCATAAGATAAAGGTGCACGGTGTTACGGAGAATGTACTAGCATGGATAGAGGATTGGTTAACTGACAAAAAGCAAATAGTGGGGGTAAGTGGGTGTTTTTCTGGTTGGCAATCAGTGGCTACTGATGTGCCTCAGGGATCAGTGTTGGGACTACAATTGTTTACGATTTACATAGGTGATTTGGAGTTGGGGACCAAGGGTAGTGTGTCAAAATTTGCAGATGACACAAAGATGAGTGGCAGAGCAAAGTGTGCCATGGACGCTCAAAGTCTGCAAAGGGATATGGACAGTCTAAGTGAGTAGGCAAGGGTCTGGCAGATAGAATACAATGTTGGTAAATGTGAGGTCATCCATTTTAGTAGGAATATCAGCAAAATGGACTATTATTTAAATGGTAAAAAATTCCAGCATGATGTTGTGCAGAGGGACCTGGGTGTCCTTGTGCAAGAATTACAAGGAGTTGGTTTGCAGGTGCAGCAGGTAATTAAGGCAGCAAATAGAATTTTGTCCTTCATTGCTAGAGGGATGGAGTTTAAAAACAGCGAGGCTATGTTGCAGCTGTATAAGGTGCTGGTGAGGCCACACCTAGAGTACTGTGTACAGTTTTGGTCTCCTTACTTGAGAAAGGATATACTGGCACTGGAGGGGGTGCAGCGGAGATTCACTAGGTTGATTCCGGAGTTGAGAGGGTTGGCTTATGAGGAGAGACTGAGTAGACTGGGGCTATACTCATTGGAATTCAGAAGAATGAGGGGAGATCTTATTAGAAACATATAAGATTATGAAGGGAATAAATAAAATCGAAGCAGGGAAGGTGTTTCCACTGGCAGGTGAAACTAGAACTGGGAGGCATGGCCTCAAAATAAAGGGGAACAGATTTAGGACTGAGTTGAAGAGGAACTTCTTCACACAAAGGGTTGTGAATCTGTGGAATTCCCTGCCCAGTGAAGCAGTTGAGGCTACCTCATTGAATGTTTTTAAGGCAAGGATAGATAAATTGTTGAACAGTAAAGGAATTAAGGGCTATGGTGAGTGGGCAGGTGAGTGGAGCTGACTCCACGGAAAGATCGGCCATGATCTTATTGAATGGCAGAGTAAGCTCGAGGGGCCGAATGGCCTACTCCTGCTCCTAGTTCTTATGTTCTTATTGAGAGAAAGTGAGAAATCAGGCGTGAACCTGATTTTTCGCCCCACGCTCATATTTCCCGCCCTGCTACTCGACCAGTGCAGCGGGGTGAAAAAATCCCACCCGCTCTCTTTTACACGCAGCCACGGATTGCTTCACATGAGGAATTGCAAAAAGGACTGAATATGTTGCAATTATCAGCGAACACCCACACCTCTGACCTTTTGTTAGAGGAAAGGTCAGAAGGATTAATTTAAAATGCCTAATTTTCCCTCTCTCTATCCATCCGTAAACAAAGTTTTTTTTGTTTTCAATTTTCCCTTTTGTAAATGGGGATATATTTTTTCCCAACCCTTAAATATGGAGTGTTCCAATTCTCCATAATTAACTTGCACTACAAGCTCAAGGTACGATAAAATCAAAGGAGTTGGTTTATTTGATTTCAGGCCTGTTAAGCAAGTACAGAAACCAAGGGGTGGTTAGAATGTCAACTCTCTCTCTCCATACATGCTGTCAGATTGAGTATTTGTTTTTTTAATTCAAAAGTTTCAGTATCCAGGGAATCTGCGAATGTAAAAGTCATTGGAGACCTTAGCACTAATCTTCCAAAACACAATCTCTTCCAACTAGATAAACAAGGGTAACACATGCATGGGAACACCACCACCTGAACATTCTCTTCCAAGTCACTTACCATCCTGACTTTCTTTCACTGACATAGGATCAAAATCCTGGAACACTGTCCCCAACACAGTGGGTGTACCTGCACCACAGGACGGCAGCAGTTTGAAAAGGCAGCTCACCACCTTCACAAGGACAATTAGGATGGGCTGAGCCAGCAAAACGCATGTCCCTTGCATAAATGAATTAACTTTTGAGAACTTAATTATTTCTTCGTTTGGGGTCAATGTTAATGGATTCAAATAATAGGACTTCAGGAAAATTCATCAAAATTAAAATTAGCTTCTATCTTGGGCTATTTCCTCACTGAGGTATTGCAAGGAATATTTTAGTCCGAATGTTCAAAAGATTATTAAAACAGACATTGTCATCTAATGGTGGTGTTCAAACTGGTTGAATCAACACCATTGCCCAGGCCATCGTCTTCCCTGGCCTTTGTGCATCTTTCAAGAGTATTTTCCTGAGTTTGTTTTTGGCAGCATCTCTGTCAGAATTGGCACCCTGGGCTAGTCACAAAGCTAGTGGGGTTGGGCACCATATAAAGAACAGTGTGCGTGCTTAATATACACAAAATCATCATTGCAAATTGCACAATGACAGAAGAAAGAAAATTGTTGCATCAAATTTGTTTGTATTTAACAGAAACAGTTTAAAATTCATTTCCTGCAGCATTCACAGATTGGCAAGTAATGTATTTGCAATTTCATTTTATAATCACATGAAGCATACAGAAGAGAGATCCTTAAGGCACTAAGTACTTGGTTGCTTTGCCACTTGGCTTTTTGAAACATTATTTAAAAAGGTGTTCATTATCAGTGCAACATTCAAACAGCAGACAAGAGTTGCCATCTCTAGTCTTACAGGGCTATGACACTGGTAAAAAATATTATAATTGGTCACAATACAAAGATGTATTATCTGATTATAAAAATTATAAAAATAATTATCTGAAGCTTTCCAATTGAAAGAAACCCAGTTAAAATGTTCCAATCTTACAGGTCTAAAAGTGCATACAATATATATTTTAAAGTTCAATTCTGACTTGATTTCATTATTATTCAGGTTCATTAATTTCAGTGAACAAAAACATTTCAACTGTAAATATTAGAATAATATTAGACAAGATTTTGATCTGTACAGAATCCAAAAGGTTCAGGATTGTACACAAGACTAATTCATCACAACTGGCTAATAAGAGATGCAAAAACCTGAGAATCTAGTCATTATTTCCAAAGTCAGTATATTAGGAGAAAAATATGTACTCAGCCCAACAGGGCAGCAATAATAATGGAAATCAAAAAAGAAAATGATCTGTGTCTGCTGAATTGATACAACTCAGGCACAAAAGGGAATATTAAAATGAATCTGATATTTTTAAATAGTGAGAACCTGCACCCTTTCATGTCCTCAAGACTGAAGCATGAATTGTCGACAAAGCAAAGAATAATTTATTAACTGGCTGTAAAACACTTGAGATGTCCTAATCTTCCTTAAATATAGAAAATATACAATGAAGGATTACAACAACATTTTTGGAACATTTAAATCTAAATGGGAAACATCAGTTTAAATTACAACACAAATAAAATTAATACACCCCCTTCATTGTCTCCTCGTTAAAAAAAGACACGCGAAATGGATTTCATTCACAGGTGGAAAATAAAATCACCAAACTTGAATTGTTGGTCACACCTCTGCACTGGGTAACAGTTGTTTCATAAAACTGCAAGCTTCAAAGATTTTCTGTTTTACCTGTTCAGTTATTGAACCATGCCTGTGGCGAGTGTCGTGAAGAGGAAATTTAAAAAAATGTCACTTTAGATTCTGGTGTGAGTTTTGATGCCTTTTACACTAGACCTTTTAAGTGGGAACATATTTTGGCTTCTAAATTTTATGAGTTACCAGCCCATCGGGTAGAATGTTACAAATGGTTTCAGTCACATTTACTGTGAGAATTGTTTTTACAAGAGTAGAAATTCAAGTGATTAATAACCTACGTGTTTAACGTACTGTACAAAGACTGATCAGATATCAGTACACAACGGTGACTGAAATTCATCAAAGCAAACAGTTTTCTGAAATCTGGTTCAGATCAACTAAACTAGTTTTCGTACATATTAATGCAAAATAAACATTCCGATGTGCAAGGCTAACATTAGCCAGTGATTTGAATTAAGTGACAATGACATTTTTAAAAATTCATCAAATTTAGCAATTATATTTAAACAATCTTTGCAAATGAATCAATAATGGTCCTTTTAGAAGACCCTCATCAAGTGCTCAATATACACAACCTATATCCATCCAGAAGACATTGTTGCAGTACACCATCTACTCCTTTTAATGAGGATTATCCCAAAAGTACTGTGCAAAGACTAATCATAAAAAAGTGCTTCAGTTCATTGCAGGCAGGAGCAAATTAGATCATAAATACAGTGAGACCCAGGACCAGGAGGAGCAGTTCAAACTGTAGACCTGTAAGGAAATTAGAAGGTTTAAAAAAGAAAAAAAAACAAATACAGAAAGCCAACAATGGTCAATTTTGTTGAGTCAATATTTAAACTTATAATTGGTTGTTAAAATTAGAAATTTCAACGTTAACCCATAAATTTTATTTAGTTTTGATACAAGGCAAATTCACTTAAGCTTCTTTGAAAAATATTGTAAATTGTGGCTAACCTATTAGGCAGAACAGCAGGATGGCAACAGTTCCAATTAAGGACTACATTCTGGTTGGCAAAGGTATTGCTGTTTTTTTTATCTCTAGCAATTTTAATGTGAACCAAACAGATCAAGTGCTCTTTAATTGGAAAAAAACAGCCCATAAAACATACGTGGATTCTATCAGCAAATATCAGGAGATGAGAAGTTAAAGTTACAAGGTCACATTCTGGTAAATAACAAGTTTCTTTTTGCTGTGTGCCTGGGAAATTGGCCTATGGTGCTGGTGCAAAGGAAAATAAAATCAGGTTTATGTCCTGTTTCATGCCCCTTTGGTTTACCTGATCCACAGCATACAGGAGCCTTGAACTATAATATGATCGGATTCAGTGAGGGCCATTGAGAAGCAGATGGCAGCGAGGGGGGCAATTACTTTATCTCACCCTTTTTCCTGAATAGAACTGTTGAGTACCCCGCTGTAGGAGCAGCTAAACATACTTATTGCAAGAGCATATTCAGGAACCAAAATAATTAGGTAGCTTAGGAAAAGGCAGGCCTTTTGAAGCAATGACCAAATACAACCATGGACTAAATTGCTACCTTCTGTACTCTAAACCGCTAAGGTTTTGATGATTTTTAATCATAGAAAACTGATGAGAACAAATATTTTAGACATAGAGAAAAAAATCTGCGTTGTGGAAAATTATACATTGGCCATTCATTAAATAAAACTGCAAAAAAAAAATCTCTGCGTTGTTGACCATGCCACATACTGAACAATTATAAGAAGAAGACCTTCTTGAAAGGGTGGTGGAAGCAGGTTCAATTGAGGTATTCAAAAGGCAATTGGATTCCTATCTGAAAAGGATGAATGTGTAAAGTGACGGAAATATGGCCGGGGAATGGGATTGGGTAGAATCATCTTTTTGGGCCAGTGAGACTCAATGGGCTGAATGGCCACCTTCTGCACTATTTGCACTGATTCTGTGAAGACTAGCAAGATCAACATGCATCTGTAGGACTGGTGCAGAAGAGGGGATGAAATGAGGTTTTTATACAGCTCTTCAGAACACTGTTCTCAGTCATTAACTACAGCCACAATCAGAATGTTCAGATGCACGTTAGATTTGATGAGTTCTATCATGGAAGGAGATGGAGTAACCTGGGACCCACTGGACTCCACATTCTCATCAACCTTATTCCTGCACAGTACAAGCTACTTGGAGTACTCCTGAAGAGAACAGCCAGTTTCTTTAATTAAGTTCTAGTTCTTGGGAGATTGGAAAATGTTCCAGACAAAGGACAGCTAAGCAAATTTCTACCTGAACTGAAATGACACCCATCCCAGAGGAGAATGAAAATAGTTTAAATCTTTTCCAAATGCTTAGATATGACAAATGTTGGAAGAAGTGGAGAGAAAATTAACAGGATTAATGAAGCTGTTGAAGCAGAATTCGTGCAGAGATACCATAATTAATGAAAATACCAAATCCTCATCATGATAACAGATTTTCATATTTGTAAAGCCATTTGGTCACATTAAACTGCATATCATGAAATGAGCAGAAACTATTTGCTGTACTAAAAGGAATTTTAGAGATAAATGGTAAAATGATATTAAACTATTAATGCTTAATTTAGAGCAGCATAGAGAATCCCAAAATACCCATTACTTAGTAATTTTGCTTGCATCTCCCGATTAAAATGAACTGGAGAATTGTCAGCAAATTTGTACGACCCAGTTCTCTATACTCACCAACAATTCTGGAAGATCCACCTGCTGAGAAATTAAACAAATTAATAAACTGATAATGAACAAAAATAATGTACATATTGTACAGTATATGGCAGTTAACTCCTTTAACACACAAGTAACAAGTCTCCCTTGTAATGAGATAATTTCTTGACACCTCTACCACAGGATAGAAGAGATGGGGGCTACACTTGTGTTCTTAGATAGCCAAGATGGTCAAATCTTGCAAAAGGAAATATTTCAGAAACAAAAGTACTGTTGGAAAGTAACTGTTGGAATTGGTCACAAATGATGTGTTCCTTTGACAAATGAAAAATAATGCATGCTGAATCATAATTAACAGAATGTGGTTACTAAC
The DNA here is from genome assembly GCF_964213995.1 of Mustelus asterias. Classification (NCBI taxonomy): domain Eukaryota; kingdom Metazoa; phylum Chordata; class Chondrichthyes; order Carcharhiniformes; family Triakidae; genus Mustelus; species Mustelus asterias. The sequence goes on along the minus strand of NC_135825.1, from coordinate 21,194,631 downwards.
TAAACACCAATTTAGAAACTAGCAGTTTGAACCCAACACTTCCCCACTCAGAAACATATCTTCCATACTTTTGATATCACATTAACTGGCCTCCAGTTCTCATTTTTCTCTCTCTCCCTCCTTTCTTGCTACATTTGCAACCATCCAATTAATTAAACTGTTGGAGAATTCAAGAAGATCAAAACCAATGCATCCGCCATTTCTGTGTCCACCTTGTGTCAATACCTAGGATGCAGCTGATCAAGTCCAGAGGATTTGTTGGCTTTTAGATTCATTAATTTCTCCAGTTCTGTTATTTACTAATTTCTCAAAACTTTATTCTCAGTACAACTTTTGATTCCCTATAATTCCTGAAATTTGTAACTCTTGACAGCAGACATAAGTACCCATTCAACATCTCCGCCATTTTCTGATTCCCATCATGATTTCTCCTGCCAATTAACAGACCAACTTTCACTAATCTCTTCCTTTTTACATAGCTACTGAAACTTTTACAATCAATGCTTGCTTATGCCTCAGAGTTGAGTCTCATTCTGTTTTGGTCATCCTTTGAATTTTAAAATCCTTAACCCATCATTCTGACAAATGCCTCCTCAATCCAATATCACCTTTAAGTTCTTGTTAACCATGTTAGACAACATTTTAATCCCTTTACGCAATGTATATTTGTAGTTAATTATGATGTTCACTAGGTCTTATCTCCCGATCTACCTTCATTAACACGTGCCTTCGTAGTTTATTTCAGATCCTAAATCCGAACAAAGCAATCTCAAAACATAACTACCAAATTTCATTCATTCACTTCCAAAAACATATTTCTGTGCCTGTTTTGGGTTCTGACAGAATAGTTGTGTCTCAACTACTGAATCATCTCACTTGGAATTTGTCTCCTCTAATCCACAACTATCCTGCTCCATTGTTAGTCATTGCAGAGATAGCCACCTGAAAACAGCTAATGGGATTTAGTAAAATCTCCACTGCTATCAATATCAATTTCACTTGGAAACACAAGATACTTTTGATTATTTTCAGTGCTAAATGGTACTATGGAGGACAAATCATATTTCTGAAAATGTTTGCATGATTTTCAAAGCAATGTGAACAAAGGTGTTTACAGTTTTTTGTTCCTTTCAAATCAAATATGGCTGAAGAGTTTGCATCACATATGGCATAAGATAAACCCATAGCAGTCTTAATTTTATGAAGTAGTACAAATAAATGCATCAGGCCACAACATGGAGAATCTTATCAAGATATAGTAAATACTTATTAATAAGGGTGATAGTGATAGTTGGTACTTATGGCTCATGTAAAAGAAAAAATGTTCAGCTGACTCAGAATAGAACAACCATATGAATGCTTATCAAGTATAGACCTGGTGTATTGAAAGGGCATCTTGGCAGTACACCATGAATTCAAAAGAATATACATCAGTATTATAGCCACTTGTGTGGGGGAAGCAATATTGTTGATCACCAACTCAGGGAAACCATTATTTAAAAAATCTACAAACTTTGTGCAATCTACATGGAGACAAAAGAGGGCAATACTCTGCTTACAACTTATTTTGCTTTCTTGCAACAAAAGGGATTAATTGTTATCCAAGTGGTGGGTTGCAAAAGTTGGGACATGATCTGAAACAGTTCGAGAACATTTACAACAAAACAAACATGTCATTCTTAATTAGATGTTTATAATTTTCTTTTGGAGAGTTGTGGTTGGAGCCTGAAAGCATAGCTTATGACATTTTGAAGAAAATGGCAGTTACTATCTGGCAATTAATCCAATGACTATATCATAGCGCAAATGTTCGATCCCTCAAAAGAAACAAAACAGTCAAGATTACTCTCGGATTGGTGTACAAAATGAAGCGTTAAAATTATTTAAATGGCCAGAATTCAATTCTCAAAGCACTGACATTCACCAAAAACTACCTGTCCATAACATCCCAAAGAAATCAGAGGCAACACATACCATGTTTTAACCTGAAGTTAAGGACTGTGCATCATTCAGATCCTTATTTAACTGTATCCTCAAGTACTATATGCACACTTAATAATATTCACTTAATTAAGTGAATAAATCTGCAGATTCTTGACCCTTAAATGAACTTGAATATCAGAAATAACTGCATCCCCCCTCTCAGACTGGCATGTATTTGAAGTACAGTAAGCACTACTGCACAAAGTATTCCAAAGATAATCTAAACTTGTAGAAAAGTTAGGATTGATAATTAGTTTGTAGTTTGGTTATGGTAACAGACAAGTAATTGAACTCATGCCTATATTTTGCTGAATTGTGGTCAATATAGGACACTAGCAAGTCACATGACGAGGCCCCTGTTAAAATTGTGCAAAGCATAACAATTGCAAGAATCTATGCAATTAGTCAGAATTAGTTTGATCTTTTTAACTAATAGCATTGCAAATGTGTAACCATCTTTTGACATTGTAAGTTTGAGTAGAGTTCTGTAATCAGGTTTATTTTGTGACTTACTTTCTTTATGAACCTATATCATATTAGGTTTCATCTGGTGTCTGTATCTAGTTACCAGTCATCTCAAGGCACTGATTTTATATTTACACTATGCACCACTGTACTCCTTTACTGTATTTTAATTAACTTACACAAAGCAAAGGCAGATAAGAATTTTACAAGATACCTGGATATCCATTAAATATTTGGGTTACTGAGCCTAATGTTAATCAGCAGTGCTTTACTCTTATCTTGAATAAGCAAACACCAAAGCTGTGATTTTCCACTCTTGTTTTTGGAGAATAATGTGCCTTTTGCACCAATGGGATTTTCCTGATCTTTACTCCCCGCCATCTTTGTTTAGAAATAGTTTTAAAATTGGGGCTCCCTGATCTTAGATAAACTTAAATTGCAGCCTATCCCGCCAGCATATCATGGGACCTGCTTCTTTACTTTTTGTCAATGAGTTTAAAAATACGGCAGGAGAAACCCAGCAATGACGCCGGTGGGCTCCCCTCTGCTTTTCCCACCCGAGTTGTACTTATCTGTAATCATTGTGGGGTCTTCTAAATGAGTTTAGAAGATTTCTAATGCAACTGGAATAATAATAAAATGCTGAAAGGATTCAACAGATTGGTTAGTAATGGAGTAGGGATCGGACAAATTATGTTTCAGTTGTAGTCTTTCAAAACCAGTGGACAAGCCAATCTGAGGGAACTCAATCTATTATAGATCTATCCAGGATCCAATTGGATCAATGAACATGCTAATGTTCAGCAGGTTTGCAAGCCATTTTGCCATTGCTCATTGGAAAAGGTGGTGTGAGGACTGTGCAATCAATGCAGTTACACACAGTCATTAAGGGGCTAAAGTGGATCCAGTTTGAAGGATTTCACATTTTCTGACATCAAAATGAATATCATTCTACTATCTAATGGCCATTTTGAAATATTTTGTCATTTTCTTTTGCAAAAAACCAAACAGCAAGGACTGTGCATCATTCAGATCCTTATCACAGCCCAATAGCAAACTTGTTCAGTCACTAATAAAACGTGGGTTTCCTCCGGGTCCTCCGGTTTCCTCCCACAGTCCAAAGATATGCGGGTTAGGTTGATTGGTCATGCTAAAAATTGCCCCTTAGAGTCCTGAGATGCGTAGGTATGAGGGATTAGCGGGTAAATATGTAGGGATATGGGGGTAGGGTCTGGGTGGGATTGTGGTCAGTGCAGACCCGATGGGCCGAATGGCCTCCTTCTGCACTGTAGAGTTTCTATGATTCTATGATAACTTACCCACTTGCACAGACTGCTCTGCCTTACCCCGAAGCAACTGGATGAATTGCTTGGCTTACACTCTTGCCAATTCTCAACAGCAGCGGATTAACAAGCCGTGTGGAGGTCATCTCCAGGAACAATCATAACACTTCATATGAAGGATCGGGCCTCCCTATCCCCCCCACCAGAGAATGATCAGGCCCCCCCCATCCCCCCCAACCAGAGAATGATCTAGCCTCCCCCCCCCCCCCCCCCCAGACAACAATCTGGCCTCCATCCACCCTACACCCCCCCACAACAACAATCTGGCCTCCCTCCCCCACTCCCTCCCAGACAATGATCTGGCCTCCTCCCTCCACCCCCAGACAACAATTTGGCCTCCTTCTTCCCCACCAGACAATGATCTGGACTCTTTCCCCTCCATCCACCAGAGATACATCTGACTCGCCTCCTCCTCCCGCCCCCCCCCACCAGAAAATGATCGGGGCCTCCCTTCCCCCACCCCCTTCCCACCAGACAATGATCTGACCCGCCTCCCTCCTCTCTCTACCCCCCCACCCTTCACCACCGATCTGAGTCAGAGATCCGTTGGGAGCGCTGAACTTACCTCTTCAGCAGCTGGAGCACCCGAAACAGACCTTTGCCGAGCATGTCTGTTTCACGCTGAATCTGGACGCTCGAACACAATGGTAAATGGGGAAATGCTGGTAAAGTTGTCGGGCAGTTCATTAATTCAATTTAAATGCATGCATTTAAATTTCGGGCACGAATCAGATCGCAGCCATTTTTGGGCCTTGGTAAAGTGGGCATCTGCGTGGACGCAGGCGCGGATTGCGTTAATGGCCTCGCGCCTGACTTTAACTACGTTTTCGTGCCCAGAAACGGGCGCGACGCAATGGTAAAAATCGGGCCCATAATGTCTAATTAAGTGTCTACAGGATATTAGGTTCAAGTATTGGAGGGTCAAATGTAGGTGATTTTTCTAACATTTACCCTAATGCAACAAAATATCACAACCAACTTCTGAAATGTTTCATTTCTCACAGCAGTCACAGAACATGTTTAGTCATGTAAGTAACAGGTAGTCATCACAATTCATCGTATCCACCACACATCCAAAAAATTTATACTTTGTGTGTCAATTACACAAGAATCCCATGGATTGTGTCCATCAACCAGAAGTAGTTCCATGCACAAATAATGGGCAGGATTCTCCGATTTTGCTTGCCCCATCATCGCTGCCAACAAGACTGTGGTGCTCAGTCAAAACTCCATTCACTCCAGCAGAACCAGAGAATCCCAGCCGTGGGTGAGATCGGAGGTTTCTGGTGAATGTGTTTTGGGAGCAAGGAAATAGATCTGAAGTGTGTAGGCTTTACTTGGCTCGCAGAGACAGGGGGAGCTTGATGTGTGGTTTTATAGGGAGCAGCGTTGGCCAAATAAATAGATCAGACCATAGCGATGGGTATGTGTAATACAAAACCAAGGAAGTAACAAATGCAGGTTGGGAAGGAGAAATCCAGCAACAGAGATACCACTAAAAAGAACTTCCATTCCCATGATTGGACCAATGAGCGCCAAAGCAGATTATTTAATTAATGGAAAAGATAATCAGAATGGGATATAATTAATGTTTTAATTCTAAAGAGTACAGCACCCAATAGGGAGTTTGCCATAATGTTCAGCCAGAAATGATCAAAGCCAAGTTATATTGAAACTATATTTGAACACCTTATCATCACCCAGACTTACACACAAGAATAGTCACTTGCATGCTGTCCTGCAAGACTACTTAACCACATGGAAATGAACTCCAGCACAAGTCACTGACTTTGAGAGAAAATGGGCCAAGGGAAATTCAAGCAATGAGGGCAAGGAAGAGAGGAAATAAAATTCTTTAGTACTTGAGTTCACAAACAACTGTCAATGGTGATCACGTTGAATTTGTCCTGCAGATAACGTATCTCAAACCTCCTTCCTAAAACATGTCATCTTGGTTACATTTGTAAGTAACTTTAGTACCCACAGGAAAGGTGGGCTGAGAAATACATTCGTCAGTTGGTGAGCCATTTTTCAATGCTGGGGGTTTGCCACGGTCCCCTTTTGCAGCTTAAAAAATATTCATCGTTTCAACAAGTCTCCAGTACATTCAAGTCACATTTCGAAGATAACTCCCCAAATGTAAAGTAGTTCAGGTCTTTGAATCTCATTCTATAATTCTGGAGGCACTTGGATTTTCTCACCACTGCCAAATTCCTCGAGTGAAAGGACAAAGCAAAGTAGTAGGGCAGGGCACTAAATAGTCTTGGCAATGGCCAGGATGTGGACTTTGGGACATAATGTGTCATTTACCATCAAGGCTTCACAGAACCCGATTCAAAGTGACTGCGGATTGGAAGGTTCAGTAACAACAGCTCTAGTGTTTCAGATGTTAAGTTGGGGGAAAATTTCACTTATTCATAAAGTCACGTCAGAGAAAGCAGAGTCACAGAGAAACAGTGATGAAAGCCCCTCCACCCAAGAGCAAGAATGTCACAGAATGGCTGTATGAAATTCTTCTGGAGAGGGTTGAACAACCAGAGATCATGGTCAACATTGGTACCAATGAGAAAGGTAGGAAGGGGAATGAGGTCGCAAAATATTTCAGGGGCTAATTGGTTCGAAGCGGGACTTCGTAAGCATATATTCTCCAGATCACTCCTGGTGCCAAATGCGAGTGAGCTGAGGAATAAAGAAGTGAGTGAGCAAACACATGGCTGGAAAACTGGTGCAAGAGGGAGGGCATCAAGATTGGTTTTAGAGCAAGCGGAGTCTGTACAAATAGACAGGCTGCACCTTAACAGGAGTAGGGCTGACATTCGCACAGGGAGATTTGCTAGTGCTCTTGGGAAGCATTTAAAGGAGATTGGGAAGGGGATGGGAATCGGAGGGAAAGCTGAGGTTGGAAAAAAAACTGATATGAATGAGTAGAAAAGCAGTAAGCAGAATTAGAAGACAGTCAAAGTGAAGGAAGTGAAGCATTAAATAAGATCAGAATAAAACATGACATTAAAAAGACAAAGTTAGGGGCACGTGATCAGAATGCACTCAGCATTTGCAACAAGGCAGATAATTCATTTGATGGCACAAAGATGCAATTGGGTTAATTTAATAGCCATTAGAGACTCAGTTACAGGGTGACTTGAAACTGGGAACTGAATATTCAAGGGCAATCTTTATGAAGAACAGGCAAAAAGTAAAAGGAGTCGGGTTAGCATTGTTAATAAGGAACAAGATCAACATGTTATTGAGGGGGACCTTAATTCAAAGGGTCAAGATGTAGAATCAGTTATGCTGGAGTTAAGAAACAGCAAAGGGCAACAAATATTGATGGGAATTGTTTATAGGTCAAACTGTGGTGACGTCACTAGACACAGTTGTGGTGGACCTCAGTTGTGCCTTTGTCCTATATGGACCACCGTTGTGTGTGTTTGTCATACCTGGACACATCCCCTTCCAGTTTGGTTCCTCCCCTCAGCACCTAGTATAAAGGTGGCTGTCTCCTCCCCCTTGTTCAGTCCAGGTCGGTTAATTGTTGGGATCTGCTCCTGATTCTGTTGTGAATAAAAGCCTACACTGATATTGGCATATCGGTAGTCTTTCGCCTTATTGATAGCGCATCAATTTTATTCACAACAGTTACTAGTATGGAGCAGTTTCTAAAACCCGACAAGTTAGCATTAGACCCTCAAGAGGTTGGAGCCTCTGATAAATTTGATCATTGGTTGGACTGCTTCGAAGCATTCGTCGACACTGCTACGGCCATCGACACCGACGCTGCTAAACTCCACGTGCTCCGCGCCCGGGTAAGCGAAACTGTCTATGGAATCTTCCAGGATGCTGCTACTTACGCGGACGCTATCGAACTCCTAAAAGGGCAGTTCCGAAAGAGCCCTAACGTGGTTTACGCCAGACACCTCCTAACTACCCGCAAACAGCAGCCAGGAGAATCGTGCGCCCAATTTCTGCGCTCCCTGCGAGTCCTCGCCCGAGCATGCGACTGTAAGGCTGTTTCAGCAGCTCAGAACACGGAGGATCTGATCCGCGACGCCTACGTTGCGGGCATTGAGTCTACATACATCCAGCAGCGTCTGCTGGAACAAGATGACCTAAACCTCCGGAAAACGGCCACGATGGCTGAAACGTTAGAAGCAGCCTCCCATAATCTCGGGTCTTACCTTGGATCCCGTTCCACCGACGGCTCCACTGCGACGGCTGCTCCAGCAGGGCCCAAATGTTACTTTTGTGGCCTCCCTAAGCACCCTCGGCGTCACTGCCCGGCAAAGGATGCGATTTGCTCCGGATGCGGTAAGCTAGGCCACTTTGTTAAAGTCTGCAGAGCAAAGCCGCTTCTGAAGACTCGTGGAGCCATGTCTGCTCCGAGGACGCGGCCATCTTTGATGCAGGCGGCGGCTGCGCACGAATCGCCATCTTGGATGCGGTCACCGGAAGTGCGGGAATCGCCATCTTTGATGCGGTCACCGGAAGTGCGGGAGTCGCCATCTTTGAGACTGGCATCAAGGCAAGCTGAGCAGGAAGCTTCATCCGTGACGTCATCAGACGGCGACGAAGATGGATTCTTCTTTAATTCAACAGTGGCATCGATTTGCCTGGACCAGTCGCAGCCACATCAACTCTCCAAGTCCATAATGGAGATCAAGGTAAATGGTTATGCAGAAAACTGCCTGTTTGACTGTGGGAGCACGGAAAGTTTTATACACCCTCGCACAGTGCATCAATATGCCCTTCCCGTGCGACCCTGGAGCCAGACCATCTCCATGGCCTCGAATTCTCACTCAGTGGAGGTCCTCGGGTGCTGCTTGGTGACGCTGACGGTACAGGGCACAGTCTACGAGCGTTTTCGGCTCCTCGTGCTGCCGCGACTCTGCGCAGCTGTACTGCTGGGGTTAGATTTCCTCAGCCATCATAGAAGCGTCATCCTGCAGTACGATGGCCCTTATCCCCCGCTCTCCGTCTGCCAGGCGCCGTCACGGCAGCGCCCCTCGCGCACCACCTGCAGTCTCTCGACCCTCAAGATCACCCCCCCCCCCCCCGTTATTTGATAACCTCACCCCGGACTGTAGGCCTATAGCCACCAAGAGTAGGCGCTATAGTGCGGATGACCGGGCCTTCATTCGGTCCGAGGTACAACGTTTGCTCCAGGAAGGGATTATCCAGGCCAGCACCAGCCCCTGGAGGGCGCAAGTGGTCGTAGTTAAATTGGGGGAGAAACACCGCATGGTGATTGACTACAGCCAGACCATAAACAGGTATACCCAACTAGATGCATATCCTCTTCCCCGTATCGCGGACATAGTCAACCACATCGCGCACTATAGGGTTTTTTCAACGATCGATTTGAAATCGGCTTACCACCAGCTCCCTATCCGCTCGGAGGATCGCCCATACACTGCCTTTGAGGCGGATGGCCGCCTCTACCAGTTCCTCCGAGTCCCCTTTGGTGTCACCAATGGGGTCTCAGTCTTCCAACGGGCCATGGATCAAATGGTGGACCAGCACGGACTACGGGCCACTTTCCCGTATCTGGATAACGTCACCATCTGCGGCCATGACCTGCAGGACCATGATGCCAACCTACAAAAATTCCTTCGTACGGCCACTCTCCTGAACCTCACATACAATGAGGCGAAGTGTGTTTTCCGGACACGCCGCCTCGCCATCCTTGGGTACGTGATAGAAAATGGTGTCCTTGGCCCCGACCCAGCCCGTATGCGTCCCCTTATGCAGCTTCCCCTCCCTACTACCCTCAAAGCACTGAGGAGATGCCTGGGCTTCTTCTCCTATTATGCCCAGTGGGTTCCCCGTTACGCAGATAAAGCCCGTCCGCTCCTAAAATCGACCTCTTTTCCCCTGGCGGAGGAGGCCTGTCGGGCCTTCGATGACATCAAAGCGGACATCGCGAAGGCCGCGATGCACGCTGTGGACGAATCCATCCCATTCCAAGTGGAAAGTGATGCGTCTGACTTTGCCCTAGCTGCCACCCTTAACCAGAGGGGCCGTCCGGTGGCCTTCTTTTCCTGGACCTTACAAGGCCCTGAGATTCGACACTCCTCGGTCGAGAAGGAGGCCCAGGCCATCGTGGAAGCCGTCCGGCACTGGCGCCATTATCTCGTGGGCCAACGATTCACCTTAATTACGGACCAGCGGTCAGTTGCCTTCCTGTTTAACACCAGGCAAAAGGGCAAGATTAAGAATGACAAGATCTTGCGGTGGAGGATTGAGCTCTCCACCTACAGATATGACATCATGTACCGGCCTGGGAAGCTCAATGAGCCCCCAGACGCCCTGTCCCGTGGATCATGTGCCAGTGCCCAACTAGACCAGCTACAGTCCCTCCATAACGACCTCTGTCACCCGGGTGTCACCAGATTTTTCCATTTTGTCAAGTCCCGTAACCTGCCCTTCTCCCTTGAGGAAGTCCGGACGATTACCAGGCAATGCAGGGTCTGCACTGAGTGCAAACCGCAGTTCTACCGGCCAGGTAGGGCGCACCTTGTAAAGGCCACTCGCGCGTTCGAGCGCCTTAGCGTTGATTTTAAAGGCCCCCTCCCCTCCTCTAACCGCAATGTTTATTTCCTGAATATCATTGACGAATACTCACGTTTCCCTTTTGCCTTCCCCTGCTCGGACATGACCACGGCTACAGTGATTCGGACCCTGAACAAGCTCTTCACCCTGTTCGGCTTCCCAGCCTATATTCATAGCGACCGTGGGTCCTCTTTCATGAGTGACGAGCTGAGGCAGTACCTGCTTGCCAAAGGCGTTGCCTCCAGCCGCACCACTAGCTATAACCCCAGGGGCAATGGTCAAGTAGAGCGGGAGAACGCAACCGTCTGGAAGGCCGTTCTATTAGCGTTACGGTCTAGGGGCCTTCCAGTCAGCCGTTGGCAAGACGTCCTTCCGGACGCATTACATTCCATTAGGTCACTCTTGTGCACAGCGACCAATACGACCCCTCACGAGCGGATGTTTTCATTTCCCAGGAAGTCCTCCTCGGGTACTTCGCTCCCGGATTGGCTGATGTCCCCGGGACCCGTCCTGCTTCGGAAGCATGTCCGGACCCATAAGGCAGATCCCTTGGTCGAGGAGGTCCAATTGCTCCATGCTAATCCCCAATATGCTTATGTAGCGTACCCTGATGGGCGGGAGGACACGGTTTCTGTCCGTGACTTGGCACCCGCGGGTGCCCCGGAGGTCACCACATCCTTCCGCCCCACGGTCCCTGGTGTCGTCCATTCGGAGACTGCTACGCCTCTTCCTCCCTCAGTCCCTGTCCCCAATGTAGTGTGCCCAGAGCCTGTTGCAGCCCCCCACCCCCCAGCTCCGGTTCCCACTGTTCCCCATACGCCACCAGGGCCACTGCTCATTCCTCTCGCCCCTATGTACAGCTCGCTTGAGTCGCCGGAGCCGTCGCCACGCAGTACCCGACGACTGGACGGAACGACGGATCGGTCCGCTTCACGCCACCCAGCGCCTTCTCTCGACGCTCACTGTACGGAGCCTGGGCCGACATCGCTCCCTGCTCGGACGACTCTGCGACCTGCACTACGACGATCGCGACGACGGATCAAGCCACCGGTTCGTCTGGACTTGTGATATTGTTTCCGCTTCACCCCCGTGTTGTTTTTTTAAAAGGAAGGGGTGAATGTGGTGGACCTCAGTTGTGCCTTTGTCCTATATGGACCACCGTTGTGTGTGTTTGTCATACCTGGACACATCCCCTTCCAGTTTGGTTCCTCCCCTCAGCACCTAGTATAAAGGTGGCTGTCTCCTCCCCCTTGTTCAGTCCAGGTCGGTTAATTGTTGGGATCTGCTCCTGATTCTGTTGTGAATAAAAGCCTACACTTATATTGGCATATCGGTAGTCTTTCGCCTTATTGATAGCGCATCAACAGTATAAAAATCAGAAGAGTTGCGGGTAACATGGGTGATAAAGTAATGGGAGACTTCAATTTTCACAGACTGGGTAACTCAAACTGGCACAAATGCTCTGAAGTGTTAACTGCTGAAGTATGTATGAAATGGGTTTCTGGAGGAGTACATTAAGAACCAATAATGGATTTTAGATTTAGTATTATGTCAGAGGCAATATAATGGAAATAAGTGTAAAGTTATCGAATTGGATTGAAAACAAAAGGTCAGGAACATTTCTAAATGGAGAGGAGATGCAAGTGTTGATCTCCTTGTTCATGAATCACTAACAGCTGGCAGGGAGGTACAGCAAATCATTTGAAATGTAAATGGTACACTGGCCCTCATTGAAACAGGTTGGCATACAGGAGTAAAGATGTCTTGGTGAGACTGCACAGCGAGTACTCAGCATAGCAGTGGTGTGCAACTTGCAGCGTGCAGGCCACATGTGACCAATCAGGCTGTGTGCATGTCCCATGAGACATTTGGCCATTGCCCACGTGCAGGCTTGCCAAATTCTCCTACTTTAGGCCTGTGTATTTTTCTTCCTACTGGGGTACACACAAAGCAAGGATATACAAGGTCAGAAGTGGGGTCAGAAGAATCTAACAATCACTCCTTTGACAATCAATGGTATGCCCTTTGCTGAATCCCCCATTAATACGTTGGGGGCTGCCATTGCCCAGAAACTAAACAGGACAAAAGCAGTTCAGAGGTTAGGGATCCTATGGTAAGTAACTCACCTCCCGACTCCCTGAAGCTTATTCACAATTATATCAAATGGAGTGTGATGAGATACACTCCCTTTGCCTGGATGAGTGCAATGCCAAGAAGTCAAGAAGCTCAACCATCCAAGACAAAATCATTCACTTGATTTGATATCCCTTCCTCAAACATTCACTCCCTCCATCACTAACAAACAGTGGCTGCAGTGTGCACCATCGACAAGACGCACTCCAGGAACACATCAAGACTACTTAAACAGCACTTTCCAAATGCATAACTGTTACCATCTAGCAGGACAACAGCAGCAGAGACATGCGAACAGGATCACCTGCAAGTTCTTTAGTAAGTCTTGAAGTCTATGCCGCATTATTCTTGATCCATTTACAAGCGGGAACGGTTTCTGCCCGAGTCCTGCTCCCTCAGTTTTGAACATCAAATTGCCTCTTAGCCACCTTCTCTCCAAGGAGAACCATCCTTGTAAACCCCTTCTGCAACCTCTCCAATGCATCAGTTCCTTCAGCATAACCTCCTTGCTCTTGTACTCTTTGCCTCTATTAATGAATCCTAGGATACTAAATGCTTTATTAACCACTTTCTCCATTTGTCCTGCCACCTTCAACAATCTTTGCATATAAACACCGAGGTCTCTCTGTGCCTGTATCCCCTTATTTTATATTGTATCTCTACCAAGATGCATCACCTCACACTTCTCTGCATCCACTACAGTTTGCCTACCGCTGCAACACGTCCACAGCACACGCCATTGCCCTCGCCCTGCACTCAACGCTGAAACACCCAGAGAACAAGGACACCTATGTCAGACTCCTATTTAATGACTACAGCTCAGCCTTCAACACTAATATTCCCATGCAACTCATCTCCATGGCCTGGGCCTCGGCTCCTCTCTCTGTGACTGGATCCTGAACTTCCTAACTCACAGACCACAATCAGTAAGGATAGGCAACAATATCTCCTCCACGATCGTCCTCAACATAGGTGCCCCACAAAGCTGTGTTCTCAGCCGCCCACTGTACTCTTATACACCTGTATTGTGTGGCAAAATTCCCCTCCAATTCGATTTTCAAGTTTGCTGACGGTACCACCGTAGTGGGACAAATATCAAACAATGACGAGACAGAGTACAGGAATGAGATAAAGAATCTGGTGAACTGGTACAGCGACAATAATCTCTCCCTCAATGTCAACAGAATGAAGGAGATTGCCATCGATTCAGGAAACGCAGAGGAGTACATGCCCGTCTACATCAACGGGGATGAAGTAGAAAGCGTCGAGAGCTTCATGTTTTTAGGTGTCCAGATCACCAACGACCTGTCCTGGTCCCCCCATGCCGACACTAGTTATGACAGCCCACCAAAGCCTCTACTTTCTCAGAAGACTAAGGAAATTTGGCATGTCAGCTAAACTCTCACCAACTTTTACAGATGCGCCATCGAAAACATTCTTTCTGGTTGTATCACAGCTTGGTATGGCTCCTGCTCTGCTCAAGACCACAAGGAACTACAAAAGCTCGTGAACGTAGCCCAATCCATCACGCAAACCAGCCTCCCATCCATTGAATCTATCTACACTTCCCGCTGCCTCTGCAAAGTAGTCAGCATAATTAAGGACCCCACGCACCCTAGACATTCTCTCATCCACCTTCCTCTGTCAGGGAAAAAGATGCAAAACTCTGAGGTCATGTACCAACCACTCAAGAATAGCCTCTTCCCTGCTCCCACCAGACTCTTGAATGGACCTACCTTGCATTACATTGATCTTTCTCTGCACGCTAACTATAACTGTAACACTACATTCTGCATGCTCTCATTTCCTTCTCTATGAACGGTGTGCTTTGTCTGTATAACGTGCAAGAAACAGAACTTTTCACTGTATGCTAATACATGTAACAATATTAAATCAAATCAAAGTTTTTATCCATCTCAAGACATTACCCGCAATCCCATGTGCTTCAACTTTCCAAAGCAACTTCATAAAGCAAGGGCACACAAGATCAGAAGTGGGGATGTTTGTTGCACAATGTTCAGCACCGTTTGCAACTCCTCAGATACTGCAGCAGTCCATGTCCAAATGCAATATTCAAGCTCGGGTTGACAAGTGGTGTTTGCACCACATAAGTGCCAGGCAATGACCATCTCCAACAGAAAAAATCTAATTGTCACCCCTTTGACAATTAATGCCATTCACATCCCTCATCATCTGCACCCTGAGGGCTGCCACTGACCAGAAACTAAAATGGACTAGTCACATAAATACTGTGGCTAAAAGAGCAAGTCAGACTCTAGGAATCACGTGGTGAGTAACTCACCTCCTGAATCTCTAAAGCTCATCCACAATATACAACACACAAGTCAGGAATGTGATGGGATACTCTCCCCTTGCCTGGATGAGTGCAATGCCAACAACACTTGAGCTCAACACATCCAGGACAAAAGTAGTCCACTTGTTTGGTATCCTTCCTCAAACATTCACTCCCTCCATCACTGACAAACAGTGGCTACAGTGTGCAGCTGAGGCAGCACCTTCCAACCCACAACATCTACCGTCTCGCAGGACAATGGCAGGAGAGACATGGGAATACTACCACACTAAGTTCTTTAGGAAATCTTTTAGTCTGTGCCCCATCATTCTTGATCCTTTTACAAGCAGGAACAGTTTCTCCCTTCTACTGATCCCTGACCCCTCAAGGATTTCAACATCAAATCAAATCACCTCTTAGCCACCTTTTCGCCAAGGAGAACAGACACAATCTCCCCAGCTATATTCAGAACTGAAGTTTCTCATCCTTAGAACAATTTATATAAACCTCTTCTGTGCAACCTCCAATGCAGCACATTCTATAACCTCCTTGCTCTTGTATCCTTGTGCCCATATAAATGAAGCCGAGGATGCCAGAAACTTCATTAACAGCTCTCTCCACTCGCCCAGCCACCTTCAACAATCTATGTACATATACACCTAAAACACCTCGGTCTCTCTGCTCTTGCATCCACTTAAGAAATTTACCCCTTATTTTGTATTGCATCTCATCTTCTTTCTACCAAAATGCATCACCTCACTTCTCCACATTGAACCTCATCTGCCCACTCCACCAACTTGTGGAACCATTGTTCCACTCCTGGAAAATGCCTTTGCAAAGAAGGTCTGGAGAGGGATGCAGTGGTTTTTGGCAAGTTTCCTCTCAAACAATTTGGAGGTGCAGCACTCAGTGCTCTATGGGATGTTCCCTGAGATGCAAATTGAGAAAAACATCAACTGCAGCTGTAGAATCATCAACTCGGCAAAAGGCGCTCTTTGGTCTGCCTGAAATCTGTTGGTCATCCGGTGTAAACAGTTATCCGTGACCGTGTTGGAGACTGGCATATTCCAACGTCCAGGACTATAGCTTAGGGCTGCACTAAAGCTTGGGCAGCCATTGCAACTGCAAAATGTGGAAAGATCAATGTCAAAGACATTTCAAACAATGCACCAGGGGACTGGAAATTATATAGAATCCCTTGGGCTGCATAACTTGCAGTCAATGTATACAATAACTCTTACATGCATCACAGTTGTGTTCAAGAACCTGAGAGTGAAACAAATCGAGCAGGTGAATATAATTGCATTCTGATGACTATTCTCAAATCTTTTGCAATGTACTTTAGATATTTTAATACAGAACATTCACGCAAAAAAAAACATACAGCAAGAATGGTGCATCAGTCATATCTTTATCAAAGGCCAATAATAAACGTGTTCAGTTACGAATCAATTTCCCACTTACACAAGCTGTGCTGCCTTTGCCTTGCCCATAAGAACTGGGTGAATTGACTGGCTTACACTCTTGCCAATTCCCAACAGCACAGAATTAACCAGCCATGTGCAGGTCATCTCCAGGAACAATCATAACACTTCATATTGCACCATGACATTTAAAGTACATGGACACATTAACAACTTTGCAATGACTATTGTAATATTTCAAAACTGGCCATGTGTAAATGGTGAGGAATGTTTCACATTCTGTGTTACATCAATCATGTCCACTGTGAAATATTAGACAGAGACACACAATGAACCCTGGCTAAAGAGATGATTAAGGTTCACATTTGTGGGTAAGCATGCCAATTCTTTCCAAGGACTAACATGTATGAATTAACGTGAGCGGTTTGTAAATTTGTGCAGACCAAGTATCCCAAAGCCAAATGACAGCGGTGATATCGTTCATCTGATTTTCTATCTTAGCCCAAACATCCATCCAACACAGCATTTTAACACCTCATTTGTGATACCTGATTTCACTTATTATTCATCAATGTGGAATCATATACTTAGGTTGATATCATGTCCACAATATCTGGAACATTAACTAACTGGTGTTATTTTTGACAAAGAGAACTTCATTGCGGAAAGTAGTTGCACAGTGCTCCCACTAATACTGGTCTGCACAAAATTAGTCCCATTGATCAAATGCATGGGGGGCTGAAACATAATGCCCAATTAAGTGTCTACAGGATATTAGGCTCAAGTACTGGAGGGTCAAATCCAGGTGATTTTTCTAAAATTTACCGTAATCCAACAAACTATCACAACCAATTTCTGAAATGTTTCACTTCTTACAGCAGCCATACAACATGTTTAGTCACGCAAGTAACAAGTATTTGTCACAATTCATCGCATCAACCACACATCCAAAAGATTTCTGCTTTGTGTATTGATCATACAAGATGTGTCCAACAGCCAGATGCAGTTCAATGCACGAACAATGGTTGGGATGCTCCAGATTTTTTTCACCCCACCACCGCAGCCAACAAGAATATGGCACTCAGCCAAAACTCCATTCAGTGCAGCGGAACTGGCGAATCCCAGCTGTGGCTGAGGTTTCTAGATAACATTTCAGGAGCAAAGAGGAAGAAAATAGGTCTGAAGTCAATAGGCTTTAGCAGGGATAGAGGGATCTTGATGTGCAGTTTTATAGGGAACAAAATGAGCTAAATAAATGGACAAGACCATAGGAATAGAGATGTATAATACAAAACAAGGAGGTAACAAATTGAGGCTGGGAAGCAGAATTCCAGCAACAGAGATACCACCAAATAGACCATGAGGTGTAACAAGTAGTTTTAGCAGATTATTTAATAAATGAACAAGATAATCAGAGTGGGGTATAAATTAATGTTTTAGTTCTAAGGAGTACAGCACCCAATAGGGAGTTTGCCACAATGTTCACCTTCTGCACCAGTCTGCCATGAGGGACCTTACTGAAGTCCATGTAGACAACATCCACTGCCCTACCCTCAATCAACTTCGTCACTTCCTCGAAAAACCCGATCAAGTTAATGAGACACGACCTCCCCTTCACAAAGCCATGTTGCCTCCCGCTAATACATCCACTTACTTCAAAGTGGGAGTAAATCCTGTCTCGAAGAATCCTCTCCAATAATTTCCCTACCACTGACGTAAGACTCAGCGGCCTGTAATTACCTCGATTATCTTTGCTACCCTTCTTAAACAAAGGAACAATGTTGGCTATTCTCCAATCTTCTGGGACCTCCCCTGTTGTGATGTGGAGATGCCGGCATTGAACTGGGGTAAACACAGTAAGAAGTTTAACAACACCAGGTTAAAGTCCAACAGGTTTATTTGGTAGCAAAAGCCACATAAGCTTTCGGAGCTGCAAGCCCCTTCTTCAGGTGAGTGGGAATTCTGTTCACAAACAGAGCATATAAAGACACAAACTCAATTTACATGAATAATGGTTGGAATGCGAATACTTACAACTAATCAAGTCTTTAAGAAACAAAACAACATGAGTGGAGAAAGCATCAAGACAGGCTAAAAAGATGTGTATTGTCTCCAGACAAGACAGCCAGTGAAACTCAATGGCTGATAGCCAAGTTCCGCACACACGAGGACGGCCTCAACCGGGATATTGGGTTCATGTCCCACTATTTGTAACCCCCACAGAGTTTCACTGGCTGTCTTGTCTGGAGACAATACACATCTTTTTAGCCTGTCTTGATGCTCTCTCCACTCATGTTGTTTTGTTTCTTAAAGACTTGATTAGTTGTAAGTATTCGCATTCCAACCATTATTCATGTAAATTGAGTTTGTGTCTTTATATGCTCTGTTTGTGAACGGAATTCCCACTCACCTGAAGAAGGGGCTTGCAGCTCCGAAAGCTTATGTGGCTTTTGCTACCAAATAAACCTGTTGGACTTTAGCCTGGTGTTGTTAAACTTCTTACTGTACCTCCCCTGTTGCCAGTGAGGATACAAAGATTTCTCTCAAGGCCCCAGCAATTTCCTCCCTTGCCTCTCAGTATTCTGGGGTATATTCCATCAGGCCCTGGGGACTTGTCTACCTTAATGTTTCTCAAGAACCCCAATACCTCCTCCTTTTCGATCTCAACCTGACCCAAACTATCTACACACCCTTCCCCGGACTCATCATCCACCAAGTCCTTCTCTGTGATGAATACTGACGCAAAGTACTCATTTAATAACCCACCCATTTCCTCTGGCTCCATACGTAGATTCTCTCCCCTGTCCTCTTATTCTCTATATATGTATAAAAAACTTTGGTATTTTCCTTAATCCTGCTGGCCAATGACTTTGTGACTTTCCATGACTGCTTCTTAGACTTGAAATGCCATTTGAAATACAGTTAGCACCTATAAATATACTTGCTATAACGACTGTAGACACAGTCTTGAAGCTTTCAGAGAGATTGTGTGAGATAGAACAGCTGATGGAAAACCTTTTGTTTTCAAACAAACCCCAACCGAAACTGAAAAGCTTCTCTTTTTTATCCCCCAAGCAGACCTACCTCCTCCCATTAACCACAATATCACATGACCCTGCATACCTAAACTCACATTCCATTCCTTTAATCAGAGCTTCTATAAACAAAAATCCATTAGCTCTATCCCAAGTAAACACTACATGGCTAAAGCGAGTAATTATCCTGCTCTTCCAACATCTGAGCAAAATGTTTACCAGACACACCCACTACCTGCAAGAAAGGAAACGGAACCTTTAAACATTCGCCTTAAAATGAACAAGTATCTACATAACAACTGCCTACTATCATCACAGCACAAGGAGCCCAACTAGGTATATTTTAAAAGTTTCAAAAAAAGTTTTGTTTTTTAAAAATCACAAGGAACGGAAGATATACCCAAACTACAAAACAGTTTAATAAATCACCACTGCTGAAATAGATTCAGGGACAAAAGAGCAGACATGGATTCGATTTAAAGTCTCATCAATGTACTTCTGACAGTTCACCACGACCAGCCGGTATGCTTCAGGTCCTCGCGTAGGACTTGAACCCACATCCTTTTGGCCAGGATGCAAGACTGCTACCAACAGAGGCATGGCTGGCAGTCAACTCCAGATGAAACAAATTTATTAACAGGCTGGTTCAACCTCAGACAGTGATCAGAGGAGTCAGAAACAAAGTAGGACAATGAATGTTCAGCACAGAAAATTGGCTGACTGAAAGAGAATCATAGTGAATGGTTGTTTTTGGACTGGAGAATGACATGTGGTGGCGTTCCCCAGGAATCAGTATCAGGTTCACTCCTCTTCTTGATCTATATTCCATGACTTTGACTTTAATTTAGGCGTAGATGGCAACATCTTAAAGTTAACAGAAGATTGTGAAAGGGGGCAGGGGGGCGGGAAGAGGAGAAATGATAGCTGAAATAATGGAAAGGCAATATATTTAAAAAAAACAGTTCATCAAGATACTTGTGACAACTGACTGATGTACTACCAAGGCACAGTGCGTAGCTGAGAAATAGAGGGTGCCAAGAATAGATCCCCAGCTGGTACCAAAGTTAACATTGTGGGACTGGGAAGGGAAGACATTGCAGCAAGTCTCTGGCTACAATTAAAATAGGAAACAAGAGAACCAACATGAATACACTGCCAAACAGCTGGATTACAAATGAAGCATTGGAGCTTGGTCTGAGAGCACATAAT
This sequence comes from Mustelus asterias, assembly GCF_964213995.1. NCBI lineage: Eukaryota > Metazoa > Chordata > Chondrichthyes > Carcharhiniformes > Triakidae > Mustelus > Mustelus asterias. The sequence continues at coordinate 21,174,200 of NC_135825.1, read as the reverse complement.
TATGCAAGTATTGTCAGCTTGGAGGAGTACAAGGGGGAAGCATCATCACCCCTCAGTTAGTTTCCCATGAAAGTAATGGTGCGTATCGGATCCTCCAGGATGAGATCATGGATGGAAAGGGTCTTGTTTATAAGTAAGTGGATCTTTTGTGGGATGAATAGTGATAGAGATAGCTGATCTGCTGGTGTTGCATTAGGGTGGGTTAGAGCTGAACAAAATTAGCCACCAGTAGAAAACATTGAGCTAGAAGTGCCATGATGGAATTAGATAGAGTGCCAGTTAGTAGGACTCTGACTGACTTGTACAGGAAACATCTCTGGCTCTAAATCCATGCTGCAATGGGCTGTGTAGAGAGCTTACGCGAAACTCTGGATGGATGAACAACTACACCACTGACAATGAGAACTGGAAAGTAACTAAAACTCCAATTCATTTGTAATACCGCAAATTTTTAAGCCAAAAGCTGTTAATTCAACTGGTCCATAAACCTGTTATATGTTCAAACTTCTCCATTTCTGCAAATGACAATTGAAATTGATTCTGATCTATTGTTACGTTGACATTTCGGTGAATTCCCATTCCAATCTCCAGTTGCTGTACAGGTGATGGTGTCTTCACCGATCAGGAAATAGCCTGCAAGACACAAATATTTTGCTACACTTCCAAATGTCCAGAACTCTCCAGGTGGTGATGAAACTGTTCCATTGGCAACAGGTGGAGGATCGGAACATTTGACAACTGGAGAAAAATAAAATTCAGACAGACTGTGAAATCACATAGCTCATCAACACAGCAGTAGGTATTTTCACTTCTTTGCCACCAGCCAATTTATGTAGATTGCTTATGGGGGGAGGGTTGCAGCAGAGAGTACGAAGAATTCCAGCTGATACAGTTTCATTTTATATTTGAAACCATTGGATCTGCATTCTGCTAAAATATCGATCAAAGCAAATCTCTGAAGACCGAAACTAACAGCCAAGATAAACTGATGCACAACAGCAACTGAACTGTATTAACATGACCCCTTCATCAGTTCTCTCATATGCAGAGCATCCTACTGTCCATTTTCTCCAAATGAGTTCAGCAACATCAAAATCCTTAAGATAACAGAGACTCAATAATAGCTGAAGGTAGTACCTTGATTCATTGAATGGCTGCGACATTACATCAAGAGTGAAATGTCACAATAAAAATATTAGCAATGCGAGAAAATTGCACCCCAATTTAGGAGACATCAGTGAATGAAATACTCCAGTTAAGTTACTTGCGTTCATTTGGATCAATCAATAGGTACAGAAAATAAAAATAAGGCAACCATTCGATGCAATTTAGAATTCCAAACTTACTTTCACATGTTGGAACCTGGCCATCCCAACCAGCAGCTGTACATGTCCGGTTGGCCTTACCAACCAGGTTGTATCTGAAATGAAAAGAAACTGTTACAGTAACAAAAAAATTCAGAATATCAAAAATTAAACAGATTTGTCCTCATCACACTCTCACTGTTCTAAGGGTAAAAGTCTATAATGGTAAAAGTATCAATTCATTAGCAGCGGAGAAGAACAGAAAGCAAAATGACCTTTGTTGGCATGAAGCCCTAGCTGGGTCTTCAGCAGCCCGAGCTCCAACCATTGGAATTTCCTAACAGGTGCTAAATGAACATTAATTAATTGCCAACTATGCATCAAGACGTTCTTAAGGATGTACCAAGCAGGATGAACAGGAACAACAGATTTGGGTATTTACATTTCCTAAACACATGTTTCCTGCAGAACAACGCGTGGAATTGATGGCAATATGTTAGCCTGGATAGAGAATTGGGTGACCAAACAAACATTAAGGATAAGTGGATCATTTTCAGCTTGCTTTAATGAGTGGGGTGCCACAGAAATCAGTGCTGGACCACAACTTTTACAATCTATACAGATGAAGGGATGAAGTATATTGTATCTCGATTTGCAGGACGAAGGTAGGTCGTTAAAACTTGAAAGTAAACTTTATTTATGAGTCACAGGTAGGCTTACATTGACACTGCAATGAAGTTACTGTAAAAATCCCCAAGTCACCATACTCCTGTTCGGGAATTTGGCATGGCCAATGCACCTAACCAGTCTTTTGGACTATGGGAGGAAACCGGAGCACCCGGAGGACACAGACGCAGGCAAGGGGAGAACGTGCAAACTCCACACAGACAGTGACCCAAGCCGTGAATCGAACCCAGGTCCCTGGTGCTGTGAGGCAGCAGTGCTAACCACTGTGCCGCCCTTGTGAGCAGCATACAAACAAAAATCTGCAAAGGAACTCGGATAGGTTAATGGATTGGAAAAAAATATATTTGGCAGATGGGGTACAAAGTGGGAAAATACAAGCTTGTCCAATGTTGTGGGTAGAATAGAAAAGGTGAATAGTTAAGTGGGTAGGGACTGAATACTGCAGTGAATGGCAACAGGGTGTTCTTGTACAATAATCCAATAATCACAAAAAGAGCTTCCAGATACAGTAAACAGCTGGAAGCTAGATGAAATTTTTGAATTTATTGCAAGGATGTGGGGCACTCCCACCAGAGTGCATGACCAATTTATCAGATGAGGGGAGTCAGTCTGTGGTAATCAGCAGAAAGTTTCATTGCCCACATTTGACCTGATCCCATAACATTTCATGGGGTCCAGAGTCAACCTTCAGTACAACCCAGGGCAATATCCTCCCTCTGTGCCACGACCTCTGCTGGGTTTAGCTGCCGGTGGGTCAGGACATACCTGAGGATTGTGATGGGGCAGCAGAGGGAAATGGCGTGAGCTGTAAATTACAATTCCGAGAGTATGGCTATGTCAGGCTTTTGCTTTTCTAGTCTGAAGGACAGCTCTCCCGATTTTCACACAAGCCCCCGGATGATAGGGTCAACCTGGCTGGGTTTGTTCTCGTCATTTCCAAAGCCTATATCGAGGCCAGATAGCCCGTCTGGCTTCTTCCCCCTTTTTATAGGCTTTGTAACAGTTTGATAAACCAAGCCAGACCATTTCAGAGGAAATTTAAGAGTCAGCAAGCGTGGTAATGACTGCTGATTTGCTTGTTAAGGGCATGATCCCTAACAGCACAGTGGGTGTACCTATACCATATGGATTGCAATGGTTCAAGCAGGCTGCTCACCTGAAGGAGCAGTGCTCCTAAAGCTCGTGATTTCAAATAAACCTGTTGGATTTTAACCTAGTGTTGTGAGACCTCTTACTGTGCCCACACCAGTCCAACACCGGCATCTCCACATTATGTTTATCAAAAGGCAGAGCAGGTTCATTGCGCCGAATGACTACTCCTGCCCATATTATTCATGACCACAGGCGGGATTTTTGCATCTTGCCAGAAAAAGGATATTCATGCATCTGGCATCATATAAAAGTAGCATTAATTAAGGAATCAAATACTACATTTCATAACTGAACCCCAAGATTATGTATTCTTTTAAAATGAGTTGTCACAGTCTCTAATTGATGAAATTTGGACACAATGCAGTTATGATGGGGTGAAAATATATGGGCTGGAATTTTACTTTGCCTGGTGTGATTAACCCAGAAGCATGTGAAATCACGGGAGAAGACATTGGCTCCGTGTCCCAATGCCATCACACACCCACGCTATATTTCGGATGGTGGCCATGCATGAGTCAAATGCACACCCACCAAAATTAAGCAGGCAATTTAGCCCATGAAGTGGCCAATGTAACTCAATTTTGCATGGCCTGTCAGCTTTAATGCATGGTGGGTGGGGTCAATTGGCCAGGCGGCCTTTAAGGTTCATCCGCAACCTTGATCCAGGGAAGAATGAAGTGTCAGGGCTGATTTAAAATTGAACAAATATGCTGTAGATCAGGTCAGATCAGGGACGTCCACATTCAGAGGCGACACAGGAAATCATCACCAAGAATAAAGTGAGCCTTTTAAAGTGCGTGATGGTGTTGGGACATGGAGCCAATGTCTTCTCCCGTGATTTCACATGCTTCTCGGTTAGGCACAATCTTGGGATTCAATATTGAAATGTAGCATTTCATTCCTCATTCATGCTGCTTTTCAAATCAAGAAAGATGCATGATTATTCTTTCTCTGACAAGGTGAAAGAAGGTTTCCTTCTCATGGTGCAACACGATACCATGACAGACCTCAACTCAAAATTTAAACAAATTAAAATTCTTCATTTACAGTGAGGAACCTTATTTAGTATTTGATAAATTGGACACTTACCCTTCATGACAATAAAAAGTAACTTGACTTCCAAAAGTGGTATCTGATCCATTATAACATCCATTCAGAATCTCCCCAGGATTACCACAATTTCTTGCTGGAAAAAAATGTTGAGATGGTAAAATACCCCATATTCCCCAATAGGGCCAGTTTAATTTTTATGAAAATATTGCAGGATCTTTTTCAGATTATAGTTCTCCCCAATTCTTTGGTGCTTGATATTCAACACTAAAACCTTCATGGCAACACAAATTAAAGATTTAAAATAGAGTACATATTGGCAGACAGGAAGCACAGTGTGGGAATAACGGGTCCTTTTCAGATTGTCATGTAGTGACTAGTGGGGTTCCACAGGGTTCAGTGCTGGGCCATCGCTATTCAGCAATATACATTAATGATTTGGATGAAGAAATTAAATGCAATATCTCCAAATTTGCAGATGACACTAAGCTGGATGTCAGTGTGTGCTGTGTGTAGTCTGCCAAGAGGCAACAGGGTGACTTGGACAGGCTGGCTGAGTGGGCAAATACAATATAATGTGGATAAATGTGAGGTTTTCCACTTTGGTGGCAAAGGCAGGAAGGAAGATTATTAGAGTCATTGAAGTTTACAGCATGGAAACAGGCACTTCAGCCCAACTTGTCCATACCGCCCATTTATTTTAAGCCACTAAGCTAGTCCCAATTGCTCTCGCTTGGCCCATATCCCTCGACAGCCATCTTACCATTTTAACTGTCTAAGCACATTTTAAATGACAAAATTCTACCTACCTCTACTACTACCTCTGGTAGCTCATTCCAAACACTCAGCACCCTCTGACACCAACCTCCCCTCTCACCTTAGTTTTAGACTCCCCTTCCTTTGGGAAAAGATATGGACGATCAAGATGATCTATGCCCCTCAGTATTTTATAGACTTCTATAAGATCACCCCTAAGCCTCCTAAGCTCCAGAGAAAAAAGTCCCAGTCTATCCAGCCTCTCCTTATAACTCAAACCATCAAGTCCCGGTACCATCCTAGTAAATCTTTTCTGCACTCTTTCCAGTTTAATAATATTCTTTCTATAACAGGGTGACCAGAACTGTACACAGTATTCCAAGTGTGACCTTACTAATGTCTTGTACAATTTCAACAAGACGTCCCAACTCCTATATTCAATGTTCTGACCAAAGAAACCAAGCATGCCGAGTGCCTTCTTCACCACCCTGTCCACCTGTGATTGCACTTTCAAGGAGCTATGAGCCTGTACCCCTAGACCTCTTTGTTCTATAACTCTCCCCAGTGCCCCACCATGAACTGAGTAGGTCCTGCCCAGATTCGATCGACCAAAATGCATCCCCTCACATTTATCTAAATTAAACTCCATCTGCTATTCATTGGCCCACTGGCCCAATTGATCAAGATCCCGTTGCAATCCAAAATAATGTTCTTCACTGTCCACTATGCCACCAATCTGGGTGTCATTTGCAAACTTACAAACCAAGCCTCCTAAATTCTCATCCAAAAAGGGGACTGGTGCACAGGGATAAAGATGTCTTGCTGTAATTGTCTTGGCGAGACTGCACAGAGTACACTGCATAGCATTGGTGTGCAACTTGCAGCCCGTGGCCAATCAGGATTTCTTTTCACCAGACAAGACATTTGACTATTGCCCACGTGCAGGCTTGCCAAATTCTCCTGATTTCTTCCTACTAGTGCCCACACAAAGAAACAGGAGTAGGCCATTGAGCCCTTCGAGCCCGCTCTGCAATTCATTTTGATCATAGAATTCCATATCCTGATCCCCCCTCTTCCCCCCCCATATCCCTTCAGCCCTGGAGATGCATCTAATTTCATCTTGAAATCAGACAAAGTTTTGGCCACAACTACATTCTGTGGTAGTGAATTCCACACATTCACCACTCTCTGGGTAAAGAAATTTCTCCTCACCTCGGTTCGAAAACGTTTACCCCTTTTCCTCAAACTATGACCCCTAGTTCTGCACTCCCCCACCATTGGGAACATTCTTTTGGAATCTACCCTGTCTAACCTTATTAGAATTTTATGTTTCTATGAGATCCCCTCTCACGCTTATAAACGCGAGTGAATATAATCCTAACCAATTTAATCTCTCCTCATATGACAGGCCTGCCATCCCAGGAATCAGCCTGGTAAACCTTCGCTGTACTCCCTCTATAGCAAGGACATCCTTCCTCAGATAAGGACACCAAAACTGCACACAATACTCCAGGTGTGGCCTCACCAATGCCCAATACAATTACAGCATAACATCCCGATACTCAAATCCTCTCGCTATGAAAGCCAACATACCATTTGCCTTCTTTATTGCCTGCTGTACCTGCACGCTGATGGACAAGGACTCCAAGGTTTCGTTGAGTATCTCTCAATTTACATACATTCAAGTAATAATCTGTCTTCCTATCATTGCTACCAAAGTGGATAACCACACATTTATCCACATTATATTGCATCTGCCATGCACATGCCCACACACTCAGCCTGTTCAAATCACGCTGAAGCACCTCTGCATCCTCCTCACAGCTCAACCTCCCACCCAATTTTGAATCATCTGCAAATTTGGAGATAATACATTCAATTCCCTCTTACAAATCATTAATATATAAAGTGAACAGTTGGGGTCAAGCTCAGATCTCTGTGTAACCTGTCCTCGGCCCAACAATCTTCAGCTGATTCATCAATGACCTTACCTCCGTCATACGGCCAGAAGTGGGGATGTTCAATGATTGCACAATGTTCAGCACCATTCACGACTCCTCAAATAATGAAGCAGTCCATGTTGAAATGCAACAAGATCTGGACAATATCCAGGCTTGGCTGAGAAGTGGCAAGTAACATTCGTGCAACACAAATGCCAGGCAATGACCATCACCAATAAGAGACACTAACCACTGCCCTTTGACATTCAATGGTGTTACCATCACTCAATCCCCCACTGTCAACATCCTTGGGGTGATCATTGACCAGAAACTCAACTGGACTCACCATATAAACACAGTGGCTACATGAGTAGGTCAGAGGCTAGGAACACTGCAGCAAGTAACTCACCCCCTGACTTCCGAAAGCCTATCCACCATTTAAAAGGCACGAGTCAGGAGTGTGATGGAATACATCCCACTTGCCTGGATGGGTGCAGCTCCAACAACACTTCAGCTCAACACATCTAGGACAAAAGTAGTCCATTTGTTTGGTATCCTTCCTCAAACATCCACTCCCTCCATCACTGACAAACAGTGGCTACAGTGTGCACCATTGAAAAGATCCACTCCAGGATTGTATCAAGGCTGCTGAGGCAGCACTTGCAAACCCACAACATCTACCGTCTAGCAGGACAATGGCAGCAGAGATATGGGAATACCACCACACTATGTTCTTTAGTAAATTTTTTAGTCTGTGCCCCATCATTCTTGATCCTTTTACAAACGGGAACATTTCTCCCTTCTACTGATCCCTGACCCCTCAACGTTTTCAACATCTCTATCAAATCACCTCTTAGTCACCTTCTCTCCAAGGAGAACAGGCACAATCTCCCCAGCTATATTCATAACTGAAATTTCGCATCCTTACAACAATTCTTATAAACCTCATCTGCACTCTCCAATGCAGCACGTTCTATAACCTCCTTGCTCTTGTACCCTTATTAATGAAGCCTAGGATACTAGAAACTTCATTAACAGCTCTCTCCACCTCAGCCACCTTCAACAATTTATTCACAGATACAGCTAGGTCTCTCTGCTCCTGCATCCACTTAAGAATTTTACCCCTTATTTTGTATTGCAATTCTCATGTTCTTCCTATCAAAATGTATCACCTCACTTCTCCACATTGAACCTCATCTGCCATCCATCTGCCCACTCCACCAACTTGTGGAACCATTGTTCCACTCCTGGAAAATGCCTTTGCAAAGAAGGAGAGGGATGCAGTGGTTTTTGGCAAGGTTTCCTCTCGAACAATTTGGAGGTGCAGCACTCAGTGCTCTATGGGATGTTCCCTGAGATGCAAATTGAGAAAAACATCAACTGCAGCTGTACAATCATCAACTCAATGAAAGGCGCTCATTGGTCTGCCCGAAATTGGTTGGTCATCCAGCGCAAAGGGTTGTCCGTGATCATGTTGGAGACTGGCATTTTCCAAGTTCCAGGACTATAGCTTAGGGCTGCACTACAGCTTGGGCAGCCATTGCAACTGCAAAATGTGGAAAGAGCAATGTCGAAGACATTTCAAACAACGCACCAGTGGACTAGAAATTATATAGAATCCCTTGGGCTGCATAACTTGCAGTCAATGTATACAATAACTTGTACATGCATCACAGTTATATTCAAGAACCTGAGAGTGAAACAAATCTAGCAGGTGAATATAATTGCACTCGAATGACTATTCTCAAATCCTTTGCAATGTACTTCAGATATTTTATTCCAGAACATTAGAACATAGAACATACAACAGTACAGCACAGAACAGGCGCTTTCACCCACGATGTTGTGCCGAGCTTTATCTGAAACCAAGATCCCTTTGTTCTGTAACTCTCACCAATGCCCTACCATTAACTGAGTAAGTCCTGTGCTTGTTCGATCTACCAAAATGCATCACCTCACATTTATCTAAATTAAACTCCATCTGCCATTCATCAGCCCACTGTCCCAATTGATCAAGATCCCGTTGCAACCCGAGATAATCTTCTTCACTGTCCACTATGCCATAAATCTTGGTGTCATCTGCAAACTTACTAACCATGCCTCCTAAATTCTCTTCCAAATCATTAATATAAAGGACAAATAACAGTGGACCAAGCACCGATCCCTGAGGCACGCCGCTGGTCACAGGCCTCCAGTTTGAAAATAAAACAGCCCTCTACAATCACTCTCTGTCTTCTGTCATCAAGCCAATTCTGTATCCATTTGGTAACCTCACCCTGGATCCCGTGAGATTTAACCAAATCCTGTCTTCTTTTGTTTTTAATTTTTTACATTTTTTAACACTGAAACCTCTTGCCCTTGTTGGGAATATTAGTGCGGTTTGAGAAAAGCAAACACTGATCCCACACTCAACAAACATCCAACACAGAACTGAGCAGCGTTTGTTGTGCGCTATATGGACAAAATATTCCGTACATAGAGTACACAGGGGAGAAGGAGAGGAAAGGGTGCAGAATATAGTGTTGCAGTTACCGACAGGCTGGAGAGAAAGATCAGCTTAATATATGGCAGGTCCATTCAGAAGTTGACATTCTGACCAAGCACTAAAGCTTTCCACAAAGCAAGGCTCACAAATTCAACACCAGTTTCCTTTGTCCCCTCTCCCATCATGCTTCATTCATGCAAAAAAAAACATACAGCAAGAACGGTGCATCAGTCAGATCTTTATCAAAGCCCAATAACAAACATGTTCAGTTTCGAATCAATTTCCCACTTGCACAAGCTGTGCTGCCTCTTGCCAATTCCGAACAGCACAGAATTAACCAGCCATGTGCAGGTCATCTCCAGGAACACATTTGTAACACTTCAGATTGCACCATGACATTTAAGCTACATGTTCACATTAACAACTTTGCAATGACTACTGTAATATTTAAAAAGTGGCCAGGTGTACATGGCGAGGAGTGTTTCACATTCTGTGTTACATCAATCATGTCCACTGTGAAATATTAGACAGAGACACACAATGAACCCTGGCTAAAGAGAAGATTAAGGTTCACATTTGTGGGTAAGCATGCCAATTCGTTCCAAGGACTAACATGTGTGAATTAACATGACGAATTTGTAAATTTGTGCAAGACAAAGTATCCCAAAGCCAAATGACAGCGGTGATATGGTTCATCTGATTTTCTGCCTCAGCCCAAACATCCATTCAGCACAGCATTTTAACACCTCATTTGTGATACCTAATTTCACTTGTTCATCAATGTGGAATCATGTACTGAGATTGATATCATGTCCACAATATCTGGAACATTACCTAAATGGTGTTATTTTTGACAAAGATAACTTCACTGTGGAAAGCAGTTTGCGCTCCCAATAATACTGGTCTGCACAAATTAGTCCCATCGGTCAGATGCTTGGGGGGGCTGACACATATTGCCCAGTTAAGTGCCGACAGGATTTTAGGCTCAAGTACTTGAGGGTCAAATCCAGGTGATTTTTCCAACATTTACCCTAATCCAACAAACTATCACAACCAATTTCTGAAATGTTTCACTTTTCACTCAAGTAACAAGTGTTTGTCACAGTCCATCACATCAACCACACATCCAAAAGATTTCTGCTTTGTGTGTTGATCACGCAAGAATCCCATGGTCTGTGTCCAACAGCCAGATGCACGAATAATGGGTGGGATGCTCCAGATTTCATTCACCGCTGCCAACAAGAATGTGGCACTCAGCCAAAACTCCATTCAGTGCAGCGGAACTGGAGAATCCCAGCCGTGGCTGAGGTTGGAGGTTTCTGGATAATGGTTCGGGAGCAAAGAGGAAGAAAATAGATCTGAAGTCAATAGGCTTTACTTGGCTAGCAGGGGCAGAGGAATCTTGATGTGCAGTTTTATAGGGGACAAAATGAGCTAAAAAAATAAATAAGATCATTAAGAATAGGGATGTGTAATAGAAAAACAAGAAAGTAACAAATTGAGGCTGGGAAGCAGAATTCCAGCAACAGAGATACCACCAAATAGATCATGAGAGGTAACAAGTAGTTTTAGCAGATTATTTAATAAATGGACAAGATAATCAGAATGGGATATAAATGAATGTTTTAATTCTAAAGAATACAGCACCCAATAGGGAGTTTGCCGCAATGTTCAGCCAGAAATTATCAAAGCCAAGTTATATTGAAGCCTATTTTTCAGCAACACACCATCACACAGATTTTCATACAAAAATAATCACTTGGATGCTGTCCTGCAAGATTGCTCAACCACATGGAAATGAACTCCAGCAAAAGTCACTGATATTGACAGAAAATAGGCCAAGGGAAATCCAAGCAAAGAGGGAGAGGAATAGGAGAAATAAATTACTTACGTTCACAAACAGCCCGTAATAGTGACCACATTGCATTTGTCCTGCAGATAATATATCTTGAAACTCCTGCCTGAAACACGTAACCTGGGTGACATTTGTAAGTGACTTGAGAACCCACAGGAAAGACGGTCTGAGAAATATGTTCGTCAGTTGGTGAGCCATTTTCCAACGCTGGAGGCTTGCCACAGTCACCTAAAAAAAAGTTAATCGTTTCAATAAATCTCCTTTCCAGTACATTCAAGTCACAGTTAGAAGACACCTCTCCAAATGTAAAGTACCTCAAGACTTTTAATTTCATTCTACAATTTTGGAGGCACTTAGCTCTTCTCACCATTGCCAAATCCCTTGAGTTGAAGGGACAAAGCAAATTGTAGGACAGGGCACTAAATCGTCTTGGCAATGGCTAGGATGTGGGCTTTGGGAAATAATGCATCATATACCATCAAGTCTTCGCGGAACCCGGTTCAGATGGAGTAGCTGCAGATTGGAAGGTTCAGTAGCAACAGCAGTGTTCTGAATGTTCAGTTGGAGGAAAATTTCACTCATCCACAACTTCAGATCAGAGAAAGCAAAGTCTTAGAGAAATGAAAATAAAATCTCCTCCTGCCAAGAGCAAGGATGTCATATAATAGCTGTATGATATGTCTGTGGAGAACAACCAGAAGTCATAGTCAACATTGGCACCAATGACAAAGATGGGAAGGGGAATGAGGTCGCAAAATATTTCAGGGGTTACATGGTTCGGAGCAGGACTTCAAAAGCATGTATTCTGCAGATTACTCCTCATGCCAAATGCTAGTGAGCCTTGGAATAAAGAATTGAATGAGAAAACACATGGCTGGAGAACTGCTGCAAGAGGGAGGGCATCAAGGTTGGTTTTAGAGCAAGTGGGGCCTGTACAAATAGACAAGCTGCACCTTAGCAGGAGTAGGGCTGACATTCACACAGGGAGATATGGGAGTGCTGTTGGGAAGCATTTAAAGTAGATTGGGAAGGGATGGGAATCTGAGGGAGAGCTCAGATTGGAAAGAAAACTGATATAAACAAGTAGAAAAGCAGTACACAAAATTAGAGGACAGTCAAAGTGAAGGAAGTGAAACATGAAATAAGATCAGAATAAAACAATATTAAAAATACAAAGTTAGGGGCACTCGATCTGAATGCACTCAGCATTTGCAACAAGATAGGTAATTTGTGGGCACAAAGGTATAAATGGACTTGATTTAATTGTCATTGGAGACTCAGTTACAGGGTGACTCGAGACTTGGAACTGAATGTTCAAGAGTAATCATTGAGGAAGAATACACAAAAAGTAAAAGGAGTTAGGTTAGCAATGTTACAAAAGGTACAGGAGCAATATATTTGCATGGGGAATCTTAAAATCAAATGGGTCAAGATGTGAAATCAGTTTGGTTGTAGTTAAGAAACAGTAAAGGGTAGCAAATATTGATGGGAGTTGTTTACAGGCCAAACTGTGGTGGTAACATTGGATACAGTATTTAAAATCAGAAGAGCTGCATGTAACATGGATAATACAGTAATAATGGGAGACTTCAATTTACATAGACTGGGCAAATCTAACTGGCACGAGTGCTTTGGAAGGTTAACTGCTGAAGTGTGTAAGAGATGGTTTCTGGAGGAGTACATTAAGAACCAACAGTAATTGGGGTATTTTAGATTTAGTATTATGTCAGAGGTAATTTAATGGTAATAAATGTAAAGCTGTCTGATTGGAAAAAAGAAAGTCAGGAAAGCGAAATATTTCTCAATGGAGAGGAGATGGGAATGTAGATCTCCAAAGCAACCTGGATGTCCTTGTTCATGAGTCGCTAGCAGCTGGCAGGTAGTTGCAGCTAATAACTGGGAAGGCAAATGGTACGCTGGCCTTCACTGCAAAAGGATTGGAGTATAGGAGTAAAGATGTCTTGCTGCACTTGACTTGGTGAGTCTGCACAGAGAGTACTCTGCATAGCAGTGTTGCATAACTTGCAGCCCACAGGCCTCATGTGACCAGATTTGTGTGCACACGCCATAAGACATTTGAGCATTGCCCACATGCAAGCTTGCCATATTCTCTCAATTGACGCATGTGTATTTTTCTTCCCACTGAGACACACAAAGCAATGGCACACAAGGTCAGGAGTAGGGATGTTTTCTGAGACCTGCACAATGTTCAGCACCATTTGCAACTCCTCAGATACTGAAGCAATACATGGCCAAATGCAACATCCAAGCTTGTGCTGACAAGTGGCAAGTACCATGTGCCATTCAAGTGCCAGCCAATGAACACCTCCAACAGAAAGAATCTAATAATCCCCCTTTGACAATCCGTGGCATTCCCATTGCTGAATCCCCATCAACACCACCCTGGGGGTTGCCATTGACCAGAAGCTAAATGGGACTAGTCATGCAAATACTGTGGCTACAACAGCAGTTCAGAGATCAGGAATCCTATGGCAAACAACCCACCTCCTGACTCCCTAAAACCTCCCTGCAATACACAACACACAAATCAGGAGTGTGATGGAATACTCTCCACTTGCCTGAATGAGTGCAACACCAAGAACACTCAAGAAGCCAAACACCATCCAGGACAAATTGGACCACTGGATTGGTGAATCTTCCTCAAACATTCACTCCCTCCATCACCAATAAACAGTGGCTGCAGTGTGCAGCATCGACAAGATGCACTGCAAGAACTCAAGGCTGCTTCGGCAGCACTTTTCAAACTTTCAACCACTACCATCTAGCAGGATGATAGCAGCAGAGACAATGGCAACACCACCACCTAGAAGTTCTTTTGTAAATCTTTCAGTCTGTGTCCCATCATGCTTGATCCTTTGACAAGTGGGAACAGTTTCTCCCTCTCTACCGAGTCCTCCCGCTCATTGTTTTGAACATCTCCAACAACTTGCCTCTTAGTCACCTGCTCTCCAAAGAAAACAGTCACAACCTCCCGAGCTTTCCTCATAACTGAAGTTGCTCATTCCTGGAAACATTCCTGTAAACCTCTTCTGCACTTTCTAAATGCATCACATCCTGCAGCGTAACCTTCTTGCTCTTGTATTCAATGCCACCTTCAACAATTTCTGCATATGTACACCCAGGGATCTCTGCACCTGAAGAATTTTACACTGCATCTCCCATGTTATCCCTCCCAAAATGCATCACCTCACTTCTCCCCATTGAACTTGATCTGCAATCTGTGTGGAGTTTGCACATTCTTCCCATGTCTGCGTGGGTTTCCTCCGAGTGCTCCAGTTTCCTGCCAGAGTCCAAAGATGTGCGGGTTAGGTGCATTGGCCATGCTAAATTGCCCCTCAGTATCCTGGGATGCGTAAATTAGAAGGATTAGTGGGGTAAATATGTGGAATTATGGGGATCGGGCCTGGGTGGGATTTTTTTCAGTGCAGCTTTGATGGGCCAAATGGCCTCCTTCTGCACTCGGGTTTCTATAATTCTACCTGCCCACTCCACCAACTCATCCATATCCTTTTGAACTAATGTCCTCAGTTTACAATACTTCCAAGCTTTATACTATCTGCAAACTTTGAAATTTAACCCTGAACACGAAAATCCAGACGAATAACATGCATTACGAAAAGGGAGAACTCCACGACAAATCTTCCTCCAGTCTGAAAAATACACTTTACTCTCTGCTTCCCATTATTCAGCCATTTTGTATCCACATTGCTCCTGTCACTTTTATTGCATCAGCTACAACTTTCCTCACAAGTTTGTTGTGTGTCACTGTATCAAATGCCTTCTGAAGCTTGATGTACACCACATCAACAGCATTACCCTTTTCCACCAATTACTCCTTCAAGAAAACTCCAGCAAGTTAGACATGATTTCTCCTCTCGAAATGTCCTAATTGACCCACATTTTTCCATGTGACTACTAATTCTATCCCAACTTTTCTTTCCTGGAAGCTTGCTTACAAGTGTCTCGCCTGTAATTGCTAAACTTATCCTTACAACCTTTTCTGACAACAGGCATAAAGTCAGCAACCCTCCAGTCCTCCAGCATCTCACCCAAGTTGAGAGAAGCCTGAAATATTGAAACAGTACACAAGATTGTGGCATTCTAAGTGCTCGGAAAGTTGGCAACAAACACAAAAGTGGGTTATGGCCCAAGGATAATTTACTCACCACTGGCAGTAGTTTGCAGGACTAAATTAAGCTCGATTTTATGGGCACTGTTTGGGTTCTGGGCCCAAACCTCAAGGTATATTATAAAGACAGACTAGACCTCAACAATTTTTCTATTTTGGCATAAATGTGAGGATACGGTGCTTCACTCCAGGAGTAATTCCACTGACAAATTAGGGGCATTCTTCAAACACAGTAATATAAATGTAATTTAATCACTCAGTTCAATTATAACTAATAAATGAAGCAGCTTAACCATTAACAGTTGAACAATATTTAAAAATGAAAGGGAACAATTTTTATTTAGAATTTATAACTGTTTCTGTTCCACATCAACAACATTCTTAGAACAAAGAAAATTACAGCATCGGAACAAGCCATTCAGCCCTCCAAGCCTGCACTGACCATGCTGCCCAATTGAACAAAAATCCCCTACCCTTCCGGGGACCATATCCCTCTATTCCCATCCTATTCATGTATTTGTCAAGATGCCCCTTCGTATCTGTGCCCATTACTCCCCGGCAGCGAGATCCAGGCACCCACCAGCCTCTAAAAAAACTTGTACATCCCCTTTAAACCTTGCCCCTCGCACCTTAACCTATGCCCCCTAGTAATCAACTCTTCCACCCCAAGGAAAAGCTTCTGACTATCCACTCTGTCTATGCCCCTCAATCTTGGAGCCTTCTATCAGGTCGCTCCTCAACCTCCAGTGAGAACAAACCAAGTTTCTCCAACCTCTCCTCATAGCTAATGCCTTCCATACCAGGCACCATCCTGGTACATCTTTTCTGTACTTTCTCCAAAGCCTGCACATTCTTCTGGTAGTGTGGCAACAAGAATTGAACACTAAATTCCAAGTGTGGCCTAACTAAGGATCTATAAAGCTGGAACACGACTTGCCAATTTTTAAACTCAATGCCCTGGTCAATGAAGGCAAGCATGCCGTATGCCTTCTTGATTACCTTCTCCACCTGCTTTGCTACTTTTAGTGACCTGTGTACCTGTACGTTCAGATCCCTCTGCCTGTCAATACTGTAAAGGGTTCTGCCATTTACTGTATATTTCCCATTTGTGTTAGACCTTTCTAAATGCATTACCTCACATTTGTCCGGATTAAACTCCATCTGCCATCTCTCTGCCCAAGTCTCCAACCGATCTATATCCTGCTATCTGCAATTCCACCAACCTTTGTGTTGTCCACAAACTTACGAATCAAACCAGTTACATTTTCCTCCAAATCATTTATATATTCTACAAACAGCAAAGGGCCCACCAGTACTCCTTGAGGAACGCCACTTGTCACAGCCCGCCATTCAGAAACGCTACCTTCCACTGTCTTCTATGGCCGAGCCAGTTCTGTATCCATCTGTCCAGCTCACCTCTGATCCCGTGCGACTTCGCCTTCTGTACCAGTCTGCCATGAGGCACCTTGTCAAAGGCCTTCCTAAAGTCCATGTAGCCAACATCCACTGCTCTACCCTCAATTAATTTCATCACTACCTTGAAAATCTCGATCAAGTTAGTGAGACACGAAACCCTCTTCACAAAACTATGTCGCCTCACGCCAACACGTCCACTTATTTCAAGTGGGAGTAAATCCTGTCTCGAAAAATCCTCACCAATAATTTCCCTCCCACTGACGTAAAGCACACTGGCTTGTAATTACCTGGATTATCATTGCTACCGTTCTTAAACAAAGGAATAACATTGCTTATTCTCCAATCTTCTGGGACCTGCCCTGTCGCCAGTGAGGATACAAAGATTTCACTCAAGGTCCCAGCAATTTCCTCCCTTGCCCCTCTCAGTATTCTGGGATATATCCCATCAGGCCCTGGGGACTTGTCTACCTTAATGTTTTTCAAGAAACCCAATATCTCCTCCTTTTTGATCTCAACATGACCCAACTATGTACCCTTCCCCAGACTCATCTTACACCAAGTCCTTCTCTGTGGTGAATACTGACGCAAAGTACTCACTCAATAATTGCCGAATTCCTCTGGCTCCACGCATAGATTCCCTCCCCTTGTCCTTGATTGCCCCAACCCTCTTGCTCTCTATGTATGTATAAAAAGCCTTGGTATTTTCCTTAATCCTGCTGGCCGATGACTTTGTGACTTTTCGTGACTGCTTCTTAGACTTGAAATGCCATTTTAAAATAGCACCCATCAACAAACCTGGTATAAGGACTGGAGACACAGTCTTGAAGCTGTCAGAGAGACTTTGTGGAGAGAGAACAGCTGATGGAAAAACTTTGGCTTTCAAACAAACCCCAGACAGAACTGAAAAGCTGTTCTCTTTTTTTACCCCCCCCACCGCCCACCGGAACAGACCGAGCTCCTCCAATCAACCACAATATCACATGACCCTACATACCTAAACACACATTCCATTCCTTTAATCAGAGCTCCAATAAACAGAAATCCATTAGCTCTATCCCAAGGAAACACTACATGGCTAAAGTTACATTCTCCTGCTCTCCCAGTATCTGAGCCAAATGTTTACCAGACATATCCACTGCCTGCAAGAAAGGAAAATGAATCTTCAAACATTCTCCTTAAAATAAAAAATTATCTACAGAACAACTGCTTACTATCATCACAGCACAAGGAGCCCAACTAGGTACATTTTAAAAGCTCCAAAAAGTTTTTTTAAAAATCACTCGGAAAAGAAGATACACCTAAACTAGAAAACAGTTTAATAAATCACCACTGCCAGAAGAGATTCAGGAATAATAGGGCAGACATGAATTTTATTTAATGTCCCATCCAAACAAATGTACATCTGACAGTTCACCACTATCAGCCTGTGTGCTTCAGGTCCTGGAGTAGGACTTGAACCCACATCCTTTTGGCTGGGATGTAAGACTGGTACCAACAGAGGCATGGCTGGCAGTCAACTCCAGAGATAACAAATTTGTTAACAGGCAGGTTCAACCTCAGACAGTGATCAGAAGGATCATGGACAAAGTTTGTGGTGGGGACCAAAAGCCTGGTGCCCTGGCAAACATCTATAGACTGCCTTTAAAGAGGAGCTAGTTCAGCCAAATTCAAGTTACATTCCCAAAATGGGGAAGAAAGAGAGAGAAGGCCAAAGCTCCGTGGAAGGCAAAAGTGAGAGGAGAAAAAGGGTACTTGAAGTCAGAGGAGAAATGATGAGGTTATTCTGGTGTAAAGGACTTCCAAAATGCATTTGATATGTCTCAAAGAGATTGTTCCTGGCTGGACAATGAGTGTTCAGCATAGAAAATTGGCTGAGTGAAAGAGGGTAATAGTGAATGGTTGTTTCCAGACTGGAGTGTGTGACATGTGGTGGGGTTCCCCAGGAATCAGTGTCAGGTTCACTATCCTTCTCGATCTATATTCCATGACCAAGACAGAAATGATAGCTGAAAGAATGGAAAGACAATATATAAAAAATAAACAGGTTATCAAGATACTTGTGATAACTGACTGATGTTACTGCCAAGGCACAGTGCATAGCTGAGAAAGAGAGGGTGCCAAGAATAGATCCCTAACTGGTCCCAAAGTTAACATTGTGGGACTGGGAAGGGAAGACATTGCAGCAAATCTCTGGCAACCGTTAAAACAGAAAATAATAGAAACAACATGAGTGCAGTGCCAAACAGTTGGACAACAAATGAAGCATTGGAGCACAGTCTGACAGCATATAATTGTGTAAGGCATTGTCAGCTAGGAGGAGTACAAGGAGTACGTCATCACCTCAGTTAGTTTCCCATCAAAGTAATGGCGCGAAGCTGATCCTCCAGGATGAGATCATGGATGGAAAGGGCCTTGTTTATAAGTGAGTGGATCTTCTGCAGGGTGAAAACGGATAGTAATAACTCATCTGCTGGAGTTGCATTGGGGTGGGTTAGAGCTTAACAAAATTAGCCACCAGCAGAAAACATCAAGCTGGAAGCGCCATGATGGACTTAGAAGGAGCGCCAGTTAGTAGGATGCTGTCTGACTTGTACAAGAAACATCTCTGGCTCTAAATCCATGCTGCAATGGGCTGTGTAGAGAGCTTATGGGTGGATGAACAATTACAACCACTGCCAACAACAACTGGAAAGTAGCTAAAAACTCAATTCATTTGTAATACTGCAAATTATTTAGCCAAAGCTGTTAATTCAACTGGTCCATAAATCTGTTACATGTCCAAACTTCTCCATTTCTGTAGATGACAATTGAAACGGATTCTGATCTATCAATTGTTACCTTGACATTTTGGTGGATTCCCACTCCAATCTCCAGTTGCTGTACAGGCGATGGTGTCTTCACCGATCAGGAAATAGCCCGCAAGACAGGAATATTTTGCTGCACTTCCAAATGTCCAGAACTCTCCAGGTGGTGATGAAACTCTTCCATTGGCAATAGGCGGAGGATCGGGACATGTGACAACTAGAGAAAGTGAAATTCAGACACACTGTGAAATCACAAAGCTCATCAACACAGAAGTTGTTTATGGGATAGGGTTGCAGCAAGGAGTATGAAGAATTCCAGCTGATACAGTTTAATTTTATATTTGAGATCATAGGATCTGCATTCTGCTAAAATATAGAAGATCAAAACAAATCTCTGAAGACCGAAATTAACAGCCATGATAACCTGATGCACAATAGCAACTGAACTGTATTAACATGACCCCGTCATCAGTTCTCTCACATGCGGAGCAACTTACTGTCCATTTTCTCCAAATGAGTTCAGCAAGATCAAAGTCCTTAAGAAAACAGAGACTCAATAATAGCTGAAGATACTACCTTGATTCATTTAATGGCTGCTACTTTATATGAAGAGCGTAATGTCACAATAATAATATTATGATAACGGAGACTCAACAACAGCTGAAGGTGGAACTGTGTGTGAAATTTCAAAGTAAAAATATTAGCTATACTAGAAATTTGCACCCCAATTTAGGAGACATCAGTGAACAAAATACTCCAGTTAAGTTACTTGGGTTCATTTGGATCAATCAATAGGTACAGAAAATAAAAACAAGGCAACCATTCTATGCAATTTAAAATTCCAAACTTACATTCACATGTTGGAACCTGGCCATCCCAACCATGAGCTGTACATGTCCGGGTGGCCTTACCAACCACGTTGTATCTGAAATGAAAAGAAAAAAAGTTCAGAATATCAAAAATTAAACTGATTTCTCCCCGTCACACTATCACTGTTCTCAGGGTAAAGGTCTAAATTGGTAAATGTATCAATTCATTAGCAGCAGAGCAGAACAAAAAGCAAGATGACCTTTGTTGGCAATGAGGCCCTAGCGGGGTCTTCAGCAGCCCAAGCTCCAACCACTGGAATTTCCTTGCCCACCCCCAGAGTTCTCCATTTTTCTGCCTCCCTGTCTTCACCTTCTTTGACCAAGCTCTTAGTCAGCTACCCCAATACCTGCATTCCTTATCTGGCTCAGTGCTAAGTTTTGCCCTGTCCTGCTCCTATGAGCACCATGGGAACATTCTGTTACAACACGTACTATAATGAACATTAATTAATTTGTTGTCAAACAGGCAGAGTTCTTACGGATGTACCAAGGAGGATAAACAGGAACCAATAAATCTGTATATTTACACTTCCTAAACACATGTTCCCTGCAGAACAACCCATGGAATTGAGGGCAATATATTAGCTTGGATAAAGAATTGGATAACTAAATAAACATTCAGGATAAATGGGTCATTTTCAGGTTGCTTTAACTAGTGGGGTGCCACAGAAATCAGTGCTGGACCACAACTTTTATGATCTATTCAGAAGAACCCAGGAGGTTGAGGGGAGATCTGATAGAAACTTACAAGATAATGAATAGCTTAGATAGGATGGACGTAGGGAAGTTGTTTCCATTAACAGGGGAGACTAGGACGCGGGGGCACAGCCTTAGAATAAAAGGGAGTCACTTTAGAACAGAGATGAGGAGAAATTTCTTCAGCCAGAGAGTGGTGGGTCTGTGGAATTCATTGCCACAGAGGGCTGTGGAGGCCGAGACGTTGAGCGTCTTCAAGACAGAAATTGATAAATTCTTGATTTCTCGAGGAATTAAGGGCTATGGGGAGAGAGCGGGTAAATGGAGTTGAAATCAACCATGATTGAATGGTGGAGTGGACTCGATGGGCCGAATGGCCTTACTTCCGCTCCTATGTCTTATGGTCTTATGGTATCTTGATTTGCAGGACAAAAGGTAGGAAGTTAAAAATTGTGAGCAACATACAAAAAAAAATCTGCAAAGGAATCGGGATCGTTAAGTGATGGGAAAAACAATGTTTGGCAGATGGGGTATAAAGTGGGAAAATACAAGCTTGTCCACTGTTGTGGACAGAACAGAAAAGCTGAATATTTAAGTGGGGAGAGACTGAATACTGCAGTAAATGGCATCAGGGTGTTCGACAATAATCACAAAAAGAGCCGACAGATACAGTAAACTGTAGGAAGTCAGATGAAATGTTAGACTTTATTGCAAGGGTATGGAAAACTCCCACCAGAGTACATGACCAATTTAGCAGATGAGTGGGGTCAGTGTGTGGTAATCAACACAACAAAAGGTTTCATTGCCCACATTTGATTTGATCCCATGAGATTCCATAGGGTCCAGAGTCAATCTTGAGTACTCCCAGGGCAAATACCTCCTCTTGTGCTTTGCTGGGTTTAACTGCCAGTGGGACAGGATATCCCTGATGATTGTGATGGGGCAGCAGGGGAAAATGACATGAGCTGCAAAGTACAATTCAGGCTTTTGCTTTTCTACTCTGAGACAGCTCTCCCGATTTTGGCACAAGCTCCCAGATGTTAGTTAGGATGTCCTTTTAGGGTCACCTGAGCTGGGTTTGCTCTCGTCATTTCCAATGCCTATAATCGAGGCCAGGTAGCCCATCTGGTTTTCTTCCCCCTTTTTATTGGCTTTGTAACAGTTTGATGAACTGAGCCAGACCATTTCAGAGGAAATTAAACAGTCATCAATCATGGTAATGACTGCTGATTTGCTTGTTAAGGCCATGATCCCAAACAGCACAGTGGGTGTACCTATACCACATGGATTGCAATGGTTCAAGCAGGCTGCCCACCTGATGAAGGAGCAGTGCTCCTAAAGCTCGTGATTTCAAATAAACCTGTTGGACTTTAACCTGGTGTTGTGAGACCTCTTACTATGCCCAGACCAGTCTAACACCGGCATCTCCACATTATGTTTATCAAAAGGCAGAGCAGGTTCATTGCACCGAATGACTCCTCCTGCCCATATTATTCATGACCACAGGCTGGATTTTTGTATCTTGCCAGAAAAAGGATATTCATGCATCTGGCCTCATATGAAAAGTAGCATTAATGAAGGAATCAAATACTACATTTCAATACTGAACCCCAAGATTATGTATTCCATTGAAATGAGTTGTCACAGTATCTAATTGATGAGATTTAGACACAATGCAGTTACGATGGGGTGAAAATATATGGGCTGGAATTTTACTTTGCCTGGCGTGATTAACCCAGAAGCATGTGAAATCACGGGAGAAGACATTGGCTCCGTGTCCCAACGCCATCACGCATCCACGCTATATTTCGGTTGCCGGGCATGCATGACAGTCGAATGCACACCCGCCAAAATTGGCCAGACGGCCTTTAAGGTTCAACCGCAACCTTGATACAGGGAAGAATGAAGTGTCAGGGCTGATTTAAAATTGAACAAATATGCTATCAATCAGGTCAGATCAGGGACGTCCACATCAGAAACAACACAGGACTCATCACCAAGAATAAAGTGTGATCTTTTAAAGTGCGTGATGGTGTTGGGACATGGAGTCAATGTCTTCTCCCGTGATTTCACATGCTTCTGGGTTAGGCACAATCTTGGGATTCAGTATTGAAATGTAGCCTTTCGTTCCTTCATTAATGCTGCTTTTCAAATCAAGAAAGATGCATGATTGTTCTTTCTCTGACAAGGTGAAAGAAGGTTTCCTTCTCATGGTGCAAGAAGATACAGACAGACCTCAACTCAAAATTTAAACAAATTAAAATTCTTCACTTACCGTGAGGAACCTTATTTAGTATTTGATAAATTGGACACTTACCCTTTATTACAATAATAAGTAACTTGGCTTCCAAAAGTGGTAACTGATGCAACATAATATCCATTCTGAATCTCCCCAGGAATACCACAATTTCTTGCTGGAAAAAAATATTGAGATGGTAAAATACACCATATTCCCCAATGGGGCCAGTTTAATTTTTATGAAAATATTGCATTATCTTTTTCAGATTATAGTTCCCCCCAATTCTTCTGTGCTTGATATTCAATAGTAAAACCTTCATGGCAACACAAATTAAAGATTTAAAATAGAGTACATATTGGCAGACAGGAAGCACAGTGTGGGAATAAACGGGTCCTTTTCAGATTGTCATGTTGTGACTAATGGGGTTCCACAGGGTTCAGTGCTGGGCCATAGCTGTTCAGCAATATACATTAACGATTTGGACAAAGGAATTAAATGCAATATCTCCAAATTTGCAGATGACACTAAGCTGGATGTCAGTGTGTGCTGTGTGCAGTATGCCAAAGAGGCAACAGGGTGGCTTGGACTGGCAGGCTGAGTGGCAAATACAATATAATGTGGATAAATGTGAGGTTTTCCACTTTGGTGGCAAAGGCAGGAAGGAAGATTATTAGAGTCATTGAAGTTTGCAGCATGGGAACAGACACTTCAGCCCAACTTCTCCATACAACCCATTTTTTTAAGCCACTAAGCTTGTCCCAATTGCCCACGTTTGGCCATCTACAGCCATCTTACCATTTTAACTGTCTGAACACTTTTTAAATGACAAAATTGTACCTGCCTCTACTACTACCTCTGGTAGCTCATTCCAGACACTCAGCAGCCTCCGACACCAACCTCCCCTCTCACATTAAACCCATGCCCTCTAGCTGTAGACTCCCCTTCCTTTGGGAAAAGATATGGACTATCTAGCTGATCTGTGCCCCTCATTATTTTATGGACTTCTGTAAGATCACCCCAAAGCCTCAGATGCTCCAGAGATAAAATTCCTCATCTATCCAGCCTCCCCTTCTCACTCAAACCATCAAGTCCCAGCACCATCCCAGTAAATCTTTTCGGCACTCTTTCGAGTTTAATAATATCCTTTCTATAACAGGGTGACCAGAAGTGTACACAGTATTCCAAGTGTGACTCTACTGTCTTGTACAATTTCAACAAGATGTCCCAACTCCTGTATTCAATGTTCTGACCAAAGAAACCAAGCATGCCGAGTGCCTTCTTCACCACCCTGTCCACCTGTGATTCCACTTTCAAGGAGATATGAGCCTGTACCCCTAGACCTCTTTGTTCTAGAACTCTCCCCAATGCCCCACCATTAACTGAGTAGGTCCTGCCTAGATTTGATCGAGCAAAGTGCATCCCCTCACATTTATCTAAATTAAAGTCCATCTGCCCACTGGCCCAATGATCAAGATCCTGTTGCAAACCTAGATAACCTTCTTCACTGTCCACTATGCCACCAATCTTGGTGTTATCTGCAAACTTACGAACCATGCCTCCTAAATTCTCAGCCAAAAAGGGGACTGGAGCACAGGAGTAAAGACGTATTGCTGTAATTTTCTTGGTGAGACTGCACAGAGAGTACACTGCAAAGCATTGGTGTGCAACTTTCAGCCCGTGGCCAATCAGGATTTCTGTTCACCAGACAAGACAGGCTTCCCAAATTCTCCTGATTTACGCCTGTATATCTTTCTTCCTACTCGTACACACAGAGAAACAGGAGTAGACCATTCGGTCCTTCATGCCTGCTCTACCATACATTTTGATCATCGAATTCAATATCCTGATTCCCCGCTTCTCCCCATATCCCTTTCGCCCCAGAGATGTATCTAATTTTTTTCTTGAAATCAGGCAACGTTTTGACCACAACTACATTCTGTGGGAGTGAATTCCACACATTCACCACTCTCTGGGTAAAGAAATTTCTCCTCACCTCAGTTCTAAAAGGTTTACCCTTATCCTCAAACTATGACCCCTAGTTCAGGACTCCCCACCAGTGGGAATATTCTTTCCGTATCTCACCTGTCCAACCCTGTTAGAATTTTATAAGTTTCCATGAGATTCCCTCTCACTCTTCTAAACTCCAGTGAATATAATTCTAACCAACTTAGACCTGCCATCCCAGGAATCAGACTGGCAAACCATCGCGGTACTCCCTCTATAGCAAGGACATCCTTCCTCAGATAAGGACACCAAAACTGCACACAATACTCCAGGTGTGGCCTCACCAATGCCCAATACAATTACAGCATAACATCCGTATACTCAAATCCTCTCGCTATGAAGGCCAACATACCATTTGCCTTCTTTGCTGCCTGCTGTACCTGCACGCTGATGCACAAGGATTCCAAGGTTTCGTTGAGTATCTCTCAATTTACATACATTCAAGTAATAATCTGTCTTCCTATCATTGCTACCAAAGTGGATAACCTCACATTTATCTATATTATATTGCATCTGCCATGCACATGCCCACACACTCAGCCTGTCAAAATCACACTGAAGCATCTCTGCATCCTCCTCACAGCTCACCCTCCCACCCAATTTTGAATCATCTGCAAATTTGGAGATAATACATTCAGTTCCCTCTTACAAATCATTAATATATATAATGTGAACAATTGGGGTCCGAGCTCAGATCCCTGTGTAACCTGTCCTCGGCCCAACAATCTTCAGCTGATTCATCAATGACCTTCTCTCCATCATAAAGTCAGAAGTGGGGATGCTCATCAATGATTGCATAATGTTCAGCACCATTCACGACTCCTCAAATAATGAAGCACTCCATGTTCAAATACAACAAGATCTGGACAATATCCAGGCTTGGCTGAGAAGTGGCAAGTAACATTCATCCCACACAAATGCCAGCCAATGACCATCACCAATAAGAGACACTAACCGCTGCCCTTTGACATTCAATGGTGTTACAATCACTCAATCCCCCATTGTCAACATCCTTGGGGTGACCATTGACCAGAAACTCAACTGGACTCACCATATAAACACGGTTACACGAGTAGGTCAGAGGCTAGGAATACTGCAGCAAGTAACTCACCTCCTGACTTCCGAAAGCCTATCCACCATTTACAAGGCACGAGTCAGGAGTGTGATGGAATACTCCCCACTTGCCTGGATGGGTGCAGCTCCAACAACACTTCAGCTCAACACATCCAGGACAAAAGTAGTCCACTTGTTTGGTATCCTTCCTCAAACATCCACTCCCTCCATCACTGACATACAGTGGCTACAGTGTGCACCATTGAAAATATCCACTCCAGGAATGCATCAAGGCGACTGAGGCAGCACTTGGCAAACCCACAACATCTACCATCTAGCAGGACAATGGCAGCAGAGATATGGGAATACCACCACACTACATTATTTAGTAAATCTTTTAGTCTGTGCCCCATCATTCTTGATCTTTTTACAAACGGGAATACTTCTCCCTTCTACTGATCCCTGACCCCTCAAGATTTTCAACATCTCTATCAAATCACCTCTTAGCCACCTTCTCTCCATGGAGAACAGGCACAACTTCCCCAGCTATATTCATAACTGAAGTTTCTCACCTTTACAACAATTCTTATAAACCTCTTCTGTACTCTCCAATGCAGCACGTTCTATAACCTCCTTGCTCTTGTACCCTTTTAATGAAGCCTAGGATACTAGAAACTTCATTAACAGCTCTCCCCACTTGTCAAGCCACCTTCAACAATCTATGCACATATACACCTAAAACACCTCGGACTGTCTGCTCCTGCATCCACTTAAGAATTTTACCAGTTATTTTGAATTGCAATTCCCATGTTCTTCCTATCAAAATGCATCACCTCACTTCCCCACATTGAACCTCATCTGCCATCCATCTGCCCACTCCACCAACTTGTGGAGCCATTGTTCCACTCCTGGAAAATGCCTTGGCAAAGAAGGTCTGGAGAGGGATGCAGTGGTTTTTGGCAAGTTTCCTCTCAAACAATTTGGAGGTGCAGCACTCAGTGCTCTATGGGATGTTCCCTGAGATGCAAATTGAGAAAAACATCAACTGCAGCTGTAGAATCATCAACTCGGTGAAAGGCGCTCTTTGGTCTGCCCGAAACTGGTTGGTCATCCAGCTCAAAGAGTTCTCCGTGACCGTGTTGGAGACTGGCATATTCCATGGTCCTGGACTATAGCTTAGGGCTGCACTAAAGCTTGGGCAGCCATTGCAACTGCAAAATGTGAAAAGATCAATGTGAAAGACATTTCAAACAACGCACCAGGGGACTGGAAATTATAGAGAATCCCTTGGGCTGCATAACTTGCAGTCAATGTATACAATAACTCTTACATGCATCACAGTTGTGTTCAAGAACATGAGAGTGAAACAAATCGAGCAGGTGAATATAATTGCACTCCAATGACTATTCTCAAATCCTTTGCAATGTACTTTCGATATTTTAAAACGGAACATTCATGCAAAAAAAAACATACAGCAAGAACAGTGCATCAGTCAGATCTTTATCAAAGTCTAATAACAAACATGTTCAGTTACGAATCAATTTCCCACTTAAACAAGCTGTGCTGTCTTTGCCTTGCCCAAAAGAACTGGGTGAATTGCCTGGCTTACACTCTTGCCAATTCCCAACAGCACAGAATTAACCAGCTATGTGCAGGTCATCTCCAGGAACAATCATAACACTTCATATTGCACCATGACATTTAAGGTACATGGTCACATTAACAACTTTGCAATGACTATTGTAATATTTAAAAAGTGGCCAGGTGTACATGGTGAGGAGTGTTTCACATTCTGTGTTACATCAATCATGTCCACTGTGAAATATTAGACAGAGACACACAATGAACCCTGGCTAAAGAGATGATGAAGGTTCACATTTGTGGGGAAGCATGCCAATTCGTCCCAAGGACTAACATGTCTGAATGAACATGACGAATTTGTAAATTTGTGCAGACCAAGTATCCCAAAGCCAAATATCAGCGGTGATATCGTTCATCTGATTTTCTATCTTAGCCCAAACATCCATTCAGCACAGCATTTTAACACCTCATTTGTGATACCTAATTTCACTTGTTCATCAATGTGGAACCATAAACTTAGATTGATATCATGTCCACAATATCTGGAACATTGTCAAAAATAACACCATTTAGGTAAAGAAAACTTCACTGTGGAAACCTGTTTGCGCTCCCACTAATACTGGTCTGCACAAAATTAGTCCCATCGGTCAGATGCTTGAAGGGGCTGAAACATTTTGCCCAGTTAGGTATCTACAGGATATTAGGCTCAAGTACTTGAGGGTCAAATCCAGGTGATTTTTCTAACATTTACCCTAATCCAACAAACTATCACAACCAATTTCTGAAATGTTTCACTTTTCACTCAAGTAATAAGAATTTGTCACAATTCATCACATCAACCACACATCCAAAAGATTTCTGCTTTGTGTATTGATCACGCAAGAATCCCAAGGTCTGTGTCCAACAGCCAGATGCAGTTCAATGCACGAATAATGGGTGGGATACTCCAGATTTTTTTTACCCCTGCCAACAAGAATGTGGCACTCAGGCAAAACTTCATTCAGTGCAGCGGAACTGGAGAATCCCAGCCGTGGCTGAGGTTGGAGGTTTCTGGATAATGGTTCGGGAGCAAAGAGGAAGAAAATAGATCTGAAGTCAATAGGCTTTACTTGGCTAGCAGGGACGGAAGGATCTTGATGTGCAGTTTTAAAGGGGACAAAGTTAGCTAAAAAGATAAATAAGACCACGAGGAATGTGGATGTGTAATCCAAAAACAAGGAAGTAACAAATTAAGGCTGGGAAGCAGAATTCCAGCAACAGAGATACCACCAAATAGATCACGAGAGGCAACAAGTAGTTTTAGCAGATTATTTAATGAATGGACAAGATAATCAGAATGGGATATAAATGAATGTTTTATTTCTAAAAGTACAGCACCCAATAGGGTGTTTGCCGCAATGTTCAGCCAGAAAATATCAAAGTCAAGTTATATTGAAGCCTATATTTCAGCAACTCACCATCACACAGACTTTCATACAAAAATAGTCACTTGGATGCTGTCCTGCAAGATTGCTAACCACATGGAAATGAACTCCAGCACAAGTCACTGATATTGACAGAAAATAGGCCAAGGGAAATTCAAGCAAAGAGGGAGAGGAATAGGAGAAATAAATTACTTACGTTCGCAGACAGCCCGTAATGGTGACCACGTTGAATTTGTCCTGCAGATAATAGATCTTGAAACTCCTTCCTGAAACACGTAACCTGGGTAACATTTGTAAGTGACTTGAGAACCCACAGGAAAGACGGTCTGAGAAATATGTTCGTCAGTTGGTGAGCCATTTTCCAACGCTGGAGGCTTTCCACAGTCACCTTTTGCAACTAAAAAAAAGTTAATTGTTTCAATAAATCTCCTTTCCAGTACATTCAGGTCACATTTAGAAGACAACTCCCCAAATGTAAAGTACCTCAAGACTTTTATTCTCATTCTAGAATTTTGGAAACACTTAGCTTTTCTCACCATTGCCAAATCTCTTGAGTTGAAGGGACAAAGCAAATTGTAGGACAGGGCACTAAATCGTCTTGGCAATGGCTAGGATGTGGGCTTTGGGAAATAATGCATCATATCCCATCAAGGCTTCACAGGACCCGTTTCAGACGGAGTGGCTGTGGATTGGAAGGTTCAGTAGCAACAGCAGTGTTCTGAATGTTCAGTTGGAGGAAAACTTCACTCATCCACAACTTCATGTCAGAGAAATCTAAGTCACAGAGAAATGGTCAGAAAAGCTCCTCCCGCCAAGAGCAATGATGTCATATAATAGGTGTATGATATGCCCCTCGAGAACAACAGAAGCCATCGTCAACATTGGTACCAATGACAAGATGGGAAGATGAATGAGGTCGCAAAATATTTCAGGGGTTACATGGTTCGGAGCAGGACTTCAAAGGGCATGTATTCTGCAGATTACTCCTCGTGCCAAATGCTAGTGAGCCTCGGAATACAGAACTGAATGAGCAAACACATGGCTGGACAACTGGTGCAAGAGGGAGGGCATCAAGATTGGTTTTAGAGCAAGTGGGGCCTATACAAATAGACAGGCTGCACCTGAGCAGGAGTAGGGCTGACATTCGCAGACAGATTTTTTAGTTCTGTTGGAAAGCATTTAAAGTAGATTGGGAAGGGGATGGGACTCTGAGGGAGAGCTCAGATTGGAAAGAAAACTGATATAAACAAGTAGAAAAGCAGTACGCAAAATTAGAGGACAGTCAAAGTGAAGGAAGTGAAACATCAAATAAGATCAGAATAAAACATAATATTAAAAAGACAAAGTGAGGAGCACCCGATCTGAATGCACGCAGCATTTGCAACAAGATAGGTCATTTGTGGGCACAAAGGTATAAATGGGCTTAATTTAATTGTCCTTGGAGACTCAGTTACAGGGTGACTCGAGACTTGGAACTGAATGCTCAAGAGTAATCATTCAGGAAGAATAAACTAAAAGTAAAAGGAGTCAGGTGAGCAATGTTACAAAAGGTACAGGAGCAATATATTTGCGTGGGGAATCTTAAAATCAAATGGGTCAAGATGTGAAATCTGTTTGGTTGTCGTTGAGAAACAGTAAAGGGTAGCAAATATTGATGGGAGTTATTGGTAGGCCAAACTGTAGTGGTAACATTGGATACTGTATTTAAAATCAGAAGAGCTGCATGTAACATGGATAATACAGTAATAATGGGAGACTTCAATTTACATAGACTGGGCAAATCTAACTGGCACGAGTGCTTTGGAAGGTTCACTGCTGAAGTGTGTAAGAGATGGTTTCTGGAGGAGTACGTTAAGAAGCAACAGTAATTGGGGTATTTTAGATTTAGTATTATGTCAGAGGTAATATAATGGTAATAAATGTAAGGCTATCTGATTGGATAGAAGTCAGGAAAGCGAAATATTTCTCAATGGAGAGGAGATGGGAATGTAGATCTCCAAAGCAAACTGGATGTCCTTGTTCATGAGTCACTCGCAGCTGGCAGGTAGTTGCAGCTAATAACTGGGAAGGCAAATGGTACGGTGGCATTCACTGCAAAAGGATTGGAGTATAGGAGTAAAGATGTCTTGCTGCACTTGTCTTGGTGAGTCTGCACAGAGACTACTCTGCATAGCAGTGTTGCATAACTTGCAGCCCACAGGCCTCATGTGACCAGATTTGTGTGCACATCCCATAAGACATTTGAGCATTGCCCACATGCAAGCTTGCCATATTCTCCCAGTTGATGCTGCTGTATTTTTCTTCCCACTGAGACACACAAAGCAATGGCACACAAGGTCAGGAGTGGGGAAGTTTGCTGAGACCTGCACAATGTTGAGCGCCATTTGCCACTCCGTAGATACTGAAGCAATACATGGCCAAATGCAACATCCAAGCTTGTGCTGACAAGTGGCAAGTACCATGTGCCATTCAAGTGCCAGCCAATGAACACCTCCAACAGAAAGAATCTAATAATCCCCCTTCGACAATCAGTGGCATTCCCATTGCTGAATCCCCATCAACACCACCCTGGGGGTTGCCATTGACCAGAAACTAAATGGGATTAGTCATGTAAATACTGTGGCCACAACAGCAGTTCAGAGATCAGGAATCCTATGGCAAACAACCCACCTCCTGACTCCCTAAAACCTCCCTGCAATACACAACACACAAATCAGGAGTGTGATGGAATACTCTCCACTTGCCTGAATGAGTGCAACACCAAGAACACTCAAGAAGCCAAACACCATCCAGGACAAATTGGACCACTGGATTGGTGAACCTTCCTCAAACATTCGCTCCCTACATCACCAACAAACAGTGGCTGCAGTGTGCAGCATCGACAAGATGCACTGCAAGAACTCAAGGCTGCTTCGGCAGCACTTTTCAAGCTTGCAACCACTACCATCTAGCAGGATGATGGCAGCAGAGACAATGGCAACACCACCACCTAAAAGTTCTTTTGTAAATCTTTCAGTCTGTGTCCCACCATGCTTGATCCTTTGACAAGTGGGAATAGTTTCCCCCTCTCTACCGAGTCCTGCCGCTCATGGTTTTGAACATCTCCAACAAGTTGCCGCTTAGTCACCTGCTCTCCAAAGAAAACAGTCACAACCTCCCGAGCTTTCCTCATAACTGAAGTTGCTCATTCCTGGAAACATTCCTGTAAACCTCTTCTGCACTTTCTAAATGCATCACATCCTGCAGCGTAACCTTCTTGCTCTTGTATTCTATGCCACCTTCAACAATTTCTGCATATGTACACCCAGGGATCTCTGCGCCTTAAGAATTTTACACTGCATCTCCCATGTTATCCCTCCCAAAATGCATCACCTCACTTCTCCCCATTGAACTTGATCTGCAATCTGTGTGGAGTTTGCACATTCTTCCCATGTCTGCGTGGGTTTCCTCCGAGTGCTCCAGTTTCCTGCCATATTCCAAAGATGTGCAGGTTAGGTGCATTGGCCATGCTAAATTGCCCCTCAGTATCCTGGGATGTGTAAATTAGAAGGATTAGTGGGGTAAATATGTGGAATTATGGGGATCGGGCCTGGGTGGGATTTTCTTCAGTGCAGACTCGATGGGCCGAATGGCCTCCTTCTGCACTGTTGGATTTCTATGATTCTATCTGCCCACTCCACCAACTCATCCATATCCTTTTGAACTGATGTCCTCAGTTTACAATACTTCCAAGCTTTATATTATCTGCAAACTTTGAAATTTCACCCTGAACACTAAAATCTAGACGAATAACGTGCATTACAAAAAGGGGGATCTCGACGACAAATCTTCCTCCAGTCTGAAAAATACACTTTACTCTCTGCTTCCCATTATTCAGCCATTTTGTATCCACATTGCTCCTGTCACTTTTATTGCATCAGCTACAACTTTCCTCAAGTCTGTTATGTGGCACTGTATCAAGTGCTTTCTCAAGCTTGATGTATAGCACATCAACAGCATCACCCCTTTCCACCCTATTACTCCTTCAAGAAAACTCCAGCAAGTTAGACATGATTTCTCCTCTGGAAATGTCCGAATTGACCCACATTTTTCCATGTGACTACGAATTCCATCCCAACTTTTCTTTCCTTTAAGCTTGCTTACCACAAGTGTCTCGCCTGTAATTGCTAAACTTATCCTTACAACCTTTTCTGACAACAGGCATAAAGTCAGCAACCCTCCAGTCCTCCAGCATCTCACCCAAGTTGAGAGAAGCCTGAAATATTGAAACAGTACACAAGATTGTGGCATTCGAAGTGCTTGGAAAGTTGGCAACAAACACAAAACTGGGTTATGGCCCATGGATAATTTACTCACGACTGGCAGTAGTTTGCAGAACTAAATTAACCTCGATTTTATGGGCACTGTTTGGGTTCTGGGCCCAAACCTCAAGGTATATTCTAAAGATAGATGAGACCTCAACAATTTTTCTATTTTGGCATAAATGTGAGGATACGGTGCTTCACTCCAGGAGTAATTCCACTGACAAATTAGGGGCATTCTTCAACCACAGTAATATAAATGTAATTTAATCACTCAGTTCAATTATAACTAATAAATGAAGCCGCTTAACCATTAACAGTTGAACAATATTTAAAAATGAAAGGGAACAATTTTTATTTAGAATTTATAACTGTTTCTGTTCCACATCAACAACATTCTTAGAACAAAGAAAATTACAGCACAGGAACAGGCCATTCAGCCCTCCAAGCCTGCACTGACCATGCTGCCCAATTGAACTAAAACCCCCTACCCTTCCGGGGACCATATCCCTCTATCCCCATCCTATTCATGTGTTTGTCAAGATGCCGCTTAAAAGTCACTATCGTATCTGTTTCCATTACTCCCCGGCAGCGGGTTCCAGGGACCCACCAGCCTCTAAAAAAAACTTGTAAGTCCCCGTTAAACCTTGCCCCTCGCACCTTAACCTATGCCCCCTAGTAATCAACTCTTCCACCCCAAGGAAAAGCTTCTGACTATCCACCCTGTCCATGCCCCTCAATCCTGGAGACTTCCATCAGGTCGCCCCTCAACCTCCGTCATTCCAGTGAGAACAAACCAAGTTTCTCCAACCTCTCCTCATATCTAATGCCTTCCAGACCAGGCACCATCCTGGTACATCTTTTCTGTACCTTCTCCAAAGCCTGCACATTCTTCTGGTAGTGTGGCAACAAGAATTGAACACTATATTCCAAGTGTGGCCTAACTAAGGTTCTATGAAGCTGCAACATGACTTGCCAGTTTTTAAACTCAATGCCCTGGTCGATGAAGGCAAGCATGCCGTATGCCTTCTTGATTACCTTCTCCACCTGCTTTGCTATTTTTAGTGACCTGTGTACCTGTACGTTCAGATCCCTCTGCCTGTCAATACTGTAAAGGGTTCTGCCATTTACTGTATATTTCCCATCTATGTTAGACCTTTCAAAATGCATTATGTCACATTTGTCCGGATTAAACTCCATCTGCCATCTCTCTGCCCAAATCTCCAACCGATCTATATCCTGCTGGTACGTCTGGCGGTCCTCATCGCTGTCCGCAATTCTACCAACCTTTGTGTTGTCCACAAACTTACGAATCAAACCAGTTACATTTTCATCCAAATCAATTATATATTCTACAAACAGCAAAGGGCCCACCAGTACTCCTTGAGGAACGCCACTTGTCACAGCCCGCCATTCAGAAATGCTACCTTCCACTGTCTTCTATGGCCGAGCCAGTTCTGTATCCATCTGTCCAGCTCACCTCTGATCCTGTGCAACTTCGCCTTCTGTACCAGTCTGCCATGAGGCACCTTGTCAAAGGCCTTCCAAAAGTCCATGTAGACGACATCCACTGCTCTACCCTCAATTAATTTCATCACTACCTTGAAAATCTCGATCAAGTTAGTGAGACACGAACCCCTCTTCATAAAGCTATGTGGCCTCTCGCTAACACGTCCACTTATTTCAAGTGGGAGTAAATCCTGTCTCAAAGAATCCTCTCCAATAATTTCCCTCCCACTGACGTAAAGCTCACTGGCCTGTAATTACCTGGATTATCCTTGCTACCGTTCTTAAACAAAGGAATAACATTGGTCATTCGCCAATCTTCTGGGACTTCCCCTGTCGCCAGTGAGGATACAAAGATTTCACTCAAGGCCCCAGCAATTTCCTCCCTTGCCTCTCTCAGTATTCTGGGATATATCCCATCAGGCCCTGGGGACTTGTCTACCTTAATGTTTTTCAAGAAACCCAATATCTCCTCTTTTTGATCTCAACATGACCCAACCTAGCTACATACCCTTCCCCAGACTCATCTTACATCAAGTCCTTTTGTGGTGAATACTGACGCAAAGTACTCACTCAATACCTCACCCAATTCCTCTGGCTCCACGCATAGATCCCCTCCCCTGTCCTTGATTGCCCCAACCCTCTTGCTCTCTATATATGTATAAAAAGCCTTGGTAATTTCCTTAATCCTGCTGGCCGATGACTTTGTGACTTTTCATGACTGCTTCTTCGACTTGAAATGCCACTTTAAAATCGCACCCATCAATAAACCTGGTATAATGACTGTAGACACAGTCTTGAAGCTGTCAGAGAGACGTTGTGGAGAGAGAACAGCTTATGGAAAAACTTTTGCTTTCTCTTGTTTTCCCCCCGAACAGACCGAGCTCCTCCAATCAACCACAATATCACATGACCCTACACACCTAAACACACATTCCATTCCTTTAGTCAGAGCTCCAATAAACAAAAATCCATTAGCTCTATCCCAAGGAAACACTACATGGCTAAAGGTACATTCTCCTGCTCTCCCAGTATCTGAGCCAAATGTTTACCAGACATACCCACTGCCTGCAAGAAAGGAAAATAAATCTTCAAACATTCTCCTTAAAACAAAAGAGTATCTACACAATAACTGCTTACTATCATCACAGCACAAGGAGCCCAACTAGGTATATTTTAAAAGCTCCAAAAAGTTTTTTTAAAAATCACTCGGAAAAGAAGATACACCCAAACTAGAAAACAGTTTAATAAATCACCATTGCCAGAAGAGATTCAGGAATAATAGGGCAGACATGAATTTTATTTAACGTCGCATCCAAACAAATGTACATCTGACACTTCACCACTATCAGCCTGTGTGCTTCAGGTCCAGGAGTCGGACTTGAACCCACATCCTTTTGGCTCGGATGGAAGACTGGTACCAACAGAGGCATGGCTGGCAGTCAACTCCAGAGATAACAAATTTGTTAACAGGCAGGTTCAACCTCAGACAGTGATCAGAAAGGTCATGGACAAAGTTTGTGGTGGGGACCAAAAGTCTGGTGCCCTGGCAAACATCTGTAGACTGCCTTTAAAGAGGAGCTAGTTCAGCCAAATTCAAGGTACATTCCCAAAATGGGGATGAATTAGAAAGAAGGCCAAAGCTCCGTGGAAGGCAAAAGTGAGAGAAGAAAAAGGGAACTTGAAGTCAGAGGAGAATTGATGAGGTTATTCTCGTGTAAAGGATTTCCAAAATGCATTTGATATGTCTCAAAGAGATTGTCCCTGGCAGGACAATGAGTGTTCAGCATAGAAAATTGGCTGAGTGAAAGAGGGTAATAGTGAATGGTTGTTTCCAGACTGGAGTGTGTGACATGTGGTGGGGTTCCCCAGGAATCAGTATCAGGTTCACTACCCTTCTCGATCTATATTCCATGACCGAGACGGAAATGATAGCTGAAAGAATGGAAAGACAATATATAAAAAACAAACAGGGTATCAAGATACTTGTGATAACTGACTGATGTTACTGCCAAGGCACAGTGCATAGCTGAGAAAGAGAAGGTGCCAAGAATAGATCCCTAACTGGTCCCAAAGTTAACATTGTGGGACTGAGAAGGGAAGACATTGCAGCAAATCTCTGGCAACCGTTAAAACAGAAAATAATAGAAACAACATGAGTGCAGTGCCAAACAGTTAGACAACAAATGAAGCATTGGAGCACAGTCTGACAGCACATAATTGTGTAAGGCATTGTCAGCTAGGAGGAGTACAAGGAGTACGTCATCACCTCAGTTAGTTTCCCATCAAAAGTAATGGCGCGAATCTGATCCGCCAGGATGAGATCATGGATGGAAAAGGCCTTGTTTATAAGTGAGTGGATCTTCTGCAGGGTGAATACGGATAGTAATAACTCATCTGCTGGAGTTGCATTGGGGTGGGTTAGAGCTTAACAAAATTAGCCACCAGCAGAAAACATCGAGCTGGAAGCGCCATGATGGAGTTAGAAGGAGCGCCAGTTAGTAGGATGCTGTCTGACTTGTACAGGAAACATCTCTGGCTCTAAATCCATGCTGCAATGGGCTGTGTAGAGAGCTTATGGGTGGATGAACAATTACAACCACTGCCAACAACAACTGGAAAGTAACTAAAAACCCAATTCATTTGTAATACTGCAAATTATTTAGCCAAAGCTGTTAATTCAACTGGTCCATAAATCTGTTCCATGTCCAAACTTCTCAATTTCCGCAGATGACAACTGAAACGGATTCCGATCTATCAATTGTTACCTTGACACTTTGGTGGATTCTCATTCCAATCTCCAGTTGCTGTGCAGTTGATGGTGTCTTCACCGATCAAGAAATAGCCCACATGACATGAATATTTTGCTACACTTCCAAATGTCCAGAACTCTCCAGGTGGTGATGAAACTCTTCCATTGGCAATAGGTGGAGGATCGGGACATGTGACAACTAGAGAAAGTGAAATTCAGACACACTGTGAAATCACATAGCTCATCAACACAGAAGTTGCCAATGGGATAGGGTTGCAGCAAGGAGTATGAACATAAGAACATAAGAAATAGGAGCAGGAGTAGGCCATCTAGCCCCTCGAGCCTGCCCCGCCATTCAATAAGATCGTGGCTGATCTGAAGTGGATCAGTTCCACTTACCCGCCTGATCCCCATAACCCCTAATTCCCTTACCGATCAGGAATCCATCTATCCGTGATTTAAACATATTCAACGAGGTAGCCTCCACCACTTCAGTGGACAGAGAATTCCAGAGATTCACCACCCTCTGAGAGATGGAGTTCCTCCTCAACTCTGTCCTAAACTGACCCCCCTTTATTTGAGGCTGTGCCCTCTAGTTCTAGCTTCCTTTCTAAGTGGAAAGAATCTCTCCACCTCTTCCCTATCCAGCCCCTTCATTATCTTATAGGTCTCTATAAGATACCCCCTCAGCCTTCTAAATTCCAACAGTACAAACCCAATCTGCTCAGTCTCTCCTCATAATCAACACCCCTCATCTCTGGTATCAACCTGGTGAACCTTCTATGCACTCCCTCCAAGGCCAATATATCCTTCCGCAAATAAGGGGACCAATACTGCACACAGTATTCCAGCTGCGGCCTCACCAATGTCCTGCACAGATGCAGCAAGACATCTCTGCTTCTATATTCTATCCCCCTTGCGATATAGGCCAACATCCCATTTGCCTTCTTGATCACCTGTTGCACCTGCAGACTGGGTTTTTGCGTCTCATGCACAAGGACCCCCAGGTCCCTTTGCACAGTAGCATGTTGTAATTTTTTTCCATTTAGATAATAATCCAATTTGGTATTATTTCCTCCAAAGTGAATAACCTCGCATTTGTCAACATTATACTCCATCTGCCAGATCCTCGCCCACTCACTCAGCCTGTCCAAATCTCTCTGCAGACCTTCTACGTCCTCCACACGATTCACTTTTCTACTTATCTTTGTGTCGTCTGCAAACTTTGTTACCCTACACTCAGTCCCCTCCTCCAGATCATCTATATAAATGGTAAATAGTGGAGGCCCCAGTACCGATCCCTGCGGCACGCCACTAGTTACCATCTGCCAACCAGAAAAGCACCCATTTATTCCGACTCCCTGCTTCCTGTCGGATAGCCAATCCCCAATCCACGCTAACACCCTCCCCCCAACTCCGTGTGACCCAATCTTCTTCAGCAACCTTTTGTGAGGCACCTTATCAAACGCCTTTTGGAAATCCAAAAACACCGCATCAACCGGTTCCCCTCCATCAACCGCACTAGTCGCATCTTCATAAAAATCCAACAAGTTCGTCAAGCACAACTTTCCCCTCATGAATCCATGCTGCGTCTGCTTAATCGAACCATTCTTATCCAGATGGCCTGCTATTTCTTCTTTAATTATGGATTCCAGAATTTTCCCAACCACAGACGTTCAGCTAACCGGCCTGTAGTTACCCGCCTTTTGTCTATTTCCTTTTTTAAACAGCGGCGTAACATTAGCCGTTTTCCAATCCGCCGGCACTACCCCAGAATCCAACGAATTTTGATAAATAACCACTAACGCATACGCTATTACCTCTGACATTTCTTTCAGTACCCTGGGATGCATTCCATCCGGGTCCGGGGACTTGTCCACCTTCAGTCCCGTTAGTCTACCAAGCACTGCCTCCCTGATAACATTAATTGTATTGAGTACCTCTCCTCCTCCCAACCCTCTATCGTTAATATTCGTTAAACTATTTGTGTCTTCCACCGTGAAGACCGACACAAAAAACTTATTTAAAATTTCAGCCATTTCCTCATTTCCCACTATTAAATCCCCCCTCTCATCCTCCAAGGGTCCAACATTCACTCTTGCCACTCTATTCCTTTTTATATATTTGTAAAAGCTTTTACTATCATTTTTTATATTTAGAGCTAGCCTAGCTTCATAACCTATCTTTCCTTTCTTTATCACTTTCTTAGTCGTTCTTTGTTGTTTCTTAAAGTTTTCCCAATCTTCCGATCCTCCACTATTTTTGACCACTCTGTACGCATCGGTCTTTACTTTAATACTCTCCTTAATTTCCTTTGTTATCCTCGGCTGGTTATCGCTTTTCTTATAGCCCTTCTTTATCACCGGAATATATTGTTGCTGAGTACTGAAAAGGATCTCCTTAAAAATCCTCTACTGTTCCTCAGCTGTCCTACCTACCAGTCTGCTCTCCCAGTCCACCTTAGCCAATTCAGCCCTCATCCTATCGTACTTCCCTTTGTTCAAACAGAGGACACTGGTATGGGACCCTACTTTCTCCTCTCCCATTTGTACCAGAAATTCGACCATATTGTGATCACTTGACCCAAGAGGGTTCTTCACAAGAACATCTTTAATTCTACCTACCTCGTTACACATTACCAGATCTAAGATAACTCGTTCCCTCGTTCCCGTCAGCATTCTAAGAACTCTTCCGCCATCCCACCCCTTCCAACTTGAGTCAGCCAATCAATTTGCAGGTTGAAGACCCCCATGATTATTGCCGTTCCGTTTTTGCACGCATCCGTTATTTGCTTGTTTATAGACCTCCCCACCTCAAC
Source organism: Mustelus asterias (assembly GCF_964213995.1). NCBI lineage: Eukaryota > Metazoa > Chordata > Chondrichthyes > Carcharhiniformes > Triakidae > Mustelus > Mustelus asterias. The sequence goes on along the minus strand of NC_135825.1, from coordinate 21,133,358 downwards.
ATTATTATTTGGGGGCCTATAGACCACGCCTACTAGTGTCTTTCTCCCCCTACTATTCCTTATCTCTACCCATAATGATTCCACGTTTTGTTCCTTAGAGCCTATATCATCCCTCATTGCTACCCTGATATTATCTTTTATTGTAAGAAGTCTCACAACACCAGGTTAAAGTCCAACAGGTTTATTTGGTAGCAAATACCATAAGCTTTCGGAGCACAGCTCCTTCGTCAGATGGAGTGGATATCTGATAGAGTGGCAAGAGTGAATGTTGGACCCTTGGAGGATGAGAGGGGGGATTTAATAGTGGGAAATGAGGAAATGGCTGAAATTTTAAATAAGTTTTTGTGTCGGTCTTCATGGTGGAAGACACAAATAGTTTACCGAATATTAACAGATATCCACTCTATCTGACGAAGGAGCTGTGCTCCGAAAGCTTATGCTATTTTCTACCAAATAAACCTGTTGGACTTTAACCTGGTGTTGTGAGACTTCTTACTGTGCTTACCCCAGTCCAACGCCGGCATCTTCACATCATGATTATCTTTTATTACCAGAGCTACCCCACCACCTTTTCCTTCCTGTCTATTCTTCCTAAATGCCTGATACCCCTGGATATTCATCTCCCAGTCCTGGTCTCCCTGCAGCCACGTTTCTGTAATGGCCACGAGATCATATCCATTTGTGCTGATTTGCACCATCAACTCATTAACTTTGTTCCGAATGCTTCGTGCATTCAGGCAAAGTGTCTTTATTCCAGCTTTTATCTGGACCCGATTTGATGAAACGCTATCAACCTGTCCCTCGCCCTCTACTCCTTTAACTACTTGAATGCCCTCATTCACTTGCACTCGCTCCCTCTCCTCTACCATTGATTTTGTAATTCCTCTTACCTCTCCACCCTCCCCCCCATAAATTAGTTTAAAGCCCTATCTATAGCCCTAGTGATACGATTCGCTAGGACTCTGGTCCCAGCACGGTTCAAACGGAGACCATCCCATCTGCCCAAATACTGGTGCCAATGCCCCATGAATTCGAACCCATTCCTCCCACACCAATCCTTGAGCTACGCATTCATCTCCTTAATCCTATTAACCCTGCGCCAATTCGCGCGTGGCTCAGGTAGTAATCCAGAGATTACCACCTTGTTGGTTCTGCTTTTTAATTTGTTCCCCAGCTCTTTGTACTCCCTCTGCAGATCCTTAGTTCCTGTTTTGTCTATGTCATTGGCACCTATATGGACCACGACAACTGGATTTTCACCCTCCCACTCCAAATTCCTCTGCAGCCCAGATGATACATCCTGGACCCAAGCACCAGGCAGGCAACACAACCTACGGTATTGCTTCTCCTGGTCACAGAGAACAGTGTCTACGCCCTTAACTACACTATCCCCAATTACTACTACATTTCTCTTTGATTTCTCCGTTGTAGCAGCACCCTGCACCCTGGTACTGCCGACAGTTTGCTCGTCCTTCTCGCAGTCATTTTTCCCATCTACACTGGTGGCAAGAATCTCAAATCTGTTGCACAGAGTATGAAGAATTCCAGCTGATTCAGTTTCATTTTATATTTGAGATCATAGGATCTGCATTCTGCTAAAATATAGATCAAAACAAATCTCTGAAGACCGAAATTAACAGCCATGATAAACTGATGCACAACAGCAACTGAACTGTATTAACATGACCCCGTCATCAGTTCTCTCACATGCAGAGCAACTTAATGTCCATTTTCAACATTTTCTCCAAATAAGTTCAGCAAGATCAAAGTCCTTAAGACAACGGAGACTCAATAACATCTGAAGATGGGACTGTGTGTGAAATTTCAAAGTAAAAATATTAGCTATACTAGAAATTTGCACCCCAATTTAGGAGACATCAGTGAACGAAATACTCATCAAGTTACTTGCGTTCATTTGGATCAATCAGTAGGTACAGAAAATAAAAACAAGGCAACCATTCTATGCAATTTAAAATTCCAAACTTACTTTCACATGTTGGAACCTGCCCATCCCAACCATGAGGTGTACATGTCCGGGTGGCCTTACCAACCATGCTGTATCTGAAATGAAAGAAACTGCTACAGTCACAAAAAAGTTCTGAATATCAAAAATTAAACAGATTTCTCCTCGTCACACTATCACTGTTCTGAAGGTAAAAGTATCAATTCATTAGCAGCAGAGCAGAACAAAAAGAAAGATGACCTTTGTTGGCAATGCGGCCCGAGCGGGGTCTTCAGCAGCCCAAGCTCCAACCACTGGAATTTCCTTGCCCACCCCCAGAGTTTTTCATTTTTTTGCCTCCCTGTCTTCTCCTTCTTTGACCAAGCTCTGAGTCAGTTACCCCAATACCTGAATTCCTTATCTGGCTCAGTGCTACGTTTTGCCCGACACTGCTCCGATGAGCACCATGGGAACATTCTGTTACAACAGGTGCTCAATGAACATTAATTAATTAGTTGTCAAACAGGCAGAGTTCTTACGGATGTACCAAGCAGTATGAACAGGAACCAAAATTGTTAAATTTCCTCTGAAATGCTCTGGCTTAATTCATCAAACTTTTACAAAGCCAATAAAAAGGGGGAAGAAAACCAGACGGGCTATCTGGCCTCGATGTAGGCATTGGAAATGACGAGAGCAAACCCAACTCAGGTGACCCTAAAAGGACCTCCTTACTAACATCTGGGAGCTCGTGCCAAAATCGGGAGAGATGTGTCACAGAGTAGAAAAGCAAAAGCCTGAATTACCGATCGGTACTCGGGCCGCAACTATTTACCATTTATATAGATGATCTGGAGGAGGGGACGGAGTGTAGGGTAACGAAGTTTGCAGACGACACAAAGATAAGTGGAAAAGTGAATTGTGTGGAGGACGGAGAAGATCTGCAGAGAGATTTGGACAGGCTGAGTGAGTGGGCGAGGATATGGCAAATGGAGTATAACGTTGAGAAATGCGAGGTTATACACTTTGGAGGAAATAATAACAAATGGGATTACTATCTCAATGGAAACAAATTAAAACATGCTACCGTGCAAAGGGACCTGGGGGTCCTTGTGCATGAGACGCAAAAGCCCAGTCTGCAGGTACAACAGGTGATCAAGAAGGCAAATGGGATGTTGGCCTATATTGCGAAGGGGATAGAATATAAAAGCAGGGATGTCTTGATGCACCTGTACAGGGCATTGGTGAGGCCGCAGCTGGAATACTGTGTGCAGTATTGGTCCCCTTATATGAGGAAGGATATATTGGCATTGGAGGGAGTGCAGAGAAGGTTCACCAGGTTGATACCGGAGATGAGGGGTTTGGATTATGAGGAGAGGCTGAGGAGATTGGGTTTGTACTCGTTGGAGTTTAGAAGGATGAGGGGGGATCTTATGGAGACTTATAAGATAATGCGGGGGCTGGATAGGGTGGAGGCGGAGAGATTCTTTCCACTTAGTAAGGAAGTTAAAACTAGAGGACACAGCCTCAAAATAAAGGGGGGTCGGTTTAAGACAGAGTTGAGGAGGAACTTTTTCTCCCAGAGGGTGGTGAATCTCTGGAATTCTCTGCCCACTGAGGTGGTGGAGGCTACCTCGCTGAATATGTTTAAAGCGCGGATGGATGGATTCCTGATCGGTAAGGGAATTAAGGGTTATGGGGATCAGGCGGGTAAGTGGTACTGATCCACGTCAGATCAGCCATGATCTTATTGAATGGCGGGGCAGGCTCGAGGGGCTAGATGGCCTACTCCTGCTCCTATTTCTTATGTTCTTATGTTCTTAAAAGATTTGTTAATTTACATTTCCTGAACACATGTTCCCTGCAGAACAATCCATGGAATTGAGGGCAATATATTAGCTTGGATAGAGAATTGGATAACTAAACAAACATTCAGGATAAATGAGTCATTTTCAGGTTGCTTTAACTAGTGGGGTGCCACAGAAATCAGGGCTGGACCACAACTTTTACAATCTATTCAGAAGAAGAGATGAATATACGATATCTTGATTTGCAGGACAAAAGGTAGGAAGTTAAAAATTGTGAGCAGCATACAAAAAAAAATCTGCAAAGGAATCGGGATCGGTTAAGTGATGGGAAAAACAATGTTTGGCAGATGGGGTATAAAGTGGGAAAATACAAGTTTGTCCACTATTGTGGACAGAACAGAAAAGCTGAATATTTAAGTGGGGAGAGACTGAATACTGCAGTAAATGGCATCAGGGTGTTCCACAATAATCACAAAAAGATCCGACAGATACAGTAAACTGTAAGAAGTCAGATGAAATGTTAGACTTTATTGCAAGTGTATGGTGCACTCCCACCAGAGTACATGACCAATTTATCAGATGAGTGGGGTCAGTGTGTGGTAATCAACACAACAAAAGGTTTCATTGCCCACATTTGATTTGATCCCATGAGATTCTATAGGGTCCAGAGTCAATCCTGAGTACTCCCAGGGCAATTACCTTCTATTGTGCCACCACCTTTGCTGGGTTTAACTGCCAGTGGGACAGGACATACCTGATGATTGTGATGGGGCAGCAGGGGAAAACGGCAGGAGCTGTAAAGTACAATTCAGGCTTTTGCTTTTCTACTCTGTGACACATCTCTCCCGATTTTGGCACGAGCTCCCAGATGTTAGTAAGGAGGTCCTTTTAGGGTCACCTGAGTTGGGTTTGCTCTCGTCATTTCCAATGCCTACATCGAGGCCAGATAGCCCGTCTGGTTTTCTTCCCCCTTTTTATTGGCTTTGTAAAAGTTTGATGAATTAAGCCAGAGCATTTCAGAGGAAATTTAACAATCAGCAAGCATGGTAATGACTGCTGATTTGCTTGTTCAGGCCATGATCCCGAACAGCACAGTGGGTGTACCTATACCATCTGGATTGCAATGGCTCAAGCAGGCTGCTCACCTGATGAAGGAGCAGTGCTCCTAAAGCTCGTGATTTCAAATAAACCTGTTGGACTTTAACTAGGTGTTGTGAGACCTCTTACTGTGCCCACACCAATCCAACACCGGCATCTCCACATTATGTTCATCAACAGGCAGAGCAGGTTCATTGCGCCGAATGACTCCTCCTGCCCATATTATTCATGACCACAGGCTGGATTTTTGGATCTTGCCAGAAAAAGGATATTCATGCATCTGGCCTCATATGAAAAGTAGCATTAATGAATGAATCAAATACTACATTTCAATACTGAACCCCCAAGATTATGTATTCCTTTAAAATGAGTTGTCACAGTATCTAATTGATGAAATTTGGACACAATGCAGTTATTAAAGGGTGAAAATTTATGGGCTGCAATTTTACTTTGCCTGGCGTGATTAACCCAGAAGCATGTGAAATCACGGGAGAAGACATTGGCTCCGTGTCCCAATGCCATCATGCACCCACGCTATGTTTCGGTTGGCGGCCATGCATGAGTCGAATGCACACCTACCAAAATTTAACAGGCAATTTAGCCCAGAAAGTGGCCAATTGAACTCAATTTTGCATGGCCTGTCAGCTTTTATACATGGTGGGTGGGGTCAATTGGCCAGGCGGCCTTTAAGGTTCATCCGCAACCTTGATCCAGGGAAGAATGAAGCGTCAGGGCTGATTTAAAATTGAACAAATATGCTATTGATCAGGTCAGATCAGGAACGGCCACATTCAGAAACAACACAGAAATCATCACCAAGAATAAAGTGAGCCTTTTAAAGTGCGTGATGGTGTTGGGACATGGAGCCAATGACTTCTCCCGTGATTTCACATGCTTCTGGGTTAGCCACAATCTTGGGGTTCAGTTTTGAAATGTAGCATTTCGTTCCTTCATTAATGCTGCTTTTCAAATCAAGAAAGATGCATGATTGTTCTTTGTCTGACAAGGTGAAAGAAGGTTTCCTTCCCATGGTGCAACACGATACCATGACAGACCTCAACTCAAAATTTGAACAAATTAAAATTGTTCACTTACAGTGAGGAACCTTATTTAGTATTTGATAAATTGGACACTTACCCTTCATCACAATAAAAAGTAACTCGACTTCCTAAAGTGGTACCTGTTACAAGATAATATCCATTCTGAATCTTCCCAGGATTACCACAATTTCTTGCTGGAAAAAAATGTTGAGATGGTAAAATACCCCATATTCCCCAATGGGGCCAGTTTAATTTTTATGAAAATATTGCATGATCTTTTTCAGACTATAGTTCCCCCCAATTCTTCGGTGCTTGATATTCAACACTAAAGTCTTCTTGGCAACACAAATTAAAGATTTAAAATAGAGTACATATTGGCAGACAGAAAGCACAGTGTCGGAATAAACGGGTCCTTTTCAGATTGTCATGTAGTGACTAATGGAGTACCACAGGGTTCAGTGCTTGGCAATAGCTATTCAGCAATATACATTAATGATTTGGACGAAGGAATTAAATGCAATATCTCCAAATTTGCAGATGACACTAAGCTGGATGTCATTTGCAGATGACACTAAGCTGTGTGTAGTCTGCCAAGAGGCAACAGGGTGACTTGGACAGGCTGGCTGAGTGGGCAAATACAATATAATGTGGATAAATGTGAGGTTTTCCACTTTGGTGGCAAAGACAGGAAAGAAGATTATTATCTGAATCGTGGCAGTTTCGGAAAATGGGAAGTACAACGTGATCTGCGCGTCATGGATGAACAGTCGCTTAAGGTTTGCATGCAGGTACAGCAGGCAGTGAGTAAAGCTAATGGCATGCTGGCCTTCATAGCAAGAGGATTTGAGGATAGGAGTATACAGGACCTTGGTGAGGCCATGCCTTGAGTATTGTGTGCAGCTTTGGTCTCCGAGTCCGAGGAAGGACATTCTTGCTGTTGAGGGAGTCCAGCGAAGGTTTACCAGACTGATTCCTGGAATGGCAGGAGTGACATGGAGAGGCTGGATCGATTGGGCTTGTACTCACTGCAATTGAGAAGAATGAGAGGGGATCTCATAGAAACATAAAATCCTGATGGGACTGGACAGGCTAGATGCAGGAAGAATGTTCCCGATGTTGGGGAAGTCCAGAACTAGGGGTCATGGTCAAAGAATAAGGGTTAAGCCACTCAGGACTGAGATGAGGAAGAACTTCTTCACTCAGTTGTGAACCTGTGGAATTCTTTTCACAGAAAGCTGCTGGGGCCAGTTCATTACATATGTTCAAGAGGGAGCTGGACATGGCCCTTGTGGCTATAGGGATCAAGGGATATGGAGAAAGTGGGGGTGGGATACTGAAAGTGCATGATGAGCCATGACAATACTGAATGGTGGTGCAGGATCGAAGGGCCGAATGACCTACTACTGCATCTATTTTCCAGGTTTCTATATTCCATCCAATCATGACTAAGACATACATGCAATTAAGGTGTTTACCAGTGAATCCAAATTCCACTGAAAGCTCCAGCTTTAACTGTAACAATGGTTCGATCCATGAAAGGCATAGCAATAATGGCCAGATTAATTAATCTCAGATGTGAAATAATTCAACACTTACTAATCACAAAAAGAAAGACTTGCGTTTATATAGCCTCTTACAATGAGGGATGTGAAACTCTGTGGGTGTTTGTAAGCAGTGAAGATTATGTGCTGCCACTGTTCTTCAAAACAAAATATATTGTCCATTCTATACAAAAGCTCCCACAGACTTGAGATGACTTGACTGGCTAATCCATTTTTAATGCCGTGGCACAGGACACTGAGAAAAGCATTTTGCAAATCAAACAAGAAACACAGTTAAGATTTCAAGTCAATAATCCATTCCTCCTGAAACAATTCTCTCTCAGAAACCCTGTCGGGCGCATTCAGCATTTTTGGTTTTATTTCAGATTCACAGCATCAGTATTTGGCATTTTTAAACACCTGGTCACAGGAACTTAACAAATGCAGAATCGGTTTAACCTCTCAAATGGAGGCCTATAACGCACGTGTCGCCCAGTTTTTAACAACTAAGCCACTCCTAATTGCTCGCATTATCCCATATCCCTTTATGCCCATGTAACTTCAAAATGCTTTTTAAATGTACCCACCTCCACGACTGCCTCTGGCAGCTCGTTCCAGACACTCACCACCCTCTGAAAAGATTGCTCCTCTGGACTCTTTTATATCTCTCCCTGTAAGATGGAGCAAATCCATCATTTGGATAAACGCCATCGGATACAAGGACATTATGCTATGCCTGATGCAACATGGCCAATTTCAAGTGGAACAACAGACATTTTAAAGACAGTATTATTTTAAAAGGTTACATTCAAGCAAAATGGCTGCAAACCAGACATCGGAATATACAACACCAGCAGACCATCCAAGGAGTGAACAAAGGGGGCCATGAGTCGTGGCAAAGCTATCTGAAAAGATTATGCAGAGGGGTGTCGATAACTCTGACCAACTACAGGAGAGGTGATGTGGAAATGCCGGCGTTGGACTGGGGTAAACACAGTAAGGAGTCTAACACCACCAGGTTAAAGCCAACAGGTTTATTTGGTAGCAAACGCCACCAGCAACTACAGGATAGGCAATGGAAGTGGTAACGAGTTTTACTCCAGCTTTTTGAATCATGGGAAAACATTTAGCAGTTCCAGGAAACCACCTTGGGACACTTAGCAACCCATCAGATACCTCCTAAAACAGTTTGGGCTCTTTGTCATTGAAACTGATCAAATCAGTTCCATCCTGTAAGCACTTTGCAACCCATTGTTTTGAAACTGACCGATGGGAGGAGTCAGCCAATTTGATTCAGGGAATTGCCTTTTTAAAAATATTGAACTCTGGCCAAGAGGACACAAGGAGGAGAGGTGGTTAGCCTTTCATCAGTTAACTCAGCAAGAAGTACCATGAAAAACAGTGTGGGAGAGTTGTGGGACGTCAGAAAGAAGTGGATTTAGGTGTCCAGGCAGACAATTACTTCGTGGCAGGGAAAAGAACAAGGAACATCCAGCAGCAAGGCAAGACATCAACTATTTTCTCAGCAGCATAAAGGACCATTGGTTATAAAACGATCTGAGGAGCGGAGAGTATATTCTCTCAGCCTTCAGACATCCCCCAATAAGGTACAAGTTGAGGAGGGGTCTAGGATTCTTCTTGTTTTTGTATAAATTGTGTAATGTTAAGAATTTACATTGTGCCGTTAGAGTTTTCTTTCCACAGCATAGTATTGTAGTGTCTGTGTTTTATTGACTGAGTTTGGTTGGAATTATTCTTGAATAAATTATTTTGTAACTAACTTTGACGAGTCTCTCTCTATCGTCCATCTTGGTGAGTCACTAAAAAGCCAGAACATAATTCTGGTGTACAGAACCTTAAAGGGGCCGAGCACTTCGAAACTGCTCACTCAAGGGGGTCTACTGGTCAGGAATAAACAGTGGTCCCTCTCTCTCTCTGTGAAGCTGTCCCAGTGTGGCACTTCTGGGTTGTATTTTACTACCTCCAAGAAAGAGAGCCATATGGTCATCGGTAGCAGCCAGGGTAACCCGTGTGGCATAAGGGTGAGGTCACTGGTCAGGAATAAACAGAGTCTTTTGTCCTCTCTTGAGAAGCTGACCCAGCGTGACACTTCCGGGTTGTGGGTTGAACCCTGGCAGGAAAGAGACACCCACAGCTATAAGTGGCATCCGAGACCCGTCTGCGTGGAGTATAAGGAACTTTAAATGCCCTCTCGCCTTAAACCTATGTCCTCTAGTTTTAGACTCCTTTGGGAAAAGATATTGACTACCTGGCTGAACTATGCCCCTCATTATTTTATAGACTTCTATAAGATCACCCCTAAGCCTCAGACGCTCCACAGGAAAAAGTCCCATTCGATGCAGCCTCTCTTTATAACTCAAACAATCAAGTCCTGGTACCATCCTAGTAAATCTTTTTGGCACTCTTTCTAGTTTAATAATATCCTTTCTATAACAGGGTGACCAGAACTGTACACAGTATTCCAAGTGTGACTTTACCAATGTCTTGGACAATTTCAACAAGACGTCCCAACTCCTGTATTCAATGTTCTGACTAATGAAACCAAGCATGCCAAATGTCTTCTTTACCACACTGTCCACCTGTGACTCCACTTTCAAGGAGCTATGAACCTGTACCCCGAGATCTCTTTGTTCTGTAACTCCCCCAATGTCCCACCATTAACTGAGTAGCTCCTGCCCGGATTCAATCTACCAAAATGCATCACCTCACATTTATCTAAATTAAAGTCCATCTGCCATTCATTGGCCCAATTGATCAAGATCCCATTGCAATCCTAGATAACCTTCTTCACTGTCCACTATGCCACCCATCTTGGTGTCATCTGCAAACTTACGAACCACGCCTCCTAAATTCTCAGCCAAAAAGGGGACTGGAGCACAGGAGTAAAGACGTATTGCTGTAATTTTCTTGGTGAGACTGCACAGAGAGTACACTGCAAAGCATTGGTGTGCAACTTTCAGCCCGTGGCGTATCAGGATTTCTGTGCGTCAAACAAGACATTTGACCATTGCCCACGTGCAGGCTTCCCAAATTCTCCTGATTTATGCCTGTATATCTTTCTTTTTACTCGTACACACAGAGAAACAGGAGTGGACCAGTCGGTCCTTCAAGCCTGCTCCGCCATTCATTTGGATCATCGAATTCAATATCCTGATTCCCTGCTTCCCCCCATATCCCTTCAGCCCCAGACTTATATCTATTTTTTTCTTGAAATCAGACATTTTGGCCACAACTACATTCTGTGGTAGTGAACTCCACACATTCACCACTCTCTGGGTAAAGAAATTTCTTCTCACCTCAGTTCTAAAAGGTTTACCCCTTATCCTCAAACTATGACCCCTAGTTCTGGACTCCCCCGCCAGCGGAAGTATTCTTTCCGTATCTACCCTGTCGAACCCTATTAGAATTTTATAAGTTTCTATGAGATCCCCTCTCACTCTTCTAAACTCCAGTGAATATAATCCTAACCAACTTAGTGTCTCCCCATATGACAGACCTGCCATCCCAGGAATCAGCCTGGTAAACCTTTGCTGTACTCCCTCTACAGCAAGGACATCCTACTTCAGATAAGGACACCAAAACTGCACACAATACTCCATGTGTGGCCTCACCAATGCCCAATATAATTACAGCAGAACATCCCCATACTCAAATCCTCTCGCTATGAAGGCCAACATACCATTTGCTTCTTTACTGCCTGCTGTACCTGCGCGCTGATGCGCAAGGACTCCAAGGTTTCGTTGAGTGTCTCTCAATTTACATACATTCAAGTAATAATCTGTCTACCTATCATTGCTACCAAAGTGGATAACCTCACATTTATCCACATTATATTGCATCTGCCATGCACATGCCCACACACTCAGCCTGTCAAAATCACACTGAAGCATCTCTGCATCCTCCTCACAGCTCACCCTCCCACCCAATTTTGAATCATCTGCAAATTTGGAGATAATACATTGTTTCCTCTTCCAAATCATTAATATATAATGTGAACAGTTGGGGTCCTCGCACAGATCCCTGTGCAACCTGAACTAGTAAGACCTTTAACAACACCAGGTTAAAGTCCAACAGGTTTATTTGGTAGCAAATGCCATTTGCTACCAAATAAACCTGTTGGACTTTAACCTGGTGTTGGTAAAACTCTTACTGTGTTCACCCCAGTCTAACGCCGGCATCTCCACATCAATCTGAACGAGGCCCAACAATCTTCAGTTGCTTTATCAATAATCTTCCCTCGATCATAAGGTCAGAAGTAGGGATGTTCGCTGATGATTGCACAATGTTCAGCACCATTCGCGACTCCTCAGATACTGAAGCAGTCCATGTTCAAATGAACAAGATCTGGACAATATCCAGGCTTGGGATGACAAGTGGCAAGTAACATTCATGCCACACAAATGCCAGGCAATGACCATCACCAATAGGAGACACTAACCACCGCCCTTTGACATTAAATGGTGTTACCATCACTGAATCCCCCACTGTCAACATCCTTGGGGTGACCATTGACCAAAAACTCAACTGGACTCACCATATAAACACAGTGGCTACATGAGTAGGTCAGAGGCGAGGAATACTGCAGCAAGTAACTCACCTCCTGACTTCCCAAAGCCTATCCACCATTGGTGGAATACTCCCCACTTGCCTGGATGGGTGCCGCTCCAACAACACTCAAGAAGCTTGGCACCACATCTACAAACACCACTCCCTCCACCACCGACGCTCAGTGGCAGCAGTGTGTACAATCTACAAGATGCACTGCAGCAATTCACCAAAGATCTTTAGACAGCACCTTCCAAACCCATGACCACTTCCATCTCAGAAGGACAAGGGCAGCAGATACATGGGAACACCACCACCTGCAAGTTCCCCTCCAAGCCACTCACTATCCAGACTTGGAAATATATCACCATTTCATCGCAGTCACTGGGTCAAAACCCTGGAATTTCCTCCCTAACAACATTGTGCGTCAACCCACAGCACATGGACTGCAGTGATTCAAGAAGGCAGCTCACCAGCACCTTCTCAAGGGCAACAAATGGTGGCCAGCCAGCAATTCCCATGTCCCACGAAGGAATTAAAAACCCATTAGTCACTGACTGCCAATTAGAAAAAGACCCATTTATGCCAACTCTTTGCTGCCTCAACGACTATCGTCCAGGGCTCTGGCATCCATCATTATGAAGTGCTTCGATAGATGAGTCATGACACAAATCAATTCCAGCCTCCTGGACTATCTGGATCTATCACAGATTGCCTACCGCCACAGCAGGTCCACAGCAGACGCCATCTCCCTGGCCCTGCACTCAACCCTGGAACACCTAGATAACAAAGACACCTACGTCAGACTCCTATTTATTGACTATAGCTCAGCCTTCAACACCATTATTCCCACGAAACTCATCTCCAGACTCCGTGGCTTGGGCCTCGGCTCCTCCCTCTGCACCTGATCCTGAACTTCTTAAATCACAGACCACAATCAGTAAGGATAGGCAACACCTCCTCCACGATGATCCACAACACCGGTGCCCCACAAGGCTGTATTCTCAGCCTCCTACTATACTCCTTATACACCTATGACTGCGTGGAAAAATTCCCCTCCAATTCGATTTTCAAGTTTGTTGACGACACCACCGGAGTGGGACAGATCTCAAACAATGACGAGACAGAGTACAAGTACGAGATAGAGAATCTGGTGAACTGGTACGGTGACAATAATCTCTCCCTCAATGTCAACAAAACGAAGGAGATTGTCATCAACTTCAGGAAGTGCAAAGGAGAACATGCCCCTGTCTACATCAATAGGGACGATGTAGAAAGGGTCGATTGCTTCAAGCTTTTAAGTGTCCAAATCACCAACAACCTGTCCTGGTCCCCCCATGCTGACACTATAGTTAAGAAAGCCCACCAACGCCTCTACTTTCTCAGAAGACTAAGGAAATTTGGCATGTCAGCTACTTTTACAGATGTACCATACAAAGCATTCTTTCTGGTGGTATCACAGCTTGGGTATGGCTCTTGCTCTTCCCAAGACCACAAGAAACTACAAACGGTCGTGAATGTAGCTCAATCCATCACGCAAACCAACCTCCAATCAATTGACTCAGTCTATAGTTCCCGCTGCATTGGCAAAATAGCCAGCATAATTAAGGACCCCACGCACCCAGGACATTCTCTCTTCCACTTTCTTCCATCGGGAAAAAGATACAAAAGTCTGAGGTGAAGTACCAACTGACTCAAGAACAGCTTCTTCCCTGCTGCTTTTGAGTGGACCTACCTTGCACTAAGTTGATCTTTCGCTACACCCTAGCTATGACTGTAACATTACATTCTGCACTCTCGTTTCCTTCTCTATGAATGGTATGCTTTGTCTGTATAGCACGCAAGAAACAACACTTTGCACTGTATGTTAATACATGTGAAATAATAAATCAAATCAAAGCTTTTCATCCATCTCAAGACATGACCTGCAATCCCATGTGCTTTAACTTTCCAAAGCAACTTCATAAAGCAAGGGCACACAAGATCAGAAGTGGGGATGTTTGTTGCACAATGTTCAGCACCATTTGCAACTCCTCAGATACTGCAGCAGTCCATGTCCAAATGCAATATTCAAGCTTGGGCTGACAAGTGGTGTTTGCACCACCTAAGTGCCAGGCAATGACTATCTCCAACAGAAAGAATCTAATTGTCTCCCTTTTGACAATCAATGCCATTCACATCCCTCAATCCCTCATCATCAACATCCTGGTGGCTGCCACTGACCAGAAACTAAAAAAAGGACTCGTCATATAAATACTGTGGCTGAAAGAGCAAGTCAGAGTCTAGGAATCCTGTGGTGGGTAACTCACCTCCTGAATCCCTAAAGCTCATCCACAATATACAAGACACAAGTCAGGAGTGTAATGGGAAACTCTCCCCTTGCCTGGATGAGTGCAACGCCAACACCACTTCAGCTCAACACATCCAGGACAAAAGTAGTCCATTTGTTTGGCATCCTTCCTCAAACATTCACTCCCTCCATCACTGGCAAACAGTGGCTACAGTGTGCACCATTGAAAAGATCCACTCCAGGAATGCTTCAAGGCTGCTGAGGCAGCCCTTGCAAACCCACAACAACTACCATCTAGCAGGACAATGGCAGCAGAGATATGGGAATACCACCGCACTACATTCTTTAGTAAATCTTTTAGTCTGTGCCCCATCATTCTTGATCCTTTTACAAGCAGAAACAGTTTCTCCCTTCTACTGATCCCTGACCTCTCAAGGTTTTCAACATCTCTATCAAATTACCTCTTAGCCACCTTCTCTCCAAGGAGAACAGGCACAACCTCCCCAGCTATATTCATAACTGAAGTTTCTCATCCTTAGAACAATTTTTATAAACCTCTTCTGTACTCTCTCCAGTATATCACATTCCATAATCTCCTTGCTCTTGTACTCTTATGCCCTAAAGAAGCCTCGGAAACTGTACAGTTCATTAGCAGCTCTCTCCACTTGTCCTGCCACCTTCAACAATCTATTCACATATACACCTCGGTCTCTCTGCTCCTGCATCCACTTAAGAATTTTACCCCTTATTTTTTATTGCAATTCCCATGTTCTTCCTATCAAAATGCATCACCTCACTTCTCCACATTGAACCTCATCTGCCATCCATCTGCCCACTCCGCCAATTTGTGGAACCATTGTTCCACTCCTGGAAAATGCCTTTACAAAGAATGTCTGGAGAGGGATGCAGCGGTTTTTGGCAAGTTTCCTCTCAAGCAATTTGGAGGTCCAGCACTCAGTGCTCTACGGGATGTTCCCTGAGATGGAAATTGAGTAAAGCATAAACTGCAACGACAGAATCAACTTCAGGTCTGCCTGAAATCTGTTGGTCATCCGGTGCAAAGTGTTGTCCATGACGCTGTTGGAGACTGGCATATTCTAAGGCCCTGGACTATACCTTAGGGCTGCACTAAAGCTTGGGCAGCCATCGCAACTGCAAAACGTGGAAAGCTCAACCTTTCAACCATAATGCACCAAAGGACTGGAAATTATACAGAATCCCTTGGGCTGCATTACTTGCAGTGAACGTATACAGCAAATCTTGCGTGCATCACAATTTATTCAAATACCTGGAGAGTTCAACAAATCTACCTAGTTAAATTGAATATAATTGCATTCTAATGACTATTCTGAATTCCTTTGTAATGCACTTTAGATATTTTAATACAGAACATTAGTGCAAAAAAAAAACACACAGCAAGAACGATGCATCAGTCAGATCTTTATCAAAGCCCAATAACAAACTTGTTCATAGAATCCCTACAGTACAGAAAGAGACCATTTGGCCCATCGAGTCTGCACCGACCACAAACCCACTCAGGCCCTACCCGCATATCCCTACATATTTACCCACTAATCCCTCTAACCTACGCATCTCAGGAGACTAAGGGCAATTTTTTGCATGGCCAATCAACCTAACCCACACATCTTTGGACTGTGGGAGGAAACCAGAGCACCCGGAGGAAATCCACGCAGACACGAGGAGAAAGTGCAAACTCCACACAGACAGTGACCCAAGCCGGGAATCGAACCTAGGTCCCTGGAGCTGTGAAGCAGTAGTGCTAACCACTGTGTTACCATGCCGCCCCGTTCAATTACGAATGCCTTGCCCATAAGCAACTGGGTGCATTGCCTGGCTTACACTCTTGCCAATTCTCAACAGCACAGAATTAACCAGCCATGTGGAGGTCATCTCCAGGAACAATCATAACACTTCATTGTAACGCTTGGGACCAGTGACCATAATTCTATTGGTTTTAAGATAGCTATGGAGAATGATAGGATTTTAACCTTTGGGCCAGACCTAAATTGGGGCAAGGCCAATTTTGATGGTATCAGGCAGGAACTTTCAAAAGTTAATTGGGGGAGTCTGTGGGAAGTGGCACACTTTCAAAAGTGGGTTAACCAGGATTCAGGGTAAACACATTCCTCTTAGAGTGAAGGGCAAGGCTGGCAGAAGTCGGGAACCCTGGATGACTCAGGATATTGAGACCCTGGTCAAGAAGAAGAAAGAGGCACATGACATGCATAGGCAGCTGGGATCAAGTGAATCCCTCGAAGAGTATAGGGGGTGTAGGAGTAGAGTTAAGAGAGAAATCAGGAGGGCAAAAAGGGGACACGAGATTGTTTTGGCAGCTGAGACAAAGGAGAATCCAAAAAGCTTCTACAAATACATAAAGGGCAAAAGAGTAACAAGGGAGAGAGTAGGGCCTCTTAAGGATCAACAAGGTCATCTACGTGCAGATCCACAAGAGATGGGTTAGATCCTAAATGAATATTTACTGTTGAGAAAATCATGGATGTTAGGGAACTTGGGGAAATAAATAGTGATGTCTTGAGGAGTGTACATATTACAGAGAAGGAGGTGCTGGAAGTCTTAAAGCACATCAAGGTAGATAAATCCCCGGGACCTGATGAAGTGTATCCCAGGACATTGTGCGAGGGTAGGGAGGAAATTGCGGGTCCCCTAGCCAAGATATTTGAATCATCGATAATCACCGGTGAGAACATAGAACATAGAACATAGAAAGCCACAGCACAAACAGGCCCTTCGGCCCACAAGTTGCGCTGATCATATCCCTACCTCTAGGCCTATCTATAGCCCTCAATCCCATTAAATCCCATGTACTCATCCAGAAGTCTCTTAAAAGACCCCAACGAGTTTGCCTCCACCACCACCGACGTCAGCCGATTCCACTCACCCACCACCCTCTGAGTGAAAAACTTACCCCTGACATCTCCTCTGTACCTACCCCCCAGCACCTTAAACCTGTGTCCTCTCGTAGCAACCATTTCAGCCCTTGGAAATAGCCTCTGAGAGTCTACCCTATCCAGACCTCTCAACATCTTGTAAACCTCTATCAGGTCACCTCTCATCCTTCGTCTCTCCAGGGAGAAGAGACCAAGCTCCCTCAACCTATCCTCATAAGGCATGCCCCCCAATCCAGGCAACATCCTTGTAAATCTCCTCTGCACCCTTTCAATGGCTTCAACATCTTTCCTGTAATGAGGTGACCAGAACTGCGCGCAGTACTCCAAGTGGGGTCTAACCAGGGTCCTATAAAGCTGCAGCATTATCTCCCGACTCCTAAACTCAATCCCTCGATTAATGAAGGCTAGTACGCCGTAC
Source organism: Mustelus asterias (assembly GCF_964213995.1). Lineage (NCBI taxonomy): Eukaryota > Metazoa > Chordata > Chondrichthyes > Carcharhiniformes > Triakidae > Mustelus > Mustelus asterias. The sequence continues at coordinate 21,115,728 of NC_135825.1, read as the reverse complement.
GCCTTCTTGACCGCATCCTCCACCTGCGAGGCCGATTTAAGAGTCCTATGGACCCGGACCCCAAGGTCCTTCTGATCCTCTACACTGCTAAGAATGGTACCCTTCATATTATACTGCTGCTTCATCCCATTGGATCTGCCAAAATGGATCACTACACACTTATCCGGGTTGAAGTCCATCTGCCACTTCTCCGCCCAGTCTTGCATTCTATCTATGTCTCGCTGCAACTTCTGACATCCCTCCAAACTATCCACAACACCACCTACCTTGGTGTCGTCAGCAAACTTACCAACCCATCCCTCCACTTCCTCATCCAGGTCATTTATGAAAATGACAAACAGCAAGGGTCCCAGAACAGATCCCTGGGGCACTCCACTGGTCACTGACCTCCATGCAGAGAAAGACCCCTCCACAGCCACTCTCTGCCTTCTGCAGGCAAGCCAGTTCTGGATCCACAAGGCAACAGCCCCTTGGATCCCATGCCCTCTCACTTTCTCAAGAAGTCTTGCATGGGGGACCTTATCGAACGCCTTGCTGAAGTCCATATAGACCACATCCACCGCTCTTCCTTCGTCAATGTGTTTGGTCACATTTTCAAAGAACTCAACCAGGCTCGTAAGGCACGACCTGCCCTTGACAAAGCCGTGCTGACTACTTTTGATCATACTAAACTTCTCTAGATGATCATAAATCCTGTCTCTCAGGATCCTCTCCATCAACTTACCAACCACTGAGGTTAGACTCACCGGTCGGTAATTTCCCGGGCTGTCCCTGTTCCCGTTCTTGAATATAGGGACCACATCTGCAATCCTCCAATCCTCCGGAACCTCTCCCGTCTCCATCGACGATGCAAAGATCATCGCCAAAGGCTCCGCAATCTCCTCCCTCGCCTCCCACAGTAACCTGGGGTACATCCCATCCGGTCCCGGCGACTTACCAACCTTGATGCCATTCAATAGTTCCAACACATCCTCTTTCTTTATGTCCACATGCTCGATCCTTTCTGTCCACCGCAAACCAGCAGTACAACCACCCAGATCCCTTTCCACCGTGAATACCGAGGTAAAGTATTCATTAAGCACCTCCGCCATTTCTAACGGTTCCGCACAAACTTTTCCCCCTTCACCTTTTACGGGTCCTATGCCTTCACATCTCATCCTTTTACTCTTGACATATTTGTGGAAAGCCTTGGGATTCTCCTTAATCTTACCCGCCAAGGTCTTCTCATGACCCCTTCTCGCTCTCCTAATTTCCTTCTTAAGCTCCTTCCTACATCCCGTATACTCCTCTAAATCCTTAACACCTCCTAGCTCTCTGAACCTTCTGTACGCCTCTCTTTTCTTATTCACCAGGTTCATCACAACCTTCGTGCACCACGGTTCCCGTACCCCCGTCTCATCGGAACGTTGTCATGCAGAGCTCCAGACAGGTGCCTGAAGATTGGAGAGTGGCAAATGTTGTACCTTTGTTTAAAAGGAGAGTGGCAAATGTTGTACCTTTGTTTAAAAGGAGAGTGGCAAATGTTGTACCTTTGTTTGAAAGGGGCTGCAGGGGAAAGCCTGGGAACTACAGGCCAGTGAGCCTCACATCTGTGGTGGGTAAGTTATTGGAAGGTATTTTGAGAGACAGGATCTACAGGCATTGAGAGTCACAAGTATTGATTAGGGACAGTCAGCATGGCTTTGTGAGTGGAAAATCATGTCTCACAAATTTGATTGAGGTTTTTGAAGGGGTAACCAAGAAGGTAGATGAGGGCAGTGCAGTTGATGTTATCTACATGGACTTTAGTAAGGCCTTTGACAAGGTACCGCATGGTAGATTGTTGCATAAGGTTAAATCTCACAGGATCCAGGGTGAGGTGTCTAAATTAATACAAAATTGGCTTCTTCACAGAAGCCAGAGGGTGGTTGTAGAGAGTTGTTTTTCAAACTGGAGGCCTCTGACCAGCAGTGTGCCTCAGGGATCAGTTCTGGGTCCAGTGTTATTTGTCATTTATATTAATGATTTGGATGAGAATATAGGAGGCATGGTTAGTAAGTTTGCAGATGACACTAAGATTGGTGGCATAGTGAACAGTGAAGAAAGTTATCTCCAATTGTAATGGGATCTTGATCAATTGGGCCAGTGGGCTGACAAATGGCAGATGGAGTTTAATTTAGACAAATGCGAGGTGATGCATTTTGGTAGATTCAACCAGGGCAGGACTTACTCAGTTAATGGTAGGGCATTGGGGAGAGTTATAGAACAAAGAGATCTAGGGGTACATGTTCATAGCTCCTTGAAAGTGGAGTCACAGGTGGACAGAGTGGTGAAGAAGGCATTTGGCACGCTTGGTTTCATCGGTCAGAACATTGAATACAGGAGTTGGAATGTCTTGCTGAAGTTGTACAAGACATTGGTAAGGCCACACTTGGAATACTGTGTGCAATTCTGGTCACCTTATTATAGAAAGGATATTATTAAACTAGAATGAGTGCAGAAAAGATTTACTAGGATGCTACCGGGTCTTGATGGATTGAGTTATAAGGAGGGGCTGGATAGACTGGGACTTTTTTCTCTGGAGTGTAGGTGGCTGAGGAGTGATCTTATAGAGGTCTGTAAAATAATGAGGGGCACAGATCAGTTCGATAGTCAATATCTTTTCCCAAAGGTAGGGGAGTCTAAAACTAGAGGGCATAGGTTTAAGCTGAGAGGGGAGAGATACAAAAGTATTCAGAGGGGCAATTTTTTCCACAGAGAGTGATGAGTGTCTGGAACAAGCTGCCAGAGGTAGTAGTAGAGGTGGGTATAATTTTGTCTTTTAAAAAACATTTAGATAGTTACATGGGTATAGAGGGACATGGGCCAAATGCAGGCAATTGGGAATAGCTTAGGGGTTTAAAACAAAATGGGCAGCATGGACAAGTTGGGCCGAAGGGGCTGTTTCCATGCTGTAAAGCCTCTATGACTCCATATTGCACCATGACATTTATGGTACGTAGTCACATTAACAACTTTGCAATGACTATGGTATTATTTCAAAAGTGACTAGATGTACATGATGAAGAGTGTTTCACATTCTGTGTTGCATCAATCATGCCCACTATGAAATATTCGACTCAGACACACAATGAGCATTATCTAAACAGATGATTTAAGGTTCACATTTGTGGGTAAGCATGCCAATTCTTTCCAAGGATTAACATGTATGAATTAACATGACCAATTTGTAAATTTGTGTAGACCCAGTGTCACAAAAGCCAAATGACAGCAGTGATATCGTTCATCTGATTTTCTATCTCGGCCCAAACATCCATCGAGCACAGCATTTTAACATCTCATTTGTGATACCTGATTTCACTTGTTATTCTTCATCAATGTGTAACAATATATTTAGATTGATATCAAATCCACAATATCTGGAACATTTTCAAAAATAACACTATTTAGTTTAAAAAACTTCACTGTGGAAAGTAGTTTGTGCTCCCACTAATACTGGTCTGCACAAAATTAGTCCCATTCATCAGATGCTTGGGGGGCTGAAATGGGGGCCCATTTAGGTGTCTACAGAATTTTAGCATCAAGTACTGGACGGTCAAATCCAGGTGATTCTTCTAACATTTATCCTAATCCAAAAAGGCATCAAAACCAATTTCTGAAATGTTTCATTTCTCACAGCAACTATAGAACATGTTTAGTCATGTAAGTAAAAGAGTGGAGCTCAGCCAAAACACCATTCAGTGCAGCGGAACTGGAGAATCCCAGCTGCGGTTGAGGTCGGAGGTTTCTGGATAATGTTTTGGGAGCAAGGAGGAAGGTAATAGATCTGAAGTGAATAGGCTTTACTTGGCGAGCAGGAATAGAGGGATCTTGATGTGCAGTTTTATAGGGGACAAAGTTAGCTAAATAAATAGATAAGACCATTAGGAATAGGGATGTATGATACAAAAACAAGGAGGTAACAAATGAAGGCTGGGAAGCGGACTTCCAGCTACAGACATACCACTAAATAGACCATGAGAGGTAACAAATAGTTTTAGCAGATTATTTAATAAATGGACAAGATAATGAGAGTGGAGTATAAATTAATGTTTAATTCTAACAAGTATAGCACCCAACAGGGAGTTTCCTGCGATGTTCAGCCAGGAATGATCAAAGCCAAGTTATATTGAAGCCTATATTTCAGCACCTTACCATCATCCAGCCTTTCATACAATAGTCACTTTGATGCTGTCCTGCAAGATTGCTCAACCACATGGAAATGAACTCCAGCACAAGTCACTGACATCGACAGAAAATAGATCATGGGAAATTCAAGCAATGAGGGAGAGGAATAGGAGAAATGAATTGTTTATTACTTACGTTCACAAACAGCCCGTAATGGTGACCACGTTGAATTTGTCCTACAGATAATATATCTTGAACCTCCTTCCTGAAACACGTAACCTGGGTAACATTTGTAAGTGACTCGAGGACCCACAGGAAAGACGGCCTCAGAAATATATTCATCAGTTGGTGAGCCATTTTCCAACGCTGGAGGCTTGCCACAGTCACCTTTTGCAACTAAAATAAAAGTTAATTGTTTCAATAAATCTCCTTTCCAGTACATTCAGGTGACATTTAGAAGACACCTCCCCAAATGTAAAGTACCTCAGGTCTCTTAATCTCATTCTACAATTTTGGAGGCACTGAGCTTTTCTCACCAGTGCCAAATCCTTTGAGTTGAAATGACAAAGCAAATTGTCGGACAGGGCACTAAATAGTCTTGGCAATGGCTAGGATGTGGGCTTTGGGAAATAATGCATCATATTCCATCAAGACTTCACAGGACTCGATTCAGTCAGAGTGGCTGCAGATTGGAAAATTCAGTAACAACAGCAATGTTCTGAATGCTCAGTTGGAGGAAAATTTCACTCTTCCACAATTTCATGTCAGGGAAAGCAAAGTCACAGAGAAATGGTGATTAAAAACCCCTCCCACAAGAGCGAGGATTGTCACATCATGGCTGTATGATATACTTCTGTAGAAGGTTGAACAACCAGAGATCATGGTCAACATTAATACCAATGACAAAGGTGGGAAGGGGAATGAGGTCGCAAAAGAAGGTTTCAGGGGCTAAATGGTTAGAAGCAGGACTTCAAAATCATGTATTCTCTCGATTACTCCCAGTGCCAAATGCTGTTGAGCCTAGGAATAAAGAATTGACTGAGCAAACACATCCAGTCACCTCACATCCTGATTTAATTGCCATTGGAGACTCAGTTACAGGGTGACTCGAGACTTGGAACTGAATGTTCAAGAGTAATCATTCAGGAAGAAGAGACAAAAAAGGAAAAGGAGTTGGATTAGCAATGTTAATAAGATACAAGAGCAGTATATTTGCGAGGGGAATCTTAAAATTAAAAAGGGGCAAGATGTGGAATCAGTTTGGTTGGACTTAAGAAACAGTAAAGGGTAGCAAATATTGATGGGAGTTGCCAAATGGCCTCCCTCTGCACTGTAGGGTTTCTATGATTCTATCTGCCCACTCCAGCAACTCATCCATATCAGTTGCTGGAGTGGGGGATAGAACATAGAACATAGAAAAACTACTGCACAAACAGGTCGTTCGGCCCACAAGTTGCGTCGAACATGTCCCTACCTACTAGGCTTACCTATAACCCTCTATCTTACTAACTTCCATGAACTTATCCAAAAGTCTCTTAAAAGACCCTATCGAATCCGGCTTCACCACCACTACTGGCAGCCGATTCCACACACCCACCACCCTCTGAGTGAAAAACTTACCCCTGACATCTCCTCTGTACCTACTCCCCAGCACCCTAAACCTGTGACCTCTTGTGGCAGCCATTCCAGCCCTGGGTAAAAGCCTCTGAGAATCCACTCCATCAATACGTCTCAACATCTTATACACCTCTATCAGGTCACCTCTCATCCTTCGCCTCTCCAAGGAGAAAAGACCTAGCTCTCTCAACCTATCCTCATAAGGCATGCCATCGAATCCAGGCAACATCCTTGTAAATCTCCTCTGCACCCTTTCTACGCCTTCCACATCCTTTCTGTAATGAGGCGACCAGAACTGGGCACAATCCTCCAGGTGGGGTCTGACCAGGGTCCTATACAGCTGCAGCATTATCTCCGGATTTCTAAACTCAATTCCTCTATTGATGAAGGCCAGTATTCCATACACCCTCTTAATTACAGCCTCTACGTGCGACGCTGCTTTGAGTGTCCTATGAACCCGGACCCCAAGATCCTTCTGATCTTCCACACTGCCAAATGTCTTACCCTTAATATTATATTCTTTCATCCGATTCGACCTGCCAAAATGAATCACCACACACTTATCTGGGTTGAAGTCCATCTGCCATTTCTCCGCCCAGTCTTGCATCTTATCTATGTCTCATTGCAACTGCTGACATCCCTCTACACTATCCACAACACCACCAACCTTTGTGTCATCAGCAAACTTGCCAACCCATCCTTCCACTTCCTCATCCAGGTCATTATTTCAAAATCACAAAGAGAATTGTGATGAAGCAAGTGTTATGTCCACAGCAGATCTACTAAGCAAACCAAATTCCAGAGAGAATCTTCTCTTACGGATCATAACCTTTTTTTGAATTCTGAAAACTATGGGGGGGAAAAAAACTACTGATTCCATGAGCATGGAATTCCAGTAACATTTCTGAGATTTTTAGAAATAAAAAAATGCATTCACAAAAAGAAAACTTAAGCACACAAGATTAAAGTTACACAGTTGAAACAGTTTTACAAAATAGCACTCCCCACAAAAGAAAATATAACAAAGTCCAAAGATGTGCGGGTTAGGTTGATTGGCCAGGTTAAAAGTTGCCCCTTAGAGTCCTGAGATGCGTAGGTTAGAGGGATTAGTGGGTAAATATGTGGGGGTAGGGCCTGGGTGGGATTGTGGTCGGTGCGGACTCGATGGGCCGAATGGCCTCCTTCTGCACTGTAGGGTTTCTATGATTTCTATGAACATTAAAGGAAACACTTTCTTGGCAACAATTCCTTGTAGATTTCGAACTCCAAATCCAGTATTAGCCAAAGTAAAACTGCTGTCATTTTAGTAAAAGTGTGGCACACAATTTCTCAAACTCTTCCACTTCACTGTGAAAATCCAAGAAAATTCAGAGACAAGACTGCTTCCTGACAATGGCTTTACTGGCTTCTGAATGGCTCTTTCAGATTTTGCACCTGCTCAGCACAGAGCTGTCCCCACGATATCTTCCCCACACTGTCAACAACTCAACATCTCTCCTTACATATCCTTTGTCCATTTCATTCTCTTACCACCTCTGAACCCAATTTTTGCAAAATATAAAAATCTTTCATGTATTCTTATCAACTTTCCTTTTGGGTCAAATGAAATTGAATAACCTTCCCTTGTTTACATTTGAAACCTTTTCAAAAGTCCCTTACTCCCCTTTCAAATTTACAGCTGAAAAGCCAAGTCCCAATCTATTTCCTAATGCGATTTTTAAAAAACTAAACTATTTACTTACAAATCCACATCACCATGGCATTATTACAAATGTATGCAGTTAACACCTTCACACATTTTTACCTCAGACTCTCCCAGAGAAGTTGCCTCCATTAATTTTTGCCGAGCTTCTTTAAATAATTGGCACACACAGCCTTCTTTACAGATTATCCTCCAACATAACAATCCCCAAAACCCTCACAGTAAGCCATGCAAATGCATTCGGTGGCACAGCGCCGGGGACTTGGGTACGATTCCGGCTTTGGGTGACAGTCTGTGCGGAGTTCGTAGGTTCTCCCCATGTCTGCATGGGTTTCTTTCGGGTGCTCTGGTTTCCTCCCACAGTCCAAAGATGTGTAGATTAGATGGATTAGCCATGCCAAATGCATGGGTTATGGAGATAAGGCTGGGTGGAGGGGGAGCAAGAGACTGGGGGTGTTCAGATAAGATGCTCTTTTGAAGAGTGGGTGCAGACTGGATTGGCCTCCTTCTGCATTATAGGGATTCTATTGGTTCCATAAATAGTCTCAGCAACGATTAGGAAATGGATCTCAAACCTACAGTGACTTTCACATCCAGGCACAGTGTGAATGATGAAGAATGCCAGAGAGGCAAGTGTAGCATTTTTTAAAAAACAGTCGTCAGTAACAATCATCTTCCTGAAATTTAGAAACAACTCCACAATTAATATATAAAGTCTGGCAATCTGACATCAGAAATCCCAAGAGAAATGGAGATGTCTGGTGGAGTTTCCTCAGCATACATACGAACACTGACTCCATATTGGGGAAGGAGCAGTCCATAAATAAAGGAGAGTTAAGGAAAGTCGGACTTAGTTTTAACACTGCATATGATTAAGCCAGACCAGTAATGAGAAACAGAAAATTCTGGAAATACTCAGCATCTGTGGAGAGAAACAAAGTTAATGCGTCGGATCATTAATCTTGAGCTTTCAACTGGTGTTTGAGGAAAGGTTGGAATCAGATGTCATAAGCAACTTACGTGTATTAGTATTCCAAGCTCAGCATCGGTGAAAAGCGATTTTACCATTGTTTGAAACTAAACGTGGGGAGGCGATGGCCTTGTGGTATTATCACTAGTCTATTAATCCAGAAACTCAGCTCATGTTTTGGAGACCCGGTTTCGAATCTCACCATAACAGAGAGTAAAATTTGAATTCAATTTGTTAAAAATATGGAATTAAGAATCTACTGATGACCATGAAACTATTGTCAATTGTCAGAAAAACCCATCAGGTTCACTAAAGTCCTTTAGGGAAGGAAATCTACCGTCTTTAACTGGTCTGACCACACATGTGACTCAAGCCACAGCAATGTGGTTGACTCGGGATGAACAATAAATGTTGGCCAGTCAGTGACACACATGTCCCAAAAATGAATTTAAAAATTGGTATTAAAGTAGCAGCATGAGAGTATCATACTCCACTTGGTCAGGGGACTCAGACTCAAGGGGCACGATCTTATTGGCGGTTCACACCCCACCATCTCTGCAAGCAAGGACGGAGAATTTGGCACTCAGCCAAATTTCCATTTCCTGCAGCAGAGCCAGAAAGTTCCGTCGGCATGAACAGCCAAGACTGATGTTCCACTCCCATCAATTATAGAGTCAGGACAAAGTCAAACTGCTTCTATCAATCTCAGCACTTGGACCTTAAACTCACCTTCATGCAAAAGCACAGATCAGAAAAGTGTATACTGCAGGCACGGACAAGTGGAAGATATAGATTGATATTGTGACTGACAAGTTTTAATTCAGTTCTGTGAGACCTGCTCTCTCCCATTGGCATTGGGACTAAAACTACAAAAAGTCGTGAACGTAGCCCAGTCCATCACGCAAACCAGCCTCCCATCCATTGACTCTGTCTACACTTCCCTCTGCCTTGGAAAAGCTCCAGCATAATTAAGGTCCCACGCACCCCAGACATACACTCCTCCACCTTCTTCCAACGGGAAAAAGATACAAAAGTCTGAGGACACGTACCAATCGACTCAAGAACAGCTTCTTCCCTGCTGCCATCAGACTTTTGAATTAAGACCTTGCATTAAGTTGATCTCTCTCTACACCCAAGCTATGACTGTAACAGTACATTCTGCACTCTCTTGTTTCCTTCTCTATGTTAGGTATGCTTTGTCTGCATAGTTCACAAGAAACAATACTTTTCATTGTATACGAATAAATGTGACAATAATAAATCAAATTAAAACCCACACTGTGTACAGAGGGCAGAGCTGTTCTGTCCCATTGACATTAACATCAAACCCTGCACTGGGTACAGAGGGCAGAGCTGTTCTGTCCCGTTGACATTACGTGGAGATGCCAGCGTTGGACTGGGGTAAACACAGTAAGACGTCTATCAGGAACTCCCACCCACCTAGCGAAGGAACAGCCTATTCCGAAAGCTGGTGACTTTTGCTACCAAATAAACCTGTTGGACTTTCACCTGGTGTTATCAGACTTCTTACCATTGACATTACACCAGACCCTACACTGGGTA